>NC_050455.1:34735751-35086584 GCF_903995425.1 Onychomys torridus
CGATGAACCTGACACACTGCAGGTAAAGAATGTAAACATCTGAAGACACTAGGAAATCAGTATGGAAGCTTCTCAGAAAAACTAAAAATAGATCTACCGTATGACTCAGAAATACTGTTCTTGGGTATATGGCCAAACAGCTCTAAGTCTACAAGGCAGGGATAACATCCAAGTCTTTTGTTGCATTAGTCTTAACAGCCAGAAAATGGAATTAGCCTACAAGTCCATCAAGAGATGAATAAAGAAACTGTGGAATGAATACATAGTGGAATCTATCTGGCAATAAAGGGAAATGAAATCATGACACAATCGCAAATCATTACGTTAAGCAAAATAAGCCAGCTTCAGAAAGTTATACACCATATACTTCCTTTAGAAGTGGAACCTTGATTGAAATTATATATGTATATATATATATATATTATATATATATACATGCATATCTGTGTGTGTAACTTTATTATGTATGTGTAGTTTATGAAACTAGGAATGGGATTATGACAGGAGGAAGAAATCTTAAATGAAGGTGGCAAAGGATATGTATTAGTCACTTTTGTTGTTATTATAACAAAATACTTGAGAATAAAACAGTTTAAGGAAGGAACAGTTTCACAGAGGAGGGTACAATCCATCATGCAGGGGGATGGTGCAGTGTTGAAAGCAAACCTGGCCCTCTGAGCAAGATTGAGGAATCTATCTGGTCACATTGTATCTGCACTCAGGAAGTAGAGAGAGATGAATGCTGGTGTGGGTGTTTCCATCTCAGTGAGAAACTCATTCACAGAGAAGCCCAGAGCTTTGAGTATATGCCCCATCAAGCTGACAATCAAGATTAACCATCACAGTGGGAAATGGATACATAGGACATGGAACACAAAGAGGGGCTATATAACAGCTTAGGATCAGTAACCTGAAGGGTACAAAGAGAAGGGAACAGACTAGGACAAATTAGAATGACATTTCTGTATGAAAATGGCATAAATAAATCTGCTACTTGGTATATTAACTTAAAAATTCTTTTTAAATTAAAATTAATTTTATTTTAAATTTTAATACAATGTTATTTGCAGAAAGTAAATAAACAACATGTTATTGATTTATTAAGACTTAAACTGTATCCCCTAAGATTATTGTGAAAGTTGAGCATATTTTATGTGGAAGAGTTCTGAGCATGTGGGAAGCAGTTTATTGTCCTTGGTACTACAGACATTGTGGAACATAAATAAAAGCTATGAACCAGGACAAAGACTTAGGTAATGACGTAAAAGTAAGAAAGAATAAATACAGAGAATAATTAATTGAACATCTGAATTTGTGGGAAGGACCTCATGGACTTTCAGAATTGAGTTATAGTTGTGGCATGAAACAATTCACACAACAGAAAGGCAAGTACAGGAGCTGAGTAGCAAGGATAGCCATTGAACTTATCACCTGAGATGGCTAGCTGTGGAATGAAGAGCTAATACTTGTGAGAAGGCTGGGAATGTATATTTTAAAACTATAATAACAGTATTTCCTCAGCCCTGGGACATGCTATACATGCAGTGTTTTATCTTTTTCGAAGTGTAAACTAAGAGGCATCTTTATAATTCTTCCAGCATTAGGGAATGGCAGATTGACTTTAAGGGCATTCTTAACATTCAAATCCCCAAATATAAGAGACTGATTGATGGCTCAGCTCCCTCTTCCTAGGGCTATAACTAGTTTTGCAAACTTTTGTGAAATTGATGGACATCTCCTGAATGGGCTCTAGCCTAAGAATGTCTTCAAGTTCCTCAGGAGTGACTCACGTGTCAGATACTGTCTTAGTCACATTGCTGTTGCTGTGATACAATCAAGGTGGTAGCACAATTTGGCAGCACCTATGTGGGGCTAGTTTTGTGTAAATGTGAGATGCAGGCATAAGAGAAGCTCTCAGCAGGGTTCCAGAAAGGTGCTGAGGATAAGTAATATATAACAAGGCTGGATTTCTTGTGTGGAGCTCCCTAGTGGGCTGTTATGGAAGCTACATGTATGAAGCCAAAGTCACAATGGAGGCTGCAGGATACTGGAGTTGGCAGAAATGTATGGCACTTGCTAAGGAGAGCTGCAGGCACTGCAGGCACTGAGTGGAGGCCCCACGGGGAGAAAAATGAGGCCTCATTTTTTTTGTTGTTGTTTTGTGGGTAACAGAAGTGGATGGCCATGAGCAAAATACAGTGTGGATTTAAAATGTTCCTCACAAGCTCCTGTACATGAACAGCTGTTGCCCAGTTGGTAGACTTATGTCGGAGGTGATGGAACCCTTAGAAGGTGGACCTCCATAGAAGTGAGTTATGGGTGGGAAGGCCTTGTGGTTTGTAGCCAAACCCTATTGTCTGTCTACTAACTGCTTCCTAATCTGCAGGTGAAAGAAGCCTCCCACACCTGCCACCACAAAGACAAGTCACTCCCACTACCATGTCACCCAGTCATGACCAACTACACCTTAAGCCAAAATAAACCCTCCCCCTTTAAGTTGCTTCTTGTCAAATATCTGATCACAGCCACAAGAAAAGGTGCTGATATAAGCAAAGTTCATTAGATAGATAGATAGATAGATAGATAGATAGATAGATAGATAGACAGATAGACAGATAGAGAGATAGATGGACAGATAGATAGAGATATAAATAGATATATGGAGAGATAAATAGATAAAGATAGATAGATAGATAGATAGATAGATAGATAGAGTACAAACACAAGATAGAGATATAAAGAGAGATACAGATAGATGACAGAGAGATAGAGATAAAGAGTTTATGCATATGCATGTGTATATATGTTCATCTGTAAGAGGGTATTCACATATTACATTCATTGGTTAAAGGGACACATATTGAAAAATGCATCTTGAGATGATTCCATTGCATGCAAACATCACATAGTATGCATGCACAAGCCAAGATGGCTACCATATCATTAGATAATACCACTTATGACAGTATTATATCTGGCACATAAATGTCAGTATATGCTGTCCATTGTTGACTGAAACATTGTTATATAGCACATGAAATCATGAGTTTCCTATTCTACATGACTTTTTCTTCTAGTTAACACTAACTTTTAGTGAGCATAGATAATAAAAATGTAACTACATTTCATGTAGCCAAAAGAAAGCAGTGTTTTCATTATAAAGAAATAACAAGCGATTAAGTAAATAAATAGGTTTAGCTTTATTTATTCATCAGTCAATGTATATATGTACTGAAATAACTTATAATACCCATAAATATGAGCATTGATTATTTTATTTTGCTTATTGATATTTGCTAATTATTTATGTCAGAAGTTTTAGAAAAAGAAAATAAGTTTAAAAAGAGAAACAGAAAAAATTAAATAAATTATATCCCAACCACTCTTAGGAGATCTATTCTGTGTGGATAAATGAAAAATACAAGTAAAATGGCATATGTAGTAACAACTCATTTTTACAAACAATACTTTGTCTTGGTTTAAGACAATGAGTAAGGAAAATGGCATAAGATCCACACTTGATTATCTCAGGAAAGTCAAGGCAGAGAAGGATACTTAATTTTTTGTGCATTCTTATACTATTTTACTTGTCATAATAATCATGCATTTATTTTCTAATTAAAAATATCTAATGTGAAAATAATTTTATTTCCAATAGAAACAAATAATATATACATATTATTTAAAGTATGAGACATTATCTTTTAGTTAGCTATTTTATGGATAATTATATGTACTTACTTAATGTTTATATTTAAAAGCCCATATTATTTGCATTAAATGCTACAATTATCAAGTCTACAATGTCAGAATGTCCCAAGAAATGAATATTATGCTCAAATCTATAGTACAGTTTGGGAAGACAGCCAAATGTGCTGCCCATTAATTCTCTGCATCAAGGCGTCACATGTTGACTTGTCATCAATCCTGATGACTGAAGTTAATTAAAACAGCACTACATATAATGAGTCCAAGGGGGCTTTCATCAATGTTTTAATCAACCAATATTTTGAAAGCAAAACTCCAGGCTAAAGTGAATCTTCTTTTAACAATGACAAATGTCAGCTCCATTTGCAGCCTTTCAATATAGATCGAGAGAACTCTGCAAGGTGAGAAATGAAACTGACAAAAAGCCAAAGCTTGCTTCTCTGTGGAAACACCAAATGGCAAATGAGTACCCAAGTGGGACGACACCACAGCGATCTTAGTGGGGCAGTGGCTGTGACTGAGGCTTCATGGAAGTAAAGCCAAAGACAAGGAGTGGATCCTCCACATTAAGCTGGGCTGCCTGCTCAAAGACATAAAGATCAAGTCCCTTAAAGATCTGCCTAGTATCTGCCGGGCAGTGGTGGTGCACGCCTTTAATCCCAGAACTTGCGAGGCAGAGCCAGATCAATCTCTGTGAGTTCGAGGCCTACCTGGTCTACAGAGTGAGATCCAAAACTACATAGAGAAACCCTCTCTTGAAAAACCAAACAAACAAACAAACAAAAAAGATGTGCCTATTATCTCTATTCATTAAGGCATTAAGGAATCAAGATCAGCAGCTTTTTCTCAGGAGCATCCCTAAAGGTTGAGGTTCTAAACACCATGCCATTGCAGAACCAGACTTGGCTGGCCAGCAGACCAGATTTAAGCCAAGACCAACTTCGATGCCATCCCCAAGACCTACAGCTGCCTGACACTCGACTCCTGGAAAGAGACTGTTCACCAAGTCTCGCTATCAGGAACTCACTGACCATCTTACAAAAAGCCACACCAGAGTTTCCTTTCAGATGGGCAGTGGCTATCACATATGGTTTATTAAAAAAAATAAAAATTAAGTGAATTATGTCAGGTGAGGGGTGAGAAAAGAAAAGTCAAGAGCCAGAGCTTAAAACAAACAGTTTTCTGTAGCCACACTCAGAGGTGCAGAAAGTCACAAACACATATATAAACAATTAAAGTGAGAAATGCTGGGGGCAGGGGGAAGAATATAGATTTAAAGGCCAAGGAAAAGTATGTATGTTAATTTCTTTTGAAAAGCACTTGAGAACACAATATGCTCTTTATCTATTAATCCTATGAACACTTTGTTTAAATTTCATACCCCACTGTCAATGTCTATACTGCCTCTAAGTACAAGCTATGAAAAACACTAACCTATCATCAGACCTCATACCATTTTTTAGGAATTAGAAAGTATTGCTTTTTCTTCAAACGCTTCATTGTTAGTCTTCTAAAAACACAGGAAACACACAGATCCATGAAAGGGGGTAATGTGAATTATTTCCCTGGAGTTGGGAAACACCTAAAGCCAACAAAACCCTAGGGACCAGAAACAGCTGTGGTATAAGGATAGCAGAGGAGCCATCTCAGTGCAGCAAAAACCAGAGGTCTGGCAAAGTTGAGTATTAATGCCTGCAGAATATGTTCTTGAGCTGACAATTGAGCTGCTTGGGGCCTGGTCTTCAGACATAACATTCTTTCATCTGAATGAACAGAAGAAGCAAATCACTAATAAACCCAGCCAAGGACTGCTAAAGAACCCCTGACAGGACAAATTTGATAGCAAGGTACCATTCCATCACTACAAGCTAGTTAGTTCCTCTAGCATGAAGGAAAGACCAGCCATGCCTTCCTTCTACAGTAGGTCTTAGCACTGTGGGGTTGCCATGTGGAGATGCTTCACAGCTCCATATTAAAATTACCTTTTTTGTGAAAAGCAGAAGAAATGAGGAAAGCTGGGGATTCTGTGTGTTTCTAAAGAGAAAAAAAAAAAAAAAAAAAAAAGCAACTAACTCCAGTAGAGCACAAATGTTTTCCACTCTTAAAAAGTTGGCTGAAAATATGGAAACTAGATTATTTGCTGAGACAGTATTTGGGAGTTAAGAGAGAGAGTATGTGAATATTACTTGAAGGGGGGGTAGGGTAGGTATAAGAAGATTTCCATAGTGTTATCTAAATCGAACATTTTGAAAGCATCAATACTCTAGATCTTAGAAATGAAAGGGTTTTCTCACACTGTTCTACATAGAAACATTTTTTAGGTATGGCTCCAATCCTAATACATAATTCATTTATTTCTTCCCATCAGAAGCACACATGTCAAGAAGAGAGAGATTTCCCTGGGTGACCAAGAGCAAGCACACTTGAACAGTACAAGTGTGGGTACCTTCCTGGATTTCAGTTACCCTGTATAAGAATGTTACCAGGAATTAAGAAAACAAAACAACAACAACAAAAATAGGGTAATTTCTTGTCATATTTGTTCTTTTGCAGGACTCAAAGTGTTAGATTCAAAATTCATGAGAATTAGTTAAATATGTAAAAGATTTAGAATTCCTGACACTAAAAGTTTCACTTTATTTCACATTATTTTTTCAAAGTTTCTCATTATTTTTTCAAAATAATGTAGGTCATTGACAGTCTTTTAATAAGTTTTTTAAATTATACAAATTTTTATTGATTTAATATTTTTAAACATCCTTCAAACTATATAATTCCACTGGGACACAATTCACATAGCGATAAGTCCTCAGCAAGATATAATTGACAACTTCTTTTGAAAAATGAAACACCTGCTTTCAAAATAACTGCAATGTGTTTTTCTACACTGAGGCAATTCTTTTAATCAGTGATGTAGAACTGAGCTGCTGGGCAAATGTGCGTCTAATCCCCATTGTAGGTGCTAAATACATGGAAACTTAATCCAATTACAGTATTTGTAGTTAAAACTTTGGAAAATGATTACGGATAAATAAGATCCATCAGGATAACATTCTCTTTATTCAGTGCAGGGGACGGCACAAGGAGAGACCACACACATATGCACGTGCATGCGTGCATGCACACACACACACACACACACACACACACACACACACACACACACAAACTTCCTGCATCTGCTCTGTGAGGTCCTGTATCACCCTGGGACTCTGCTAGCAGAAAAGTCATCCAGAGGTGGCTCCAACCTAAGAGCAGAACCATGAACAAGAATTATAAACCAAAACAAACCCCATTTATTTACTTAATTATTGAGAGTCAAATAATAAAATTACTAACATATCTGTTGTGCTATGTAGGTAGGACATTTTCAGCCACTATTCCCTTTGGATAGCTAGGTTAGGAGTTCCACCTGTTTTTCAATTTCTCATATATCCTATAACCAACAGCAATATATCCTGGGACAGACAAACAAAAACACTCGACACATTAAGAAAGATACTTGCCCAAGATTTTCTGAAGATTTACTTTAATAAGAAGATTTAGTCATTTTTACCAACAGTAGCATCTTGTGCCATTCAAGGGAATAGATGATGATTAACATCATAATTATTATAACAGCATTAGGTGAATGTTAACCTGGAGGAACTGAGCTCCAAAACCTCAAGATACTTAGCAGGAGATACCAACACAAGACTCAGCTCTGATGCAAGACTTCAGAGCTAATGTTTTGTCTGTAAATATCTTATCCAGAAGCACCCAAAAGTCAGGACTCCTCATGAAAAGAATGCCTCCTCAGAATCTGGTGACTAGAACGTCTCGAAATCTATTATGGTCCCATTATGCTGACATTAAAAATGTATCATAGGATCTAAATCCCCACCTGAGTACCTACCCCAAGGGTATGTCCTCCCTCGGTTTTCCAGCTAGGATAACTCTGAATGTAACAGGAATGAACCTATAAGACCCCAGCCTCAAGTATTACCAGAATGACAGGTAGGATATCCCAAGAAGAGCAGCAAATACAGCTCATCTTAAGGTCAGAATAGAAAATATGAGGATGCTAACTTGAACATTATCAAAGATGGGGGACTATCAAACTAAACATAATATGATACTACTTCCTCCATGGTATTAAAAATATTGACTAGCGGGTTGGGGATTTAGCTCAGTGGTAGAGCGCTTGCCTAGCAAGCACAAGGCCCTGGGTTCAGTCCTCAGCTCCGGCAAAAATAAATAAATAAATAAAATATTGACTAGCAGGCATCTGATTGACAGGAAGAACCCACAAGAAGAGACTTGTGGGTCCTCATCTAGAATTATTCCCATATAGTGATGACCTAATTATGATGTTAGGTATGTGTGTGTGTGTGTGTGTGTGTGTGTGTGTGTGTGTGTGTGTGTGTGTGTGTTTGAGTGCCTGGTATATGTATGACATGTATGCCTGGTACCCTGAGAGGATAAAATAGATCTTCAGATAGGCAGTTGTTAGCCATCCTATGTGAATGCTGAGAATAGACCCTATACTTTCCTTCTGTCTTTTTAAATAGGCCGATCTAGAGCTTGGGAACCTCAGTGAAATAAGGAGCCTATCACTAAATGTAGAGGCTTTGAGAAGCTGATCCTAACTTAAAAGCTTTAATGAATCGTCCCTTGTCTGGATAACGACAGATTAATGCTTCTGCTCTTGGCACTACTATCTTCATAAAAAATACATAGTGGAAATGTGAAGAAATGAAAGAGAATGATAAATGCACTCACATTTAAAGATGGAAGGGAGTGGAGAAGAGCCTTTTCAAATGCCATAAGGGAGAAGAGCCTCTTTGCCATTCAGAGAGTGCTCATCACAGCTCCTGCCCATTTACTGAGCTGCACTTACATTTTAGTTTGCGCTGAGGCTTACAATGAAACCAATTTGGGACAAAGACACAGACCAAGTTTCTAATGATCACCACAATCTTAGTCATTGCTTTTCTTCATTAAAAATTAAAACTAATAAAACAATATGGCTAAGTCTTACATATTAGGATCTTTTATGAAACAGATTTTGTTCTGTTTTAGGTTCACAATAAAATCGAGCTAAAATTAAAAGTACATACAGTTCCTGTGACCTTGTTACTTCTCTCTCCCTGAATGACCATCTGTCACATATAGACCTTTGGTCTAGTCAGTTAAATTACATGGACACAGCCTTATCATATAATGTTTGTCATTTATGTAAGAATTCTTAGAATTATGCATTTTGTGGGTCTAGACAATTTTATAACGCCATCTGTCTATAACATTAACTGCCCTAAAAATCCTTAGTAGCTAATCAATTTCTACCTTCCTTCCTTTGATCCTTCCCTGCCAATAAATGATCTTTTTTCTTCCACAGTTTAACCTTTTCTACAATGCGATATGTGTGTGTGTGTGTGTGTGTGTGTGTGTGTGTGCGCAACAATACAATATTTATCTTCTCTGGTTGATTCCTTCCCTTTAGTAATAAACACTTAAAATTACTCTTGTCATGCTTGATAGCTCTTTCCTTTCTGGTGCTGAAAAAAATATGACATCACCCAGATACACCACAGTTTATCTGTTTGCCTACTAACAGAAATCTCACATGCACCTAAAGTTTACCAATTATGAATAAAACTTCTACAAGCATCTGTGTACAGATATCTGCAGGTGTTTGTGAGGACATAAGTTTTAACTCTCTGGTAAATATCAAGGACAGCTCTTGCTGGATTCAATGATAATTGTGGTTTTTCAAGAATCTGCCAAAATATCTTTCTCTATACTACTTTACACCCCTACCAGCAGCCAGTGAGAACCCCTGCTGGTCCATGTCCTTGACAGTGGTTGGTGATCAATGTTTATAATTTTGGCCATTCAGATACGAATAATATCAACCTTTTGTTTTAATTTACATTTCCCAAGTCACATATAATACTGAACATATTTGTATATTTATTGACCATTTGCATGTTTTCTTTGCTAAGATGCCTGTTTGGATCTTTTCCTCATTTAATTTCACTGTTCATGGTCTCATTGTTGGGTTGTAAGAACTCTTAGTATATTTTGGATAATAGTCAAATTTGCTAGCTCCCTGTCACCATTACAACTGAGATGATCAACTATGAAGAGAAGATGCTGGTTCCATGTTGTAGGGTCCAGTGAGGTTCTATTGGTTGGAGGGAGCAAGGAGGCATAGAGTGAATGATACAGACTCTGGGAAGATGGTTGAAAACAACAAGCTTAGTTTACTCAGGAAGAGGCAAGCCTTAAATACCCTCCACACTGTCCCAGGGGAAGGTCTGATGAATGTGCATTTCCTGATGTAACATGGCTGCCTCTCATTGGTCCAGGTCATCTCAGATCATGGTTCAGCTGTTGTTGTTAAGGCCCTTAGGTAGACCCAGGTTGACTCTCAGGAAGTATTTTATGGGCATGCTCTCATTACCAGTTTGGGCTTTTTTAAAAAAATCATTTATGGGACATGCTCAGTGGGAGCTAGGGTACATTGCCCTAACCTTGTTGACTCCACCTCAGGAGAGCTCAGCATAATGGACTGTGCCCATTTAAGGTTGGCCTGTCCAACAATCTCTTACCTGTCATTGACTAATAGCCCTCAAAGAGTGTCAATCCTAGAGAACTGTCCATCTCTGAGTAGTGGGCTTTAGGTAGTATCCTGTATCTCAGTGAACTGTGTGTGCATTACCTCTCTAGAAGGACTTTGTTCTGGGTGTCTGAGAGCCAATAAAACCTGTAGGGTCAACTTTGTGGCCTCCCTCTGTTAGCAAATCTGTTGTAGAAGACATTTGAACAGGAGAAGATTAAAGGTACCATTCTGCCAAGCAAGACATGTGTGAGGATCTGGGAGGGATCAAAGTGTTTCTTAATATTGTTCAGACATTAGTCAAAAATTCAGTCTCCAAGGACATGGGTGGGACCCTAGTCAAATTTAGTAATTAAGGAACTTATCTTATCAGGATCCCTTCATGTATTGTGCCAATTGAAGTCTTTCTGATGATGCATTTGTGACCTTATAGGGGGTGAGGCAAATTGCTTGATATCTAGGGTCACATGCTGAATGACATGACCCTAATTAATGCCTCAGTAGTGAGGCAAATAGTGATATAAAGGGTTAAAATAACATACATTATCCCTCTAAAGCTTCTTCTTTGGCCAAAAATGTATGTTTCTGTACATATATTTCTGAAGGGTATCAATATTAGCATGGTGTTATTCTGGGGAAAAATGCAAGCATACCCTTGCCCACTGGTTAATAGGGGAGCAGGGGTTTGCCATTTAAGGGTGAGAGGATCCCTTCAATGCTCCAGGGGCAATGGTGTCTCCCAAGGCAAGTAAATGAGCATGTTGTCCAATTTGGTCTTATGTGACAGGGTTAAAATATGGTCCTTAACCTGTGAGCATCTCAACAGAAACAGCGATGTACTATATATTTAGTTGAGCCTGAATCTCAGCCTGGTCATCACAGGCACTGTGCCAGTTAGGAAGACTGCAGGCTCCAACACAGCCTTTATTAAATGGTACCAGTCATAATAAGACTGCACATGCATTGCCCATTGCCGTAGAACTTGCTCAAAATACATCAAGTCAGGACCTGATTTATTAGTGGCCTTCCGGACCAAGGACAGGTATGCAAGAGGGGAAGGTATCCATTGCAGGTTGGCCACATTGGGACCCACATTAACTGGAAACACCATGGCGGGAATGTGTGCCACCATAGGTGGAATAGGCTAGGAGATGCTAAGAGATACTTGGAGCAACTGGCTTGGTGAGCAGACATCAAGGCAAATAACTCCATGGATACTGCAGTGAGGGGGTAGCTGCTCAAGGCATGGAGGAAGCAGAGAAAAGGGCTACTGATGTAGGCTTGAGAGCTACTGCAATCATTTCCTCTCTTTCTATCCCTTTCCTTTACTTTCACGAGCTGGGTATGCCTATTCTCCTCCATTTCCTCATCATCAGAGGTGGAAGAAATATCAGTCATGGACAGCATGGAGGTGATAGATAAGTTTGTGTTACATTGTTCCTGACAGTGTTTATTGTGGGCCTCAATGACCTCCTCAGTAGAGGAGGACTTTAGGCCAGCAATTATAGCCAATAAAATGGGCACAAAAGACAATTGGAGGGTTACTCCTGAGGCCACTTCCCTTTTTCTAGCCAGGAATAAAACTCTCATCCAAAGATCAAGTTCCCACATGTTCTCTGGAGAGATCCATGGGGCAAGCACCACAGCCTCTGTCCAAAACCTTTCTAGTTCTGATGCTGTAACCCAGAGCCCTTGGGTGGTCAGGAGGGACTTGAGGGCTCCAATAGGAGCCTCTTTACAGTGAATGAGGAGATTAGCCATACTGGGAGAAGGTGTGATAGACAAAAAAGAAAGTGAACATGTGTGTCAGACTCAAGAATCTCTAAAGAAGGGTTGACTGTTGGGAGTCAGACTGTGGCTCCATTTCCTGAGAGTCCAGCCCTTATATGGAAAAGCTGGGTGAGCGTGAACAAAAGTATAATGCCATCCTACTGTGCAGACAGACTCACAAACAAGACAAACAACAAGGAGAGGGGAGGGAACTTCAACAGTACTGAAAAACATTGTTCAGTCCAGGACTGAAAACATTGAACATGGTGTGTATATGGGGGGGGGGGTTCTCACTGAAATGTATCATTCAAGGGGGCACTCAACCAGTACCTCGAGTGAGGAAAGGGAGACAAGCAGAACCCTGTTAGGGTGCCAAATGTGGTAGGGTCCTGTGACGGTCCCTTGGATGGATGGGGCAAGTAGGTGCAGAGTCAATGACACAGACTATGGAAGGATGGTTGAAAACAACCCACTCAGTTTATTCAGGAAGAGGCAAGCCTCAAATACCCTCCATACTGCCCCAGGGGAAGGTCTGATAAATGTGCACCTGCTGATGTAACATGGTTGCCTCTCATTGGTCTGGGTTATCTCAAATCACAGCTCAGCTGCTATTGCTAAGACCCTTAGGCAGACCCAGGTTGGCTCTCAGGAAGTATCTTATGTGCATAATCTTGTTACCAGTTTGTTAATGCTCTCAGGCCTGTTAGGGCTGAGTCATCCCACAGTTCAAGTCCATGGTTTTGGAAGTTCTAGTACCTGTTAAATAAGCTCTGATGTTTTTATACCTGTGGTGGAGCAGTATGCCATGCTGGGAGCACACAGAGGAGTAAAATCACACTTTATCAGCAGGAAGAAAAAAGAGATCAGTTATCATAGTTCCACACTCTTCCTTTAGGACAAATGCCCACTGACTACTGATAACCTTCCACCAGAAACTTTAGCACCTCCCAATAGTGCTACCTTGAGGCCCAAGCATTGGCCACATTGGCCTTTGTGAGGACTAACATTCCAAACTATAGCAAAAATCCTTTATCAAATATGCAAGTTACAAATATGTTTACCTCAGTTTCTGGTATCTCTTCTTTCTCTCTAGACATATTGAGTTTAAATTTCTATAGACAGAGGTGTTTATTTGAGAGAATAGGATGTTTTGTTGATCTTTTATCTTTTGGGGGTATACAAACATGCAGTTCACAATTCTAGAAGTAATAAATATTGTTAGGATCCTCCCACATTTCAAATGACAAGAATTTTTACTAGTATGTAATTATTCTGCTTCAAATATTACATAGAATTGTTCCTTAATGTCTTTTATTCTTCCACCACTTCATTATTTATTTTCCTATTAATTTCATAATCAATACACTTTCACATCTAACTAATCTTTGCTAAAAATGAGTAATGTGTTTGGTTTTTACCTCTAAGAACTAGGGGGAAGAAAATCAAGTTGGAGAGGAAAATTCTATACAAATTGTTATCCCTATTATTCCCAACTGCCTGGTCATGTTTAATTTTCTAGTAAGTTAATTTCCTAGCCTTTAATTCTGAGCCAGTCATGAGAAAAGTGATGCTTGAGCATGAAGTATGTGAATGGTGGAGTTCAAAGCACCAGTCACTGATGGGGAAGAGAACTGCAGTTCCTCTGCTCTGTGCCTCACTAGAGCTCTGCAGAGGGTTTGGTCAAGCTTAATAGCAATGACCATCAGAAGGAACATGATTGATAAAGATTCATACACATGATTCCCTTAGCCTTGGCAAAATAAGATGGAGGATTACCTCATATGAGTTTTCCTAGAATGAAAATCAATAGTTATCTTAGCAGAATATATTTAGGTTTCAGAACAAAACGGACACCTTTTAGAGTTAAACAATGCATGTTTATCTTTTCCCAGGAAAAAAAAAAAAAGCAGCTGAGAGGGCCCAGGAAATACTCCGCAGTGTTTCAAATGGTTTGAATTAAAGCCTGCTCTAAGACAAGCAAGGTTGGCTCTTCCTGCCAATTCTGCTTTCCTCCACAAGAGGCATAGTTCCTAGCTATTCCTGCAGTCTTACTCCAAGTCCTTCAAATGGACAGTGTTAGCCCAAATTGGCAAAGAATTACCAAAAGCTTATGCTCCAGACCCCTTAAGAATCACAGGGTCTTCCTTGCTGTATTCTTCCAAATCTACACTGGGTAATGTCTTTCTTGGTTAGCCAAGACAACATATTCCAGTCTGCACATCACTGCTATATGAAGGAACTTGGAAGGAGTGAACAGGGAGGGAAGTTTATGGAGAGACTATCTACGTCTCCTGTTAGAAACTCCTCATTTAAAATGAGCTGAGAACCCAGTTTCTAATATTAACTTTATAAAATTGATTCCCTTGCATAACAAAGGTAGAAAATATGAAGAAAATCTCATGGATTAATATAATCTTTTACAGGAAAGAAAGAAACAACCTAGAGAAAAGCCCACTTTATGTCATCACTATACTTCTTTGAGGATGCAAGCCAAGGGTCTACTCTGAAAGCTGGTCTCCTGGAGCAAGCTGTGTCACATCACCAAATTACAAAAGTACAGACATTTTATTCATTTTTTAAAAAAAGAATCTGGATGCCTTGCTCCTTTTGATAAACTGGAAAGTCTGGCAATATTTGGTTCTTGTTCTCAATCAGAAGTCTACAGGGTGGGAGAAGTGGATGTTCCCTGATTGGGCTTGCTGTCGCACCAGCAGACCTTGGCCCCTTCTCAGAAGCTCACATGTCCCTTTTTTATTGCCAAGAGGATTGTTAAGGAGATTTAGATCCACAATTGCTGATTTATAAGAAATAGGGCCTCAATGAAGCCAGAGACATCCAAAGAATTGAGTCATGGAGTGAAGATCAAAATAGAATCAGAGGGTCATCTTGAATGGTGGGCAAAAGATCTCCATAGGTTCAACCTTTCATAAAGCTAATGAAATTCCTTGAAAATTTTCTGAAACCAACCCTTTTGGACCTCTGGCAATGCATCAAATCTGCCAGTAACTCAGAGAACAATTTATTCAATAAAAAAAAAATCAAGTTCTCAATAAGAATGGTGGAATGTAGGCTAGAAAGATGGCTTAGCAGTTAGGAGCACTTATCCTTCTTTCAGGCAATCCAGGTTTGGTACCCAGCACCCACATCCTGGTTCACAACTATTACTCCAGTTCCAGGGGATCCTACACCCTCTTCTAGTCCCCACCAGCACTGCATGGAAGTGATGCAGTGACACATATGCAAGCAAAACACTCACACATATAAAAATAAAAACAAATAAATCTATGTTTTAAAGAAGGATAGAGCTTATGGCATTTTAACATGGCCTATACCTTGTCAATTTAGCAACTTTAATACCAGCAACTTCTCAAATACAGTAACTATAAAAAAAACAGCTTGAATGTCAATAGAGAGAGATAGAGTAAGCTTGGAGACTCTCAAAAAGGCTCACTGCTCCAGCATGGTCACTATTTGCTCTCAAACAGTGAAAAACTAAAATTCCACATGTGGGAATGATTACTTACTTACACAATTCAATCTTAATCTGTGAGAAAAGCTCACCTATGGGTATTTTTTGTGAGAAGAAATAAGCTTTTATTCTAATAACAACTTTTTACCTCTTGAAATTAAAAATACAATTACATCATTTCCCCATTTACTTTCTCCCCTCCAACCTCTCCCTCCTTACTCTCACTCAGAAATTCACTGCCTCTTTTGTTATCACACATTTATGTATATATAATATATGAATATGTTTCAAAATACATAAATACAACCTGCTCAGTCCATATAACAGTACTGGTATGTGTGTACACATACACACACACACATACACACACACACACACACACACACACATATATATATATATATATATGTGTGTGTGTGTGTGTGTGTGTGCATGTATATATAGCTATACATATATATAGCTATACATTTATATGTGTGTATATACATATATACACATATGTATAAATCATATATATGTAGATAGATAGATAGATAGATAGATAGATAGATAGATAGATAGACAGACAGGTAGATAATTTCAGGACTATGGTTCAGAGATCAGAGCAAATGAGGGAATAAAAACACTGTAAGAGCCAGAGGAACAAACAAGAAGTTTCCTGTGAGATTCTGTCTCCAAGAACTGTCCAAGAGGTTACACCCATGAAGTCTCATCCACAGGGCTGCTTGAACAAGATATGAACAATGATGTCACCAGTAGAGATGTTGGCATGGAAGGGAGAAAGCTTGAGGCATCTCAACTCCAGACAAAGAACTACAGGGAACTTGGGGATGCAGAAAGTGGGACAAGTGGTCTTCTCAGGAAAGAAGCCCCACAAATTTTAATGTTTAATATTTTGCAAAGCAGCTTCCTAAGGCTTTTATTCCAGTGAGAACAAACAAGACCCCAACCAAAAGTAGAAAAGGAAGGTCTAGGGAATTAGATGAAAGTTCAGAAAGTCAGTCATATTTCTGAAGTGCTAGACAACCCCATCAATGTGTCCATGAGCAGGAATGTCCTGAGAGGGTGCTCCGTGTCCTTATTGCTTTCTTACAAGGAATGCATGAACAAGCTAAGCGCTCAACCCATGGCCAAATAAATGCACAGATGAAAATATTTGATTGGTGGTTCAAGTTTAAAACTCTTTCACCATTAATTGACTAACAGAGAAAAGAGATTTACATAGACTTTATGGAATACTTGGCCTTGAGATCACTTACTTTTTTCAGAGAATAAAGTTTGACTTGGGTCTTTTTAAGTATGAGTCAGGAGAAAAAGACAAAACTAAGGTAATATAAGAAGGGAGAGAAGGCTGTCATTCTGAAATCTGATTTTATTACCAGTTCAATGAGAATAAGAAACTTCAACATAACTGATCGAGATTGTCCACAGAAACAGTACTTCCTCTCTAAAGGAAATCTCAAGCAAGCGTTAAAATGGTGATTGAACTATGTTCATTTGGGGCCAGAATGCTTGGAATCACCTAGCTAAAGCAGCAATTCTCTCTCATCCCCAAATATGAACAATATGCTTCATAAAGCTGCCTCATAATTTCATGTATAAAAGGATTTTAAGATATGAAATTTTTTCTTAAGACAAAATTTTATTCCAAATTATTTCACTTTACTCAATATGTTTAGTCTACTGGCCCTTGCAGAACTCAAACTGCAGGTGTTAATGTGCTTATGCTAGTGCTCATATTAATGAGTCAATTCTAGTGTATAAAGTGTGGTTCAGGGGTAGAGCCCTTGCTTAGAGTGCTGAAGGCCTTGGATTCGGTCCCTAGCTCTTCAGCAAAAATGAAGCAACAGAGAAGGAAGAAGGGAGGGGGAGGAAAAAGGAGAAGGATTGAGGTATGGATGCAGACTGCAGCTGTCAAATCAGACAGATTAAAAGTGGATATTAGGGCCCCTGCAAAAAAAATTTTTTTTTTCTTTATTATTATGTGTTTTATACTTTATACATCAGCCATGGGTTCCCCTGTCCTCCCCCCTCCCGCCCCCACCCCTACCTTCCCCCCAGCCCCTACCCTCCATTCCCATGTCCTCCAGGATCAAGACACCCCTGGGGATTCATTTAAACCTGGTGGATTCACTACAGGCATGTCCTGTCACCTCCTTCCAGACTGAGCAAAGTGTCCCAGTGTAAGCCCAAGGTTTCAAACAGCCAGCTCATGCACTAAGGACAGATCCTGGTCCCACAGACTGGGTGCCTCCCAAACAGATCAAGCTATTCAATTGTCTCAGTTATCCAGAGGGCCTGATCCAGCTGGGGGCTCCACAGCCTTTGGTTCATAATTCATGTGCTTCCATTCGTTTGGCTATTTGTCCCTGTGCTTTTTGCAATCTTGGATTCAACAATTCATGCTCTTGCAGACTCTCCTCTTTCTTGACAGTTGGACACCTGGAGCTCCACCTGGGGCCTGGCTGAGGATCTCTGCATCCACTTCCTTCAGTTATTGGATGAGAGTTCCAGCACGACAGTTAGGGTGTTTAGCCATCTGATCACCGGACTAGGTCAGATCAGGCTTTCTCTCGACCATTGCGAGCAGTCTATAGAGGATGTATCATTGTGGATTTTTGGGGACCTCTCCAGCACTCTGCCTATTCCTGTTCTCATGTGGTCTTCATTTATCATGGTCTGTTATTCTTCGTTCTCCCTTTCTGTTCTTGATCCAGCTGGGATCTTCTGCTCCCCTAAGCTTTCTTTCCCTCAAATCTTGCCCTTCATTACTCCCACTGTCGTCCACATTGTTCATGTAGATCTCATCCATTTCTCTGTCATTGGGTGATCCTTGGGTCTTTCCTAGGGTCCCGTTTTCTAGGTAGTCTCCCTGGAGTTGTATAGCAGTCTAGTCATCTTTGTTTTACATCTAGTATCCTCCTATGAGTGAGTACATACTGTGTTTGTCCTTCTGAGTCTGGGTTACCTCACTCAGGATGATTTTTTCTACATCCATCCATTTGCCTGCAAACCTCATGATGTCATTGTTTTTTCTCTGCTGAGTAGTACTCCATTGTGTATATGTACCATATTTTCTTTATCCATTCTTCAGTTGAAGGGCATCTAGGTTGTTTCCAGGTTCTGGCTATTACAAACAAAGCTGATACGAACATAGTTGAGCAAATGCCCTTGTGGTATGATTGAGCATTCCTTGGGTATATGCCCAAGAGTGCTATAGCTGGGTCTTGGGGGAGATGGATTCCCAATTTTATAAGGAAGCACCATATTGATTTCCAAAGTGGCTGTACAAGCTTGCATTCCCACCAGCAGTGGAGGAGAGTTCCCCTTGCTCCACATCCTCTCCAGCATAAGCTGTCTTCTGTGCTTTTGTTCTTAGCCATTCTGACAGGTGTAAGGTGGTGTCTCAGAGTCGTTTTGATTTGCATTTCCCGGATAATTAGGGATGTTGAGCAATTCCTTAAATGTCTTTCAGCCATTTGAACTGCCTCTGTTGAGAATTCTCTGTTTAGTTCTATAGCCCATTTCTTAATTGGACTGTTGGGCATTTTGATGTCTAATTTCTTGAGTTCTTTATATATTCTGGATATCAGCCCTCTGTCAGATGTGGGGTTGGTGAAGACCTTTTCCCATTCTGTAGGCTGTTGCTTTGTCTTGTTGACCGTGTCCTTTGCTCTACAAAAGCTTCTCAATTTCAATAGGTCCCATTGATTGATTGTTTCTCTCAGTGTCTGTGCTACTGGTGTTATATTTAGAAAGTGATCTCCAGTGCCAATGCATTCAAGAGTACTTCCTACTTTCTCTACTATCAGGTTCAGAGTAGCTGGATTTATGTTGAGGTCTTTGATCCACTTGGATTTAAGTTTTGTGCACGGTGACAGAGATGGCTCAGCCGTTAAAGGCTAGGCTCACAACCAAAAAAAAAAAAAAAAAAAATTTTTAGAAAAATAGGAAACTAACTTATAATTTTTAAACTTGATAAAACTTTGCTTAATCTTGAAAGTTGGTTATAAATCACATCTTTTGAACAACAGGACTTCAAATGCCATATAATCTCAACCTTCTGCATTTTATTCTGCTTATGTTTCTCAACAAGAAAGGAAGAAGAGAGAACAATGGGAATTTTGCCTTTTCCTAACTCTAACAGAATTTTCCCTCCCTGGAACAACACCCAAGGAAAAGTCAAATTAATTGAAGTTGATATTGGTGAAATTCATCATTATTTGCATTATAAGCTTTATCGTTCAAAAAGCTCTCCTTCCCCAAAGTTATTAAAATGGTCACAAATACAGAAAAGCTCTAATAAATAACAATTGATGCTGTGATTTATAGTGCAAATATTTCATAAGCCAAAATATTGTATCATGATTGTGACTATGTTTGGTTTGTTTCATTGAGTTTGGTTATAAATAATGTCACTAATTATTAGAGAATGGGTTTTAACCTTAGGAACACTTGCATCCTTCTGATAATGATAATGAGTTTGATCTGGGCCTTATTCAGGTAGTCTATATTGGATAGAGTCCCTTACCATGTGTCATGTGTCTGAATGATTACAATGATCCATGCAATTGCTCTGCAAATAATTCACTTCATTCTGATAATCCTCAGAGAGGAAACTTCCAGAATAATAACTGAGGCACTGTAATGACAGTCAATTATGAGAGTAAAGGTTTAAGTGGAGCTTTCATTTTGTACTATGGGCAGGTACCGTGTGTTCAGGAGCAAGAAGGTGAGGTATGCAAGAAAGGACAGCCGAACGTGATAGACAAAGTTTGCAAGCAGTTTTTATCATGAAAGAACAAAACAGGGTTTGGAAAGGTAGTGACAGTGCCGCACAGTAAAGGCACAGCAGAGATGTATATGGTGCTGTTTTGTTGTAGCCTAATAAAATGTGCTTGAAGATCAGAGGACAGAATAAACCACCAGATTAAACACAGAGGCCAGGCAGTGATGGCACACCCCTTTAATCCCAGCACTTGAGATCTCATGCCTTTGCTACCAGTGTGTGGGAAGCACATACACCATTAATCCCAGCACTAAGAAAGCTGAGACAGGAAATTATATGGCTGGGCAGAGAAAGGCATATAAGCATAGGAGACAGGAACTAGAACCCTTTCGCTAAGGACTCAGAGGCATTCAGTCTGAGAATTCATGGAGACAGGATCGGCTGAGAACTTGGACAGATGAGAACTGGCTGTGCCTTGTTTCCTCTGAGCTTTCAGCATTTACCCCAATATCTATCTCCAGATTTTTATCATAAGACCATTTAGGACTCATGTAACAGATGTCTTTGAGATAACAATAGGTTAAGGCAAGATTGGCTGAATAGGCTTCAAATAGCTGGCAAGAAAAATTGGTTACTAGGAGATTAAGAAAAAAAAAAAAAACCAGTAAACAGAAATGAAAATTCAATCAGTAACAAAGACCACAGAGAAAAGTGAATATACAGATTTTTAAAATTCTCAGAAATGACTAGAATAGACACCTTAAGCTAAAGTACAGACTATTGAGTCTAATACAGTAGTAGACAGTCTGGGAAAAGGCCGATTATACTCAGTAAAAATGCAAAAATGTAGACACTAAGTACAGGCAAGCTATGGAACAACACCTCACCATATTTTTTTTTCAAAAGTCATACATTAGAATTTTCCCTCTCCACATAGAAGCTTGTATCCTTGAGAAAGATTTATGTATTTGTAGTTGGCTAAATTGCTAGAGGATCCAATCTACCAACAGCTCCATGTATAAATTATTCTGTGTTGCTTGAGTTCAAAATGTATTACATTTTATTGTATTTCACTAAATTCCTTGTGCTAAACACTGAGTGCTTCCCAGGCCAAGGCCATTTTTTAATATAAAAAGAGACACACTGACTCTATGTGTCCTCAAGAAGGTGTTAAGAGAGTTTTCAAACAAAAAGAAATGGAAATGTTTCATGTGGAAATGTTTTTTTCTAAATCCTATTTCTCCATCTCCGTTCTTTGTTCTGTATTATCAAGTGATAGCATCCATTCCAATACAATGTGTGTTTATGAGAGGAAAAACGTTTCTGAACAATAAAAGTTCAATAAACGTTGTTTGAGGTGAAACAGTTCTGTAATCTGGATTTTTATTAAGAACACATGCATGTTGTAACTGCAGTCATGCATACAGTGAAAAAGAAAGAAAAGAGAGAGAGAGAGAGAGAGAGAGAGAGAGAGAGAGAGAATGTAAGGTTATACCTGTCCTGGATCTAGCCATGAGCTGACTAAATCTCAAAGGAGAACCTTGCAAATTCTACATTTAGACTTTGAGTGAGCTGAGAGAGATGAGTGTATACAACACTCAATGGACTGAGAAGCAAGTCATTTAGATGACAAGAGTAGCCTCTGTTTCATGGAGCTTGACCTAGTTTATATAAGGAGCTAGACTGTCATCACATACACACACACACACACACACACACACACACACACACACACACACACACATGCCAGGGACCCCAATCATGACTACCACAGATAAATGGTCCTCATTCTTTCCTCTCAACTCGCAGTGATCTCCTGTTTTTCTTCCTTAGTGACATTGCTTAACAAGATCAGGACAAGATGTGAACTTGATAGGAGCCCACTTCACACACACAGCACCCCCCACATGACCTCTGCACAGTTTCTCCCCATATACCTCCCATTCACACCCCTGGGCAGTACTTAGTGCCCTCTGGCATCAGAACCTGAAAAAGAAAAACTACTAAAACAAGGCAAAAAAAAAAAAAACATAAAATTTATTTTATTTTTGATTTCTCCAAATAAATATTATCTTAGCTATAAAAGTCAGTGTGACATCATCCACAGGAAAGGAAGAAGGAAAAACTGAAGTTAAATTCTCTAAGACAAATTACTTACTCCCATTTATTGCTAGAAAGAAAACAAGAGCAACTTTTACCTTGAAGAGTAAGGAAGAAATGCTAAAGAGTAACACATTCTCATCTTCCTTTCTCCTACAACTGTCCTGGCCATATGACTAAGGCAGACAAAATAACGTGGTTTGTTCCCTTTCTAAACTGTTGAATGATTATTTTGTGCAAGAAATTTGCAGGTTCAGGCTATAAACACTGCAAAGATGGCACCATCTGAGGCCAGAACCACCATTCTGTGTCTCATTCTCCACCAAGGCCGCCATGCACATCAGTTCTGGTCATCAAGCTGTCACAACAGTTGGCAAGATAGTATTCAGTGTGACATCTCCAGACAAGGAAATTGAACCTCCAACAAAATGCAAAGCACCTCATGAAACTTAATGAACGTCTTATCCATTTGAACAAATGAAAGCTTAAATTAGGGTGCTCTAGACCAGGGTGTTAAATGTGTGTACCGTTCAATTGACTCACCAGCATTGTTCCCCATAACCTTTTTTTACTCCCTTAAAAAACCGAATCCTGGGCAAATGAGGTAATAATGGAATGTTACATGGGGTTTTAGATGAGGCAGTTAGTCAGCAGATCAAAAGAGGAGATCTCAGAAGGTCAGAAGGAAACATCACACTTTCTGAGAGTGACAGTTTAAAGGGAGGCTAGCACCTACATGAAACATGATAATGTGTAATGGCACACTAAAACTAAACAGTGTGACCTCCAAGTTGCACCTGAAGTCCAGGACTCAACACTGTAGAACCCTGCTTCCTAGGCTACATATACACGGAACCCAATCTGCCTTCATGTCACTGGACTTTTCTATATCTTCTTGAGAAGGATCTAGAACTCTTGCAGGGAGATAAGAAACAAGGCTGCATCTGAATTTGTATTAACACAAGGTATTGAAAAAGCATATGCCAACAAAAAAAATTTTTATGTTTTTAAAACCCAAAATTATGAAATTCAAAAATACTTGGCTTAGATTATCTGGATCATTGCTCAGATTTGTACCATTACTGCCAGTATAAACTAATCAAGATGAAATCCAGCAATCCTTTCCCACTCTGAGATGTCAGTGTTGACCTTCTTCCACAGTGATTCAGCTGTGACAGTTTAACAATGCAATAGACATTGTATATGCTTAAGCACATTTACATGCTGGCATTCTTCCAGTCATGGAGACTGGTGGTAGCCATCTGCAGATACCTAAGAGGGGTAGAACTTAGGTGACTGACAAAGCCCATCCTTTACTGAAGGAAGGGCTACTCAAAAGAAGATTTAACACCAAAAAGTTTACAGGAAGCAAAGTGGATCATCAGGGAAAGTGAACAGGACACTGAGAGTTTGACCCTGGGTTTCTGTTGTGGCAGAATAATTGACAAGTCACCTGCACTCTTTGGGTCCTGATTTCTTCATGTGTCAAATTAATCAAGTTAAAGAATTGGAAATACATTTTGGTTATGTTTAGGTTTTGCGGTTATATGCAAGACTTCATTTGCTTTTGCTGTTTCATTCTCTCATTTTCTTTTATCTTTTTAAAATCCAAAAAAATGAGAAAAATAGATGATGCATGACTTCTAAGACAAGATGCAAAACCCCAAGTTGCCATGAAAGTGCCCACCACAGCAAAGAGCCTTTAGATGCATTGGATGCCTGTGCCCCAAGAAGGAACTCTCAATTCCACTGAATTAAGAGGGAAGTCTTCCCTCTCTACCATTAAAAGATTTTCCAAAGAAGAGTGCATAAAAAATATTACCCAAGACCCCCTGAGAATAGGCACTTTCCTGCAACCTGCCCTCCTCATGCCTATCAGATATGATGCTGGCCAATATAGAAACAGGAACCACGTCTTCCCCAATCTGTGGGCTTCACTGTATCTGAAATTAAATATTGTCTAGAAAATATCATGCAGGTGTCAGTCTGAATATTGACCTAAGCCTATCCCTATTCCAACCATTTGAAAATATAAAGAGAAAACATCAGATATGGCTTTATTCAATTCAAGCTCAACTGGCCTTGGAATTGAGGCTAGCTAATGCCTGTTGCTATGTGGGAAATGAACAATAATAGGAAAGAAGTATTAGATGGCTATTATGAGGAACACAAATTGATACACAGTAAAGACCTATGCAATGGCATATCTTTTTAGAGGAATTCACTAGATCAATGATCCATTATTATAAAATTGGATACTGCCCAAGCTGCCACTTAGGTTAAGACGATATGCTTAGCAAATTAAGCTAAATGGAAATGCTATCTCTTTATAGTACCTGAGGAGTTGGCAGAAAACATTATATATATATGGCATTATATATATGGCATCATCAACCTGACCTTGCCTAGTAGATAATTCACTTTTACTTCAATAAAACAAACACATGAAGAGACCAGCAAGAAGGTAACCTGTCAAGAGGTTAAATAATACCACAGGCTGGAGGTAATGGGACTGTGAACAAGGCAGATACATAGAGAACAATGAGAAAGGGCATTTGAGGCATGCGCAATGCACAGAACTGGCAGCTTGTACTGACTTATGGATGTAGGAGATAAAGAAGGTAGACAAGTTAATACGGGAAGAGAAGGAGAAGACGAAGACTATCTCCAGATTAGCAATGAGAGAAGATAATAAACAACAATTTGTGTGTCTTTAGGGGAGTTTGGAGCTGAAGTTGCCCCCCCCCCCGCCCCACTCTAGAGGAACCATTTTTTAAGATTGCAGAGCCAGAGAAGAAATACTGAGGACAGATGTCTGAGGAAGACCCACACCTGAGAGTCAACAGAGGAAAATAATCCAGGATAAAACTGCTCAGAGCAAGATGGGGAATGAGAAAAGAAATACATCCTCAGCACTAGGAATTAAGGGCTATTTAACAAGTTTTTGAAGTTGTCACTTGAGATAAACAAGGGATGTGGGGATGGATCAGTGAGTAAAGCCCTCGCTATGCAAGCATGAGGACATGAGTTTGGAACCCCAGTAACCACATAAAAATTTATGGGATGGCATCTCAGCCACTTTGGAGAAGAAAGCAACTTGAAGAGCCTTTAGAGTATCGTGCCCAAATGCCCCCTCTTTCACGTCCCCTTTTCTTTTAGAAGCAATCTTGATGACCTCTGTTTCAAGTAGGAACAGAGACAGAACGTTCTCCAAGTAGTTCACTGAAAGCAGCCAGGAGCAGAAATCAGTCCGGGGAGCCAGAGGAGAAAGATGAGACCACACGGAGGTGACGTGCTCCTGCTACTGGGATGTCACATGCCACAGAGAAACAAGGTCAGATGCAACCATTCCTCGATTTGAACAACTCAGTATTTACACTTGAGGTTGAATCTTCTGGAGGAAAAGGGAAATGTAAAAAAAGAAAGAAAAGAAAAAAAAAAGAAAGGGAAGAGAAAAGCAGTGTGAGAGCTAAATAAACTGCCCTGAGCCTCCAAGTTGGGGTCTTGCTGTAGTCAACCTATCATTGAGACAGATGTAGAAATGTATGAGTGGCCAGTGTTGCAGACTGGAACCCACTTTCATTTGTAGGGTTTGCCTATTCTTAATACATCATCTTTGCCTTTCCACATGGCTACAATCTTTCCCACACAAACAGCTTCTTGTGGCCTTTTGAAACTTGTCTCTTTAAACTGCTGTGTTCTGAAGAGTTATGACACTCTGCAGTCTTCAGGAATGAGAGAAGAGCCACCCATGGAAGCTCTCTCCCCACCCCCGAGTGCTTAGGACATTTTGGCTTCTAAAAGGCCCCTGTCTTTAAATCTCTTGCCATAATGGCTCAGGAGGCTAGACAGTGCTCACAGGAACCAGCTTTTATTACCCCATCTTACCAGCACACTCAGGCTGGCACAGTCATTTCCTTTGTAGGCTCTCACAGCATTTTGCAAATCGCCATCGCCTGTGCTCACCACAGCTTCCAGGGGAAAATATTAGTTGTGCTGATGAAAATCAGAGCGGAACAGAAATCTTAAGGCCTGGGAGAAAGAATGGAAGCCAAGACAAAAAGAAAAACTCCCACTATGGCCATGGCCATTGCCATTGCCTTAGTTATGCACCTGAACCAAATGGCCCGGCCCTGTTGCTGAAGACACCACATACTTAGGCTGTGGGAAGCAATTAACTTCAAACCCATCAGGAAACTCCCTCCCTGATGGCTAGCTTTCAGTGCAGAGAGGTGGGAGAAAAGACATCAGGGGTCTTACCCCATGCTGGACCCTGCATGCTAAATGCCAACTTGGTAGGTAAAATGTGCCTGCTTTTGAACAGTGAACAAATGCCCATGCATCCACACTGTGAACTTTTCTTCAATAAAATAAATTGTTGAATTTAAAACAACTCAGCTGAATCCCAAGGGTGTTTTGCTATATAAACAAAAAAGGCTAATTTCCAAGTTATTTTGTTTCCACTTATGTAACATTTGCATGATGAAAATAATAAAGATGGAAAACAGATCAATGGTTTTTTAAGTTGAAAATTCTTAAAAACTAAGCTTGCGGAATAGTGTGGTGCAAAGGAAAATTTCTGTCTGATTAACTGAAACAAAATTCTTAGAAATTATTTTAAAGGAAGATATTTGCCTCCTTCTAAAAGGTAATGCTTTTGATCTTAGAATTCCATACCCAATAGAAAACATTTCAGTCATGAGAGAAACGTAAAAACTTAAAATGTACAAAGAAACAAAAGAAAAACTGGTAGCAATGACCATCTCAAGAACTGGGATACATGAGTTTTGTGTGTGTGTGTGTGTGTGTGTGTGTGTGTGTGTGTAAAAAAGACTATATACACTATTGATTTAGACTCTAGCAATTATCTGGCAAACGACAGAAATAATTATAATAGGAAAAAATAACTTATTTCAAAGGATGAATTTGGCTAGAAAAGCTAAAATAGCATAATTTCTCCCAGCCTACTTTGTCTCTGAAATTATTTATTAGAGGATTTTCCATTTGCACATGTATGCTTTAATCACCCTGCCTCGGGTTTATATGTTTCTGCTTATCACCTTTCTGACTTATTTCCAGGAAAAGGCCAGCAAGCATTTTTGGTTTTGGTGACAAATAATCTCTCTCTTTACCAAGTAACCCTATCATTGTGGTGTGAAGCGAAAAAGTCACAGATAATCCATAAATGAAAACATGGATGGGTTCCAAAAACAGTGTGCACTAATATTTGAATCTTTTATCATTTTAATATGACACAATAATACTCTTTTTTTTTCAACCACCTGGAAATATTTTTTTTTAAAGCTTGGGGACCATACGGAAGTAGTGAGGCTTTGATTTTGTCCCCAGGCTGTCCTTTATTAACTGTTCTCTTGAGCAGTTTTGCTCCTATCTGTATATCTTACCACAGAAACACGATTTCCTGGGTATTGTAGCTACATTGGTTTCCTGTGTTTCATCTTCAGCACTAGTGCACATTTAAATAGCTGTTTGGTTAGGAATTCACACCGGTTTATATAATTCCATTTAAAATTCTTAAGAGTCTAACTGTCTACTCATCCCAGTATATACATCTTAAAATGACTTCAAGGGCTAAAAGAGCAGTATTATGTTCATTGCTCTTTAGATACATACTAGACCACAGGAATCTGGCAGATTAGTTTGAACCCAGTATCTCTTAATTGTCTGACTTGCATTAGATGCTGAAACCTGTTGGGGATATTATTTTAAGGTGTGTTCCTTTTGTTTATGTTGCTTTTGTTTAACTCTGTGTTACTGTGCCTGGCTAAAACAACTAATAGTCTAATAAAGAACTGAATGGCCAATAACAAGGCAGAAGAAAGGATAGGTAGGGCTAGCAGGCAGGGAGTGTAAATAGAAGGAGAAATCTGGGAGAAAAGACAGAAGGAATGAGAGAGAAAGAAGGACGACATCAGGTTCCAGCCACCCAGCTATGCACCAAGTCAGGGAGTAAGAGTGAAAACAAGATTACAGAAGTCAGAGCAAGAGAAAAGCCCAGAGTCAAAAGATAGCCAGGATCATTTAAGAAAAGCTGGCTAACAACAAGCCAAGTTGAGGCCAGGCATTTATAATTAAGAATAAACAGCCGTGTGTAATTTGTTTGGGAGCTGGGTGGTGCCCCCCAAAAAAAAACAAACAAACAAACAAACAAACAAAAACCAGCAACAGAAAACTTAACATTGGGTCAAGTTACATTGAAGATCTCTTCAGTTATTCCAAATTCCTCCAGTAGATAAGAGTAAGAAAGAGTTAAGATAAAGTATGAAAGATAAGAGAACTTTAACCATAATCTTTGGGGGAAAATAAAAGCCATACTTCTGCAAATGTAACTTGATGGACACTTTCCTCCCAAAACGTTCCCACCATGGAGGATGTCTTTATTTACAATGTCCAGATGTGTTTGTATGTGTTGCTTTATTTTTAACTGTTATTTTCAAAGGCACAGAGCCCTATTTCATAAGCAAGTAGGAATTGTTCAGACTACAGCTGGTCAAATTCAACTGTGTTCTTTTGTTTGTTTGTTTAGCTTTCAAGACAGGGTTCTCTCTGTAGCCCTGGCTGTCCTGGAACTCACTTTGTAGGCCAGGCTGGTCTTGAACTCAGAGATCTGCCTGCCACTGCCTCCCGAGTGTCACCTGTGTTCCTACCCACCTTGTTTTGGTTTGTGAAGATACACAACTGTCCAACTTACCTTCTCCTATTATTCCATAAAACTTTGGCAGCCAGCGTTATTGCCTTTAAATTCATTTCATCTGATCTAGACAGCTCATTAATAGGAAGTTTGACACATGTTTGTTTGCTAGTATGTACACAATGTATTAAGAAAAGCATTTTCTCAACACTATTCAGAACCTCTGCTCATATACTCCTCAAATGTACATAATCACCAATAGGCCTGATTTTTCTCACTCATTATATCACCTTTTTCTACTTTAAAATTCCTACCACACAGCATAGCTCCATCTCCCTCCAGGTAACCTCATTTAAATCAAATGACTAATTCTAATATAAATCTCCAGATAGCTTTGTAAGAGGAAGCTAAATCTTTCTGTTTACATTGCATCTTCAAAAGAAGTTTATTTATCATATTAGAAAGCATTTAGGGAAAAAATTAATTTTCTGAAATGGAATTTGGAGTCTTAGTTTCTAATTAAAGCAATATTACCAAAACAGTAGTATAAGATATTGACAATAATGATGCTAATCTGATTCTAAGAGATTGGATACATTCTAAGCCCTTGCTCCCCCAAATATTATTCTAATTTATTTAGTGTTCTCTTGTAGTTGAGCTATAGACAGTGTCTACCACATCCCTACCCTCTTGAGGGTTTATGGTCTGTTCTATTTGTTTGGGATGTAAACACAAATTTTTAACTTTCTTTCTATCATACTTAGTTGTATTTTCTTGTTTCAGCCCACTCCCATATATTAGCAGCATGTTGGTTATTAAGTTCTCTGACATCAGCAAACTTTAGCTATAAGAAAAGAAAATCCAACATTTTGAATGCTGTGTGGTAGGAATTTTAAAGTAGAAGGTGATGTAATGAGTGAGAGGAATCAGGCCTATTGATGATTATGTCCATTTGAGGAGGTAATGGTTGTATGTGGGGACAAGTAGAAAAATGATCCAGAACTCTGTCAGCAGGTGTCACAGAACTCAGCACCTACCAGTCAAAAATGACTACAAAGATAAGGGGCTACAATACCACCCATAAATACCTCATTCTTAACTTATATTCCCCTGCCAGACTTGTTATTTCTGACAATGGAAATGTTGGAATCTAAGAGTCAAGTCTGATCCTTCTTTTTCCTCTTCTCCCATCATTTACTCATCAGTGACTATCATCAACTCAGCCTATAAAATATACACTATACCCATCTATTTCCCATTTCAGCATTACCTCCTTAGACTGGGACATCAGCATTTCTCACTTTAAAACCCAATACACCTTTTGAATTTCATTCCCTACTATTCTACATAAAAACAGTTGATGATCATCTTCAACACACCAGTCAGAAGACTTACTTGGGAAAAAATGCATAGTGCTTTTAGTGGGCTGCAGGTAGAAGACAGCATGAAATCACATAGGTCCCAAGGTCAGTGACAAAGGGTCCATCTCTTGTACTGACTTTTTTGGTCTCCAGAATTCCCAAAAGTACAGTCACATTCTGGTACCACATGTACTTTCTATTTAAGTATAAAAGCTCAGTCTGTAGTTGAGTCTTACACTGCCATTCCAGAAGTGCTTACGTGAGCTGTTACTCTAGACATTATATTGGTAATCTGTCACAAGCTGTCTGAGCTCATTGAGAAGCTAGTTTTTGAGATAGGGTTGAGACTCACCCCTTTTTCAGATCTAAGCATGTTTGTCTCAAAGTGTCTTCCAAGGTCCTTTGTTGTGTGATGTTTTGATTGTTTTCTGACAAAAAAAAAAAAAAAAGCTTGCTTGGAGTCAGAGGCCAGAGCTAGCCACTAGCTGACCATAGAGGTTTGGAGGACTGTAGAGAGAGGAGACAGGAAGTGGTAAGGCATGGCAGAGAGAGGATCTAGGCTTTTTGGTTAATAGGACCAGAAAGGTAGGAAGTGACTGTGGCTGCTCCCCTGCTTCTCTGGTCTTTCTGGTTTTTACCCTGATATCTGAGACTCCTGATTTATTATTGATAAGATTAGTTAGATTAACACTTTATCTGGTACCAATAAAAATTGATAGAGATTAGATTTGAACAAAGAGAACTTTTGATTAGAAAAGGTGATAGTTCATCAACCAGTGTGACCATTCAATCTAAACTAACTTATAAGACTAACAAATGCTTTTCATTTGATCAGATATAACTTGCCAAAAGCTAAACTCTCTAAAGTAAGGATTGGGCCAGGGTTTTGTTTCTATCTTTCTAGGAGAATGAAGGCATCCAGCCAAGGAATCTGAAGACCACTGGACAAATGAGACATCTGAAGAGAAAGGACAAATCATCCAGAGAAAATGTCCCCCCCCAAAAAAGAGTAAATTGGCCTATTGGTATATCACATTTTCAACAGGATGAAATTTCATAAATCTTCCCAAATATTTGTTTCTGCTGTTCTCTACAGACACATAATACAAATGGACTTTTTGTAGTCCCAGTTCAATTAAAAATTAAAGCTGGCTTTGAAGTTGGAGCATGGCTCTCTCCTTCTCTAAACCCAAGCATCCTTGTTAAAAGGAAAATCCAAAATCTCTGTCTCATATCAGAAAAGCCACCTGATATGGGAAGAAGAAAAACCAAAGTGAAGGGACTATTCTATTGCCACTAAATCTCATAATCCTTTGGTTTTATTTGGATTCTTTAAAACTTTTATTAAGGTATAAATATTATCTCAAAATTTATAAAACATATATGTGTATATATATTCAACTTCTGTCATGATATTAATGGTCATATAGAGAACTAATTCTACACAAAGGCTTCACCTAGCTTCCTGTACATGATTTTGGGTAACATGAGTCTCTATCAGGTAACTGGGAATTAAGTTTTTGTACTTGGATATACATAACAAATTATGGTTCTTTAACCTCTTTGAGATCTACTGCATATGACATTTAAAATGGTTAATGGCCATGTTTAACAGTGATCTTTGAAGTCTCCAAAAGGAGGATGTGGCCCCACAATGATGATTCCACCAGAACTATGGTAATGCTACTAAGCTGACAAATACCACCCAAAGATTATCTTTGAACTACAAACTGCCCAGGACAAATTCAAGGTAGCTAGCTAAGATGGTTCAGCCTCCCAGACTACTCTATCCAGGACTTGAGACAAGCCCTGCACTTTCCCATTACAGAGACTGGACAACAAATAACACAGCTACCTCTGCCAGGACCTGACAATTATCCAAATTTTTTCAGGGTGCCCTAAAGATGCTGTCACTCCAGAAAACAGGAAGTAATCTTAAGAATATGACATCCACATTCCCAAGAGGTGGGGTGGGTGGTTTTTGGCAATTTTGGTGGGTTACAGATATTTGTTATCATTTAGGGGGCTGGTTACAAGTTGTTATTGGTAATGGTCAGGAAAAAAGCTAAACAAAGGAGATTAGATTCAGGGATCTCATTCAGAGGGGAAAAAAAGGCAGATATAGGAATGGTAAGATAAAAGGGTAGATTATTGAATCTACTTTTGAACCAAAAAAGCAACTACTAGTTCTAAATATTTTACATTGGTACGTATTTTTGTATATTGATACAAATTTGAGGTTATTTTTGTTAGAACATACTGTACATGCATTTCTACTCTTGTTTAAGCTCATTTAACAATGTAATATAAATTTCTAGTCCTTGAAATTTATTATTACAAACTATTTATGATAATAAAAATGCAGGTTAATAGTCACCTATTACAATGAAACTTATAGTAATGTTAGGTATGTTTTCAAGGTGAAACAGAAATATATTTTTAGAAAGACAGGTAGTCTTCAAACACTCCAGAAATCTACAGAATATGACATTTAAGATGTTTTGATAACATAAGGCTCCCTTTTTTTATGACAATGAGTCATGTCTGCTACTGGCAGTACCAATCTACTTCAGAGATGATGATAAGCATTGAAGAAACTCTATGTGGAATTTACTTTCTTTGTTTCAGAAGTTAGCCACTGGGCAAGAAATTGCTCTTGCCTCAACTGTTGACAGTATGCTGTCTAAATTGGACAAGCAGGACACAAAAGAAAGTGACTGCCTAACTTTGCCAAGACAAGGTGGGATAGTCTTTTAAAAATCCTGCTTCACAGAAAAGTCTGTCAGATATTCTAGGCCTGCAAGCCAAAGATAGATGCCCCAATGTTACAGAGGAACCTTGGGTAACTGTCCAGAAAGCTAGCTGCTTCAGTCATTTCTTAGTTTTAGAAGTTGTTTGCTCTGTACTTCCTGTCTACTCAGGTGATATTATATCCTTCTCAGGTCTCTGATGGAGTTGAAGACTAGATAGTTATAGTAATAGTTTCCCTTATTAACAAATTCAGAAAGAAACTCACAAAAGAGGTGTAAAGTATACAAGATTGAGAGCTCAAAAAATAGTTTGGGGTTGGTACTGCAAGTTAGGATAGAAAGTGAATTAGGTACAACACTTTGGACTCACCAAAGTAGGATAGATAATGGAGTATTTTCTCTAAATTTGTCAAATGCAAACGGTCTAGACATTGCTAACGTAATTACTGCCTGTATATATATATATATATTATATATATATATATATATATATATATATATTTATATTTATATTTATATATATATATATATATTTATATATACAAGTTATATATACTTATTGTATATCATTTTCCTATGCTAGCTAAAACTGCTTTTTATTTAGAAAGAAGGGGGGAAATGTTGTGTGATATGTTGAGTGTTTTCTGACAAATAAAGCTGGCTTGGAGTCAGAGGTTGGAGCTAGCCACTAGCTGACCATAGAAGTTTGGAGGATTGTAGAGAGAGGAAACAGGAAGTGATAAGGCGGGGCTGAGTGAGGAGCTTAGCCCTTTTGGTCAAAGGAACTGGAGAAGTAGGAAGTGACTGTGGCTGTTGCCCTACTTCTTTGATCTTTCAAGTTTTCACCCCAATATATGACTCCTGGTTTTTTATTGATAAAATTAATGAGATTAATGCTTTCAGTCCTTTATCTGGGGATAGGCCATTCCCCTGTCTCTGTGACAGGGAGGGAAAAGAATACAATAGTCCAAGAGTAAGGCATTGTGCCCTTGAGAAGAGCTAGAAGGTGAACTATTTCCTGCAGTTGCTACTGTTTATCCCATGATATAAGAAGCACCTGCAGTGGGAAAGAGAAGCTGGAAGCTGGGCTTTGGGATGCTCAGCAATGGACAGGAAGCTCAATTAAGTACGTCCACCAATAGCCTCAACTTGCCAAGTTGATTTCTGCTGGATATTTATAGTCCCGATTTGATAATGATACCTTCTTATTGTTGTTTGTTCTTTTACATGGAACCCTCTGCTGATGAGACACTACTCAACTGGGGACTCCTGTCTATTGGGAGCTTTAGCTGGCTGCCTTAAAGAGGTCTCCCCAGTTATTTTTGGTGGGTGTTTTGAGCACCTGATTTGATGATGTTTTGGTAGCTATCAATCTGCCATTTGCCATTTAGCCTTTTACTTTGGTTTGTTGTGTACTTAACAAATTCAGTCATTCAAGTCCGGAAATATAGCAAATCATACAGAACAACTGTATTAGTTTTCTGTGTCTATTTTAGCAAGTTACAAGTAGCAGCTTGTAACAACATAAATGTGCTCCCTCACTAAGCTTGAAGTCAGGTGTCCAAAATGGTTGTCATTAAACCAAAATCAGTGGGTTTGCAAAGCAGAGCACACTCTCTCTCTCTCTCTCTCTCTCTCTCTCTCTCTCTCTCTCTCTCTCTCTCGATCTTCTAGAGGAAAGTCTTTTCTCACCTCTTTTAGTTGGGGACTGCAAACCTCCTTTTGTCTCTGACCATATTATTCCAGCCATCAGTATCTCCAGCTCCCTCTGCCTCTCACATATAAGAATACTTTTGATGGCATTCAGAGCTCCTCCTGATGATCCAAGATCATCTCCCCATCTCAAGATCCTTACTCTCATCTTCAGAAGTGCCTTCCATACAGAAGTGCAAGGTCAAACACTGGTTCCAGGAATCAGTATCTGGTGTGACTGTGGTATTATTTTTCTGCCTACTTCATGGAAACTTATGGTTTTAATTTGAAATAGTGCAGACATCGGGCTCACTAGTTCTTGAACTAACTTCTAAAAGCATAGCATAAAACTCAAACACAAGGGAGAGAGCAGAACTAACACACAGCTGTTGCTAAGGAGCATAAAGCCTTCACTTTCAAACTTACCAAAATGCCTACTTTCTGAACTCTCCTGACAGATTCCCACTGATTTTAGTATAAACTTTAAAATCCTTATTGCAGCCTAAACCCAGTGTGACTTAACAACCTCTTTTTTCTCTGTCATCATTTCATCTTATCCTTCCTGTGTTCATCATCTCTCTCAATAAATGGAGACAAAAAAGTATTTCCCACCCTGGGTCTTGGTCCATGCTGCCTCCTCCATCCAGAATTCTCTAGATTCAGATTTATTCTGTCAACTCCTGCTTTTAATTCATGTCTCAATGACATATTTTCATGGGAGCTCCTCTGTTTTATTTTCTACTATCTCTTGCAATTGTCTAAATTTTTCTCCCTTATTTATTGTTGTAACTATTTATTATAAATTTTATTAGAGTACAGGCTGTCTGGTAGGAGCCTTACTTGTCTTTGTTTCCTAATATAGCCCCAAGGTTTGGCATGGGATACATTTTTTAGCATGTTATAACAGTGCAAAGCTGGAAGGATGGCTTAGGAGTGAAGAGTTATCTTAGGTAGGGTTTCCACTGCTATGAAGAGACATCATGAGCATGGACACTCTTATAAAGGAAAACATTTAATTTGGAATAGTTACAGTTTCAGAAGTTTAGTCCATTATCTTCATGGTGGGAAGCATGATGGCACACAGGCAGATATGGTGCTAGAGGGGGAACAGGCATTCTACATCTGCATCCACAGGCTGCAGGAAGAGACTAAGACACACTAGGCCTGGCTTGAGCTTCTGAGACCTCAAAGCCTATGACAAATGTCTTCCAACAACACCTACTCCAACAAGGCCACCCCTCCCAATAGTGCCAGTCCCTATGAGCCATGGGGCCATTTTCATTCAAACTACCATATTCCATTCCCTGGTATTATAATGAAAAATCCATTTAGTCTAATTTTAAAGGTTCCCATAGTCTATAATAGTCTCAAACTTGTTTTCAAGTCAAAAGTTCAAGGTCTCTTCTGTGATTCATACAACCTGAACTGCAATACCCTATAAATATCAAAATGAAAAACTAGATCATATACAATGGCATAGAACACACAGTTCCATTCTAAAAGTGGGGAAAGTGAGCATAGTGAGGAAATACTGCACCAAAGCAAGACCAAAAGGTATCTAGAAAACCTCTAAACTCTGTTTCTCCACTTCTGATATCAAAGTGATCTTCATATCCCAAACTACTTTCAGCTTTGTTGACTACAATGCACTTCTTTCTCTTGGCCTGGTTTCACTCCCTGCCAGCAGCTCTTCTCAGAAAGTATCCCATGAGTTTGGTGTCTCCAACATTTTAGGGTCTCCAAGGCAATCTAGGCTTCAACTACACAGCTTTACACAATGGCTCTCTAGGCCTCCATGCAGGGACACCCTTGACACATTCCTTGCCAAGGAGGCTTTCCTCAACTATGGAGGGAGATTTCAATAGCCTATTCTTCAATCATTGACTCTAAAACCAGAACTATTTGACCAAAGCTGTCAAATTCTGTGGCTTGCTAGAGATGAAACATGACCCCTTGTTCAAATACATCTTCACTAGCTTTCTGGTTTTGATGGTTCAAGCTTGGCTCTCCTGAAACTTGATCTGTTGACCAGCTGGCCTTGAACTCATATATCCTCTAGCCTCTGCCTTCTGAATGCTGGGATTAAAGGTATACATCACCACTCCTGGCCCTGAACTTTTCTTTAATTCCTTTTCACTTTTCTTTAATTCATTTTTAAAAATTAGAAGCTTAGCAAGGTGAGTCTTGCTCTGAGGTCACCACTCTCTTTATTCCACTTAGCATCATGCTTTTCTTTATCTGTTTACTCTTCCTGGTGTTCCTTTTCTCCTCAAATGATACATTTTGTATTTTTCCTTGCTCAGCTTTCTCCTTTCATTATAAATCTGCATAAGAGTGAATACTAATAAGCACACGACAGGATCCATATACTAGGCTGTTTTGAGATTTCCTCTGCCAATGCAATTAATGGAAAAACTCTCCAATTTAGCTTTAGGGCAAAAGCAAGAGCAGCCACATTCTTCACCAAAATATCACAAGAATAGTCCCTAGGCCACATACTAGCATTCTTCTCCTCTGAAACCTCCTAAGCCTTCAGAGTTCAAATTAGCTCCAGCACCACTGTCTGGTATGTTCATACTATTATGGTCCATTAAGGAGAGCTTAAAGCATCCCACTGCTTTCTTAACTCAAAGTCCCAAAGTCTGCATTGCTCCAAACAAAAACATCACAGCAACACACAGCTCCTGGTACCAATTTTTGTTTTAGTTAGAGTTTCTATGGCTGTGAAGAAACACCATGACAACAGCAACTCTTATAAAGAAAAGCATTTAATTGTGGCTGTGGGATGGCTATTCTTGGTTGTCAACTTGACTATATCTAAGGAATGAACTACAATCTAGAAATGGAAAGCACACTTGTGATCTGTATCTTGAGGCTGGAATGCATAGGCTTTCCATCTGGATCTTGAGACAGGATGACACAGACCTTTAATCCAGAACTTGAGGTGGGAAGGCATACCTTTAATCTGTTCCACTTCTGCTGAAAGCCAACATAAAGACAATAGAAGAAGGAAGGTGTTGTTCTTTGCCTGTTTGCCCTTGCCTTGTCAGCACAGCCATTCCTTCACTGGCATTGGAACCTACTTCTTTGGGTCCCCAGCACATAAAGATGACCAGCTGAGATACCCAACCTTGTGGGGCTGAACAACTAGATTCTTGGATGTTTCATCACAGCTAGCCATGTGCACTGTAGCCTGTAAGTCATTCCAATAAATTCATGTGTGTGTGTGTGTGTGTGTGTGTGTGTGTGTGTGTGTGTGTGTTAAAGAGAGATTCATTCTGTAAGTTCTGTGACTCTAGAGAACCCTGACTAATACAGGCTGGCTTACAGTTTCAGAGGTTTAGTCCATTATCATCATGGAGGAAAATATGGTACTGTCAGACATAGTGCTAGAGAAGGAGCTAAGAGTTCTACATCTGGATCCCTGGGAATAAGGAAAAGACTGAGACACACTATGCCTTACTTGAGCTTCTGAGACCTCAAAGCCCACATCCAGTGACAGACTTCCTCTAACAATGCCACACTTACTCCAACAAGGCTACACCTCCCAATAGTGCCAGTCTTTATGAACCTATGGGGCCAAAAACTCTATAGCGGATATGTACAAGGGGGGGCATCAAAAGCTAGTGTTATACAAATCCTCAAACATACCTATAGAAAACCCTAAGGAGTTGGCATCCATGTAAAAGCATTCGGGTGTCTTGGGGTTAGGTGGAGCCACCTCTCAGAGCAAGAGAAAGCTAAGAATGAAAAGATTTTCCCAGTATATAGCCACATCTCAACACTGTTGTACTTTTCACAAGGAGCCAGTATCTTCTACTGAGATATGAGCTTATGCTCCTGCGATAAAATATTAATGCATTCTGAAGCTAATGTGATTATCATCTCTATGAGGATATTTAACTTAGCATAGAAGAGAAGGGAAAGAGTGCTACAGTTCTTGCTGTAGTGCTTTAAAATTTGAGCTACAAAAGCACTTCAAAATTACTTTCAAGAAAGGTCTCTTAAGAGGCAGATTGCAAAAGGGTGTGTGTGTGTGTGTGCTTCTTTGTAACTGCAATCAGTAAATCATTATGATGGTAATATCCCAGAAGATAAAGATCTTCAAAAACAAAATCATCATCTACCAGATAGCTCTTCTTGTTGCATAGATGGTAACATAATCAGTCAGGAAGATACTTCTTCAGAACTCCCTTGAGTTCTAATCCTGTACCATACTTAAAAGCAATTGAAAAGGACCCTTGATATAAATCAATTTCAGATCTCAAGTGGCATTAAGCATTTAATACAGAGGACAAGATTGACTCCTCCAAACAGACTCCACCCTAAGCTCTAGCCCAGGTTCCCAATTCTTCCATGTTATATGACTTTGCCTACATCTTTTCTACTTCCTAAGTCTTAAATCTTAATAATCACAACAAGGAAATGTCACCAAATACCTTTAAACATGTGTCCAATTGTTAGATATTTTAGATATTTACTTATCTGCACAATCCACGACCATGTTATGATTGTTCATGAAAGACTCATGTAAGATGTATAAAATAGGACCTAAGGTCAAGTACTGGGCTGAGAAAAATTCAGAATTAATTCTTAATCCTCTGGTCCTACCTGCTTTGGTCCTTTATATCAGGATGTATGGCCCTACCTATTTTCAACCTTAGTTAGTTACACATATACACATATAGCTATTTTTCATATAATATAAGTTATAAGCAACATAAATTGCAAGATATTTCTGCATAGTCCTCAAAAATTGGAGACCAGGAAATTCTGATATGGCTGCTCACAAAACCAGTTGAATGGATCACAGCCCTTAGGGACTGAATTTTCAGCACATCTGCAGAAGGCTCACAAGTCATCATTGATATAAATTAATGGACCAAACTTCACTACTTCTGATCACACAGGATTAATGGTACCCATGGTTTACACATATGTATTATAAAACCAATCACAAAATGCTTTCCCTTTGGGGAGAAGCTTGGTGCTGTTTCTTGGAAAGGGTGTATAAAATGTTCATGACTTTGTCACTAAGTACCACCTCTTGTCTTTTTTAGAAGAATGTCTCTACTGAGCAGAACACAGCCTTTATGAATGTTTTAACTGGAGTTCTTTCTCATTTTCCCCCACTCACTGAAATGGAAAACAGGCTTCTGAGGAAGCTTTTCTAAGCCTTAGAAAATTTTAAAGAGTGTGTTTCCTTTTTCCACTGCTAAGTTTAGCACCACAAGAATGAGCCTAATCATCTAATCACTACAAGACACACATTTCTGGAAACCATTGCTAAAACACCAGTTGCCCCCAGCAGACTTCTTCCAAGGATAGCAGCCCTTCTGTGGCCCATTCTCTATTCAGCGTTAATGATGTTAAAGGATCTTGCACAGGACCATAGAGTTCTCTCTGGAGAGCAATAGGCCTCCTGATACCATGTTTGTTCCCACTCCAGATGCTCAAGGATCATACCACTGCTACACATTCCAAATTCTAAAACAGAAAAGCAACTGTCCTCAATGAGCCCTTCTAGGATGCTTAGTTCTCAGAGATCTGTGAAGAACACAGACTCTCTAACTAAAATCATACAAAATGAAATGTAAATGGAGGCTGTCACACCTCCCTCTTAGGGGGCAGTGTTAATATCCTTAGAGTTGCAGATGGCTTGAAGAGTAAGGCTGGGGTCTCAGGCATTGAAGCGACAGTGTCTAGGCCTGTATTGATCATGAGTAGCTGTAGATGAAAGGCAAAAAAGGAAAGTTCTCAAAAAAAGGGAAAGTTCTCTTAATACCAAATGTGATTTGGGATGAGGTAGGAATGCATTTATCATGCTCAGCATCATGAAGTGCAATGGGCCAAAGCTGAACAAATTCTAACCAGTCCCTCCATTCCATTCTCTTCTAGGTATTCCACCTGTCAACCATGTTTACTGGAGTGGAAAGAAGGCCATACAAAAAGAAATGCATCCCAGATGATACTAGTTCTTTCTGCTCCCTACATCATCCTGGTGTAGAGACAACCACAAGAGAAAACTGAATCTCCTTGAGACCCTGAAAAGCAAGAATAACTTTACTGACATTTTCTTGACAAGATATCATAAAGAAGCATCATGAAGGAAGCCTTTTCAAAGTTCTTAGTTATGCATACATCTTTCTCCCCAGTGTCCCACTTATCTCTCTGTTCCTCTCTGTCCTCTCGCCCCTGGCTTGATCTTCCTTACTTTTCTCTCTAATCTGCTTATGTGGGATAATCTGCCCTACTCTAAACTTGCATTTTTTTTTCATCACAATAGTATCTTATTGGCAAATAGACACCCAGCTTCTCCCCCTACCCCCCGCATCTCTCTCAAATAAGTACAGGAGATTTTATACTAAAAATGAGTTGAGGCTGGAGGAAGGAAGGGTCAATGGATAGAGACAGAATGAAAGGCATATTGACCATCTCGGTCTCAGAGAAGTGTCACCCAATAAATGTGTCCTCTCAATAGATGTGACTAGTTGTAGTGATCTGAGTGTGTGTTGGCACTTTCCCCACTTCTCGGACCAAATGCCTACAGGAACAATGCTAAAGGAGTATGTTCTTTCATGGTTTCAGTCCCTGGTCACTTGACCCCGTATGTTCAGGCAGAACAACATGGAGGAAGAAGAAACAATGTAAGAGAACTGTTCATTTAATAGACAACCAGGGGATCGAGGGAGAGGGGAAGAGAGGCAAGAGAGAGGGGAGAAGGGGAGAAAGAGAGAGTGAGATCAGCTCAGAACAATATAACCCTCAAATTCACCCCCCCCAGGACCATTTTCCTCCAGCTGAAAGTCAGCCTCCCAAAGGCTCCCCAACCTCCCAGAATGGTACCGGCATCTGGGGACCAGATTTTCAAGACATGAAACCACAGCAGACATTTCAAACTCAAACCATGACAGATGGGAGATGGTACAAGAGACAATGACTGGAGGTTAGCACTTAGCAAAAGGAAGTCAACAGTGAGCTCGTGCTCCAAATCAGCTGAGCAGACACACTGGTGGGGACAGCAGGAAGTGGAACCTAAAATCAGCATCTAGGTAAGAGGGCCCAAACTAGAGGTGCTGTCTGGACACCAGGCAAGTGGAGCACTTAATATAAAGGGGTGGAGTGTTGGCCATATAGAGGAATTAAAGAAATGAAGAAAGACTCTAAAACCAGGTGCTAAGGGACAGTGGCTTTAGAAATCCACAGCCAAAGAGCAACAACCTCAGTAGTTTTTTTTTTTTTTTCTATTTTTATTCAGGAATTAGGATTGATGTACAAAAATAGAGACCAGGTGGAGTTATAGACAATACTGTGACTTATAGGCTTCAAGGACCACTCAGGAGTTAGTCTTGTGGCAAGGAGGTTTAGTTCCTGCCCCTGTAGTGAGTAGCTGAGGACCAGAAACATTCTGAATTCTCAAAGAGGACCAGCAGTAACTGATTCCCAGTGAACGCACTTTCTATGAGGCTCATACATTGGTACTTAGAGTTCCAAACAGTGCTTAGAAGCATGGAGAAACAGAGAATAGCCCTGTCTCTTATCAACAAACAAAGCTGCCATATGACAGCCTGAAGACCTAGTGTGGTGATCATGAGTTTCAGGAGGCACTGGATGGTCATGCAGGTTAAGCACTTTCCTTCCCATTTAAGAGTTACCAAATAGGCTTGAACCCGAATCTCAATCTGACCAAGACTATCAGAATTTCAAAGCTTACATGAGCAGGTTTCAGGCAAAATCTGAAACCCTGCCCTCATGGTTTCTTCTGCCCCAACCCTTCCTAGTCAGAAGGGCCCAGTTTAGTTTCCTGCCTGTCTGTCACCAGAGGCCAATCATAAAGTGTTCCACCCTGTGATACAATGGCAGAAGCATCGCACCTTTCCCAGGTATTTGTATTGGAGGTAAGTCCTGCTGGGCCAGGGTAGGAGGATTTGACAAGAAGAAAGAATTGTGACATTCCAAAGTTGGATCTAGAGGGCAATGAGAAGCAGAGCTCCATTGGGGTGGGAAAATTTCCCATTCCTTCAAAAGCAATCTGCTCACGCTGGCTTGGGGTACAGCTGATAATAATTCTGCCCCAGGTATAGTGACATCCCTGTATGTTTTCCAACTATCCACTGCCACCACTCTTTGCAATGATTTTTCAAACAAAAACAAGTTTTTTTGTTTTTTGTTTTTTTTTGGGTTTTTTTGGGTTTTTTTTTTTCCTCATGGAGGAATGCAAGCTTTGTAGCAATACCAGATCATAAACTGATCCCCAGGGCATGGCTCTGAAGTTGTTACGAACAAAAATAGAGACAACTCCAGTATAACCACACATGTTAAAGACTTGGTTTTAGTTTCCACATCTGGAAATGGGCTCTCCACCAAAGTTAAGGTATGGGATGACATTGTCAGTCACTCAAAAGAAAGAACATGGCTATGCTGAAATGAAATGATAGTGAGACTGAGTGCCCATCTGGTAAACAAGAGCTGCAGAACTAACCTCTAATACTCTAACATCCATGCTCCTACAGAGACACACACAAGAACGTCTACTCCATCAGACTGAATCAGCACAATTCATTATCAGAAGACACATTCATACAGACCTAATGAAAAATTCAGCAAATGATAATATTTGGAATGTACTCTGCAACTGATCATTACAAAATAATGTAGCAATGGACAGTTAATAACTTAGAAGTAAAATAGCAACAAAAATAATGATAACTTAGCACAACCAAAATGATGAGAAACTCTGGGTTACAAATACAACATAGAAAAATATATTCTACTTTCATCTCTAACCATGAAAACTTTGTCTCAATGTTCTCTGAGATTAAACTAATATTGTTCACTTGAATTATACTGATTTTGTGGGTTTTTTTAAATTAACTTTGTAATTAGTTTTATGGTGGCTAAAACATTATACACTAGAGCTGATTTCTAGTTTTATGTTTGTGCACATTTAAGTAACTAATATTCTAAAAATAATTTAAATCCATCTTTAGAGTGAGATTTTCCTTTAAAGGGTATCTTTACATAAGATGAGAAACGTTACCCCAACGAGAAGCAGTAAAGCATGCCTGGTAAGGTTCAGGGCAATGGAGTCAGGCTAAGTTTACAGTTCTGGCCTCACTACACTCTGTGTAATTCTCTATCTTTATCTCTATGAAGCTGTGTTTTCATCTGCCAAGAAAGTTTAATTATAGTGTCTCCCTCGCAGTGTAGTGGTGAAATGAGATAAGACATACATACTTAAAAATAATGCCTAACTAATGGTAATTGTTCAAAAGATCAGAGCAATTAAAAGTAAGGAGTTCATGTCTAACAACTCAAAATAAGTGGAGCCCAGGGTGGTAGTGTATGACAGCAGGACTTGGGAAGGGAAAGTAGAAAGTTTATTAGTTTGAGGCCAGCCTGAGCTCTTTCACAAGATCCTCTCTCAACAAAACAAATCACACGCCAGGCATTGGTGGCTCACACCAGCACTTGGGAGGCAGAGGCAGGTGGATCTCTGTGAGTTCGAGGCCAACCTGGTCTACAAAGTGAGTTCCAGGAAAGGTGCAAAACTACACAGAGAAACCCTGTCTTAAAAAAGAAAAAAAATCACACAGAAAATCCAGAGATAGGTTGTGTTTTCTGAAAGGCCTTCAATGCAAGAGAAGTCATTCTGGTGCATTAACATTGTCTGGGAGCCGCAGCCTCTCTTGTTGGTCTAGAGGTGAGATGAAAGACAATGTCAGCTAGGTATGGTGGTACAGGCTCATGATCTCACCACTCTAAAGGTTGTGGAAGAGGAATTATAATTTTAAGACTTCAAGGCAACCTAGCTATATAGTGAAGCCCTATCTAAATCAAACAAGCAAAACAACAACAATAACAACAACAAAAGAAACAAAAAGCTGAGAAAGAGAATTGTTTAGTAGTTCCCAAGCTCTGTTCCTTCTTGTACAACATCAGAAATCTTTAGGTCAACAATTATTTGCCAATGTGAAGTTACTTGATCAACCTCGAGGCTAACCAGGTAATTACATGGGCTGAAAGTCCCAGTTCCACAAAACCTTCCCATGCTTGGGAGGTTCTGAGACTATACAGAATCCTAATTTCCAGTTTGTTTTCTCAGTCTTCTCCATGCATTTCTGTAGCTTCATGCACTACCTTTAAATGACCCTTGACCTATCATTGTGCTAACCATTACGCTAACTTGATACCAGCTGCCTGATGCATACTATATATTTTTTTTAATTCTTGGAAAATTTCATACAAATCTATAATGAATCTTGGCCATTTCTACCCCCACTCCCTCCAAATTTCACCCCCCCCAATCCCTGACACATCTTCCTCCCAATTTAATGTCCTCCTAAAAAAATAAAACAATGAATCCCACTTTTGCTGCCCATGTGTGATGAGTGTGGGCTCATCCACTGGGATGTGGGAAACCTACCAATGACTCTTTCCTCACAGAAAATATCTCTACCTCTCCCAGCATCCATCATCTGCCCATTGCTCCTCAATTAGAGGTGAGATATTAGGAGCCCCTCCTCCTTTCCTTGTGCAGGTCTTGTGTAAATAACTACATCATGTCCAGAAGACAGCATTCCACAACAGTATCCCCATCCTCCAAGTCTGACATCATTTTACCTGTTCTTCCATAATGTTCTCTGAGTCTTGTACCATCAGGGTGCCAATATAGATGCTCCAGCTATGATTGAGCAGTCAACTATTCCCAGGACTGTGCACAGTTGCATCTCTATAGTAACCACTACCCATTGCAATAAGAATCTCCTCAAACCAAGGTTGAAAGCAGCACAAGTGTATGGATATAAGCTTACATATTTAGGATGCAGTTTGGCAACATGAGAATTTATCAAATAAATCTTTAGACCAACACCAACTTGCCAAAATGAAATGAAAAAGTAAAATGACTTGATCTTGCAGCTAAAGTAAAACAGTAAGTGATAAAAAGAGATGGTAGGACACAAGTAATATGAAAAGAGTGGGGGCAGGTATTAGGAACTGAAGGTCTAAGTGGGGATGTAGGGAATAGAAGAAAAGTATAAGGGGTGGGTTACCCAAAATGGCTGAGTAAAGAAGCCTTATGAAATCCCACTAGCGTGTAGACTAATTCAAAAGCACTTGAATAGAGTTATCCCTTATGTGTAAACAATGCCACTGAAGATATGGATTATTAAATGAAAACCTCAATGCCCATAATGGTTTACAATAAGTTATTGGTCAAGGAGACCCCAGAAGTACCCCCAAACAATATAGGCTTTTGCTATTGTTCTTGGCTGCTCCCCATAACTAGAAAATAAGACCCAGTTTCTAAAGACCCTTTCGTCACAGGGCATGGAGAAATCAGTCTTGAATTGACCAGGAAGATCTCTCCCACTATGAAAGCTGGGAGGTGCTGTGCAAGCTGCTGGAGAAAAAAAAAAAAAGACAATGGTCAGACCTAGTGCTGTTCCACGCATCCCTAATATTGACTTGCCAGGCAAATTATGCTCACTGGTACAATAGCTGTGTGATTGTTTATGGGAGTAATTGTTTATGGGAATAATCAATCACTTTCTTGATTGGATTTGAGGCATGTTGGACAGGAGGGAATTCATTCCAAGTACTGTAAATATTGCCCAAATCCATAGCTACGGAAATGCATACTTTCTTTCTAATTAAGGTAAACCATTTCTCTTAGACCAATAATTCTCAAAGGGTAGTATATCAAACTTTTCATAGGCTTTCTATTTGTCTGAAAATCCAAGCTTCATTTTGTATTTTATGTGATATATATATATATATATATAAACAGACAAGATAGGTCAATTATTTGAATCATCCAAATAAGTTTAAAAAAGAAAAACAAAACAACAAAACAAACAAACAAACAAACAAAAACCTCACAGAATAACTGTTTTGACCCTAATAATGACATATAAGGGCAGGGTCCCTTTGCAGAGTGGGTATTCCATGCTGAGGATCACCCAATGGATGTGCAACCTTTAATTTAGAGGGAAGTTACTGTCACAACAGTATCTTTAAGAATTTAAAAATTTAAAAAACCCTTGCAGAATTTTATAGAGATTCCCCAGGAACTATATCATACAATGCATTCCCTGAATAAACAGCAGTGCTATGGCAATGCAAGCAGGCTAAGATGGGAAGCTTAAGTCTGCCAATTCCTGCTTATGTGTGATCCAACGATACAGGATGAGCCCAACAGTATTATGTAAATCTCACGACAGAAGAAAATTTTACAATATAAGAACATTTTAGAAATGTAAGTCATTTACTCACTTGGTTTTTAAAATGAGGCTGAGTAATGAAAGGTGAGAGGAACATGAAAAATACATAAGCATCCTAAAATGTGTGTCTTCACTTTTTAAGGACCCAAATTAGCATCAATATATCATGTTTCCCTTGGGTGTATACTGTGCACTACTTATAATCTTGAAAACATTACTTTTGTTAGGAGCACTCAATTAGGTGAATGAGTCTTTGGTTGTAAACTGGACTTCCATATACTCCACCATGTGTATGATAGACACACATTGAATTGCTTAAATAAGGGTGTCTCCAGCTGCCATTCAGATTACATTTCTTCTTTGATTTTGGGTTTCTCTGAGCCGCATAACCTAACACTTTCCCAATAACAAGCATTTACTCTATGAATAGGTAAGTGCATCCACAAAAAAATAATGTCTATACTATCTTGTGTGTGTGTGTGTGTGTGTGTGTGTGTGTGTGTGTGTGCGTGTGTACACAGGTGTACATATGCAAAGGTGGTGCATGTACATTTGGAAGTCAGAGGACAAACTTGAGAACTATTCCTCAGGAGCTGTCTACCCTGTTTTGGAGATATAGTCTTCTCATTAGCCTGGATTTCACATCAAGTAGGATAGGCTGGCTAGCTGACTGGAGAGCCCCAGGATTCAACTATTTCTACTTTTCCAGTTCTGTCATCCAATGTACTCTACACAATGGAGTTTATTATGGTCCTTATTCTTCCCACATGCAATGAAACAGCATCATACAAGGAATATACCACCAGAGGTAACAACCCCAGTTTCCATGTTGGAATTGCCTCAGTGGTAGACACCTCCCTATGCTGAGCCTTCATAGTTTTTTTTTCCATTTTTCATTATTTTAATAAATATTTTTTTTCTTTATTATTATGTGTTTTAAATTTTATACATCAGCCATGGGTTCCCCTGTCCTCCCCCCTCCCGCCCCCAACCCCGCCTTCCCCCCAGCCCCTCCCCTCCATTCCCATGTCCTCCAGGATCAAGGCACTCCTGGGGATTCATTTAAACCTGGTAGATTCAGTACAGGCAGGTCCTGTCACCTCCTTCCAGACTGAGCAAAGTGTCCCTGTGTAAGCCCAAGGTTTCAAACAGCCAGCTCATGCACTAAGGACAGATCCTGGTCCCACAGACTGGATGCCTCCCAAACAGGCTCCAGTGGAGCTCCAGGTGTCCAACTGTCAAGAAAGAGGAGGGTCTGCAAGAGCGTGAATTGTTGAATCCAAGAATGCAAAAAGCACAGGGACAAATAGCCAAACGAATGGAAACACATGAATTATGAACCAAAGGCTGTGGAGCCCCCAGCTTGATCAGGCCCTCTGGATAAGTGAGACCATTGAATAGCCTTCAAAGTTTTAACCTTGAGTTTCCTGACTGTTCTGAACCAGCAAACATATAATGAACAAGACTCCATTGTTTCGTAGAATGTGCTGTTCATCCCATTCCCAAAGGGTAAAGAACAACATGACAAAAAGAGAAAACAACTATCATTTGTATTCGAATGTGTGAGGAATCTTCTTTTCTTTTAGTTGAAAGTCAGAATAAATTCATAAGAATGTAAAGAGCTTTTAGCTACCTCTTAACCTAAATTAATATAGAATACCCTTGAAGGAAATATATAGAAACATTAAATAGTTATTAGAACAAATGGATATTAAACAGAAAAATGCACATGACTTATATAGGATACTTTTTAATTCAAAATTATAGCAAAACCAAACAGTGAATTCAATAGCGAAGAGGCGCGTTTTCATGCCACTCACAATCGCTTTTTCCAAAAGACCATTTTTAGGATGCCTGAAATAACAAGTGCACTGAACATCTGGTTCCTTTAGTCCATTGTGTGTGATAATTTATGGCAAATAATTCATATCTAACTCAAAAAGTATGTACTCCACTTTGCTCCAAGAATATTCCTTACCAAAAATACACAGAAACAAATTGGTTTTGGAATGCACAACAACTTCGTGATTTGGGGTTTTGTTTCCAACAGCTTATGAACAACAAGATGCCAGAATTGATTTTTATTGCCACAAAAGGAAGACAAAGTTTTGTAGTTAAGGGGAATGGTTCAACAAAAACTAAACAACAAATTTAAATGCCCTTAAGAGCTAGAGTCATTTTGAAACAAATAGATGGTTAACTCTCAAAAGTTAATCTGTCCATTTCTTGGCTGAGAAACACATGCCCCAGGAGATGCATGAGAAAGGGAAAAGTGAAGTTAAGCATTTGATAATCCATCTGCATTAGTGTGGAAGCAGGGACATAGTAATAACCTTCTCTCTGGGTTTCGACTATATTCAATGTAGCTATAACTGGAAATCTTTCCATTCTTTGTTCATTTGTTCTTGCTTCATTTTAGTTTCATGAGATAATGCCCCTCCATCAAAAGTAAACCAAAATATCTTTTAGGAACATTATTATTTTGGGTACAGGAGGTTGTCATATACCACCTATATGTATAACAACTTAGGTACGGCTCTGGCCTGAGAGTCTTGGTCATTTCCAAAGCTGAGCTCCCACTTATACATGTCAAACATTGGTTTTTTGGGGGGAGGGGATGCACACTACTAACTTCATACTTCCATCACCCATCAATGACTTCCTTCTGAAACACAAGCTACTTCTCCCTATTGCACTTCCCCAAATCCAGTCACTTTGCTGGTACAGAGGACATGCCCTATTGTCTCTCCCTGAATATCTGACCTCCCTCCACTTTAAAAAGAATTACATATTGAAGTGATATCTAGGAAAAAAATGCTTTAAAAATGAGAGTTCAAGTGATTTTTCTGCCCATATTATGAGATGAGTAATGTTTCAGACAGCAAGAAAAGCTCATCAGTGATGTTAGGGACAAGAAAGCATTGATGACTCCCTGGGCCATAACTGCTGCACAGAAGTGAGGCTTGTAAGATACAGAAAGGTATTTCCAGCACACCTCAGTCTCACAGAGCTCAAGCCATTGATTCCCCTTCCTCAGCCTCAAGCTAACTTCTCAGTAATGTGGGAGGCTCTGAAAGTAGGACATCAAAGGATTAGAGCCCTTCAGAGGTGGGAACAGTACTGCCTCTAGCATATTTTGAGGGTTATCAGAAATGCTCCTTTTCATCCAAGTAAATGATAATGTTGCTAAGGCCAATACTTTAAATATTTTCCAACTGATTCATAAGTTAATCATGTTTGCCCCTAAACACAGAGATGCGACTAGAGGATATGACTGTCAGTTGCTTCTTTTCTTTGGAAGCTTGCATGGTGCTTTATGGAACCATGAGGCTTTCAGATCAGTTCTAGCTGTGGTGCCTCTAAGTCCTGTGTCTGAAGTGCATGATGTCTTCAGCAATAGGGAATTACCTTCCACTTTTGGGGGACAACAAAAGTCAATAACAATAGCCTACAGTGTTTGTGGCATCTCTTGGACAACCCTGATCAACGACTCAAAAGAAGGATTCTCATGACTGGCGTTGAGTACTTTGTTAGGTGAGTTTGGGCTCTTGGAGGGAGCATTGTCAGCCCAGACAGGAAATTTTGATTTAAACCACATGCATGTATGGGTATTATGAGTTTTTTGAAGTAGCTAATCCTATCACTCCTTATGACTTTTTCAGACATCTTTACCATTATTTTAACCCATCCTCTCTCTTCTGTATTTACCTCCCCTTCCTAATTAGAGCACACACACACACACCAAATTTCTCCCATCAGGTCATTTGTACTCTGCTATTCCCCTGGGTATTGCCCACCTACCTGCTACTCTGCCCATGGTCCCTTTATACTTTCCTGGTTTCTGCAGTTACTTCAGGTTTCAGGTGTGTGTGTGTGAGTGTGTGTGTGTGTGTAAAATAAATAAAGAAAAAATAAATAATTAATAATTAGGAAAAATCAGTTATCAACTTTGTAAACCAGCAAATCTCTAAGATGAATAAGGAAGAACAAAGAGTACTGGAATGAACCTGAAAAGCAGTCTACACAATTACAAGAATTGGTACATACCTCTCAGTAATATTTGGTGCTGTGAATGGTCTTTATTCATTAATTAAAATATGCAGAATGGATGACTGAATTTATAAAGAAAACCTCACATATTTGCTGTCTGCAAGAAATTCAGCCCACTAACAAAGACACAGAAATTACAATGAAATTTGAAAACAAGTAAGAACAGCTATACTTGTATGTCTCAAAGCAGATTTCATTTCAAAATCAGAAGAGTTAAAGGAGTTCACTACATACCAATAAAGGAAAGCTATCAAGAAAACATAATGGTTGTAAATGCGTGTGTGTGTGTGTGTGTGTGTGTGTGTGTGTGTGTGTGTGTGTGTGTGTGTGTATGTGCGTGTATATGTGTGTGTGTGTATATTTATGTGTGTGTGTGTGTGTGTGTGTGTGTGTGTGTGTGTGTGTGTGTGTTTGTGTGTGTGAGTGATTCACTTTAGGGACAAAGATTTCACATACAATAATAGTGGAAGATTTCAATATCCCATTCACAAATGGTAGATGATCCAGAAAAAAAACAGTAAATAAACTTCAGTGTTAAGTAAGATCACAGATCAAATGAACTGAACAAACATCCACAGAATATTCCATCCAATAGGTGAAGAATATTCTTCTTAGCAACCCATGAAAACTTGTCTGATAGATGACACTTTAGTTTACAAAGCAAGTATTAACAAATATAAGAAACTTAGAAATAATTTCTTGTATATTATCAATTCAGAATAAAATAAAAAGAGAAATCAATACCAATAAAATACATATACAAACACACAGAGTAAAGAGTAAAGGTTCCTCTGTGGTGATATTTTGTTTGTGCTTTGGCAAATAAAGTTTGTCTAAAGATCAGAGGTTGGAGCTAGCCATTAGTTAACCACAGAGGTCTGGAGGTTTGTATAGACAGGAGACAGGAAGTGATATGGCTGGGCAGAGAGTGATATAAAGCAGGCGGAGACAGGAGCTCAGCCCCTTTTTGGTCTGAGGAGTCATGGAGATAGGAGGTAACGTTGGATGCTCCTTTACTTCTCCAATCTTTCAGAATTTACCCCTATATCTGATGCTAGGTTTTTATTATTAAAACCAGTTAGAATTCATGCTACATTCTTTAAAAAGTTAAAGATGAAACTACCCTATCACTTAATCTATATCCACTCCTGGGTATATATCCCAAAGAACTATACCTACTTTATATAATACAAATATTCATTTATCCAAGTTTATTGTGGAATGGTTCCTCATAGCTAAGTTGTAAAATTAACCTAGATACCCATCAATAGATGAATGGTTAAATAAAATGTTGTAATTACTAAACAAAGTTTTATTTTGTGATAAGGAAGGATGAAATAATTTTGCTTGTAGGAAAATGGGTAGAATTAGAAGTCTTGAGGTTAAGTGAATATGTCTGACCAAGAAAGGCAAGTACCACTTTTTTTTCTCATAGTGAGATGGATTATGGACATGAAAATAAAACAGAACTGCTAGAGATATGAAAAGGGGAAAGGAAGAAGGGGGATAAAAGATGCTAGGAGGAATGAAAACCATCAAAGTATGTTTTAGGTATATGTAAAATGTCATAACAAGACATTATTTTTTCAAACAATAGGTGTTAATAAATTTTAAAGGGTAGAAAACAATTTCATTAGAAAATAAGAAGGCTACCCACAAAAGGAAGAAAACATTAACATGTGAGCATTCCTACTAAGCCAACATCAGAGAAACAAAGTAAAACAGATAACCCAACTAAAAATACTGGGATGTGAAAAACTCATATACTTCAAGAAAGATGTTATTCAACCAACCAATAGATTACAGTAAAGTGCCTACAAAACCAAGCACAGCAACGATGAAGCCCATTTAGAATTCTCAAACATGGAATTCCATTGTACTTTCCAGGAATGTACAATGAATCTAATCATTTTGGAAAACTGTTTGGCAGTGACTTAAGCATCTAAATATTTGTAGAGCCTATGACCTGTCAACTCCATTCCAAGCTGTGGACTAAGAATTAAAGACATAGACAGGCAAGGATGTTCTCTGCCAGCACTACCACTAGGGTGAAGTAAGAGAGGCACTGGAATGGATATTTAAGGAGATGTCTTTCAATAAAGAATGCATTCATACCCTTCTGACAGCCAAGACTACCTTACATTTCATACCTCACCTATCTACCTGGACTCATTCTAGTTCAAACTCTGCTGTAGGAAGTAGTCTTCTTAAGAGACCAAACATCCAAACAATCTTCAACTGTAGAACCAGTCCACATGCTGTGTAAGATATCCAACATCCATTGTATAGTGTAGCTGGAGAGTTTCTCTCCAACTCCCACCAAGCCCTGGCAGTCCTACAGCCCACTTATAAAATAAACACACAGATGTTTATTTTATTTAAACTGTTTGACCTAATGGCTCTGGCTTCTTGTTATCTAGTTCCTATATCTCAAATTAACACATATCTATTAATCTAAAAGTTGCCATGTTGCTCGTGGCTTACTGGTACCTTACATCTCACTTTCATGGTGGTGGCTGGCAGCATCTCTCTATCTCAGCCTTCTACCCCCCAGAATTCTTCTCCTCCTTGTCCTGCCTACCCTCTCCTTTCTGCCTGGCTACTGGCCAATCAGTGTTTTATTTATCAATCAATCATAGCAACAGTATAGCAATGAAAGGAATTAACTATCAATAAACAAGTTGCATTAATTTCATAAGCATAATGTTGCACATCAGAAGCCTACAAGAAAATAGTTCATGATTCCTTTATAAAATTCAAAACCAGGCAGAAACCAATCAACTATAAGACAGATGAGCCGTCAGAGTTTCAGAAAGGGTAATAACAATGAAGATGATCCCAGGACGCTTCTAAAAGACTAGAATAATCTTTGCCTTGACCAGAATGGCAGTTGCTGGGGGTACATACACTTTTTAAGAATCCACTATTATACACATTATAGATGAATAATAGATAAATTAGACAGGCAGACAGACAGACAGATGATAGATTTGATATGATAGATGATTGATAAAGGATAGGATAGACAGGATAGATGATAGGTAGATAGATAAATATATTACAGATTCTTATGACTCAATTCTCTAAGTATAACTCATCTAACATCTTCACTAAATAATTTTTTTAACTTTAAACAACATTTTACTACACAAAATTGTCACATAATTGGATACTTCTCTACTTTGTACACAATTATTCTTACTCTCCACAGAAAGGCTGCTTCTGAACTTCTCATCTGGTGACACAGTGCTGCAATCCTGACTGTAACAGAATAGTAGAAATGCCTCAGTGATTTAAGTTGAAAGCAGGACACTGGTATATGGCTCTTGCACTCAGTATCGGGAATGTACAAATGCCTTTATTCAAAAATACAAAATAAATTATCTGTAGGCATGGACAATGACAGCAGTAAACCATTATAGATCATCAATGGAAACCAGTAACGGATGGTCATAGTGATCAGCCAGCCTTCTCTCTCTTCAGTCACTTTCTTCAGGTGACTTCTCTGAAGTTAGTGATAAGGAACCTGCCCTGAGCTTCCTGTCACAGTTCATTGATTAGGGCCACACACTATTCTAGGAATTAGAACATACCACCTCCCATACCCCCTCCCATTCCACCCATCACGCCCATTCCAGGGTCCTTGTCTTCCTTAGGAATTTCAGTCACTACAGCTTCTGCTGTAGTTAGCAAGGAGGCCACCCCAGCAGTGTCCAGTAAAGCAGTTCACTAAATAATTAAACATTGGAAAATTAATATAAATTCTAAATTGTTCTGTTAAATAAAAGGAAAGTAGATTCCACATAGCCAAGAGGAACTGAGGACTTCCTCTGTATCTGTAATGCTTCATTCACTTTAAATAAAAGTGAAATAAATACAAAGAATTTGATAGGAATGAGAACTCTGTTCCATTACAGTTCCTTGTCTTTCTCTATGCTTTTCTGTTCTGGATGCTTCACCATTTTAGAGAATGCACGTGCATGGTTTGGAGTTAGTGGTAATCTGCTATGAAGCCCTATGTAATTACAAGCACTTTCTGAGAAATTCATAAATCACTTTCTTCCATAGCAGACATCTCATCTGCCTACTGACAATGCAAAGAGAAACATATAGCTAGTCCTTCAAGTTCTCTTAAGAAAATCATGCCAAATAGAGAGAGTTTGATTTTAGTTATCCTTTAGTATCGCAAATTTTAAAATTGAAGATTCAGAAAGAATGTCCTTTGCTCTCTGTGTGTCCATCAAAACTGTTGTCCCCTGAAAACCCAATTACAAGTGGTTCCATTCACCTCTCAGTGGTCTGAAATCATAGAGAATAAATGAGATTAATGTTACACTTGAGGGAATTCCTATGTGACAGGCTGTCTGGTGGGATACAAACATGGAAGAGTTTGCACGCTTCTTCCTTGTCTATTTTACTTTATGAGAAGTGATCAGAAATGCTGGCATATTTCACTGTGGCCCAGTATTTTTCTCACTTCCATTTCAGAAGTGATTTTCTTGTGTTTTCAAGATTGGCTCACTGGAAATTATTCTCCAGCACCTGTGTCACCACTGAATGGAAGCTTCGTATGTCACTGTCATGTTATCACAGAGGCAACAGAGAAGCAGTCACACTAAGCCCAAACATCTGCCTCTGGCTGAACCTGCTTTCATTAACTGACCCTTCCCGATTCTAGCTCTCTGACTGTCCTGAGCTTGGTTCAAAGGGGATGGGAAGATCATCAGTGATGGACCCAAAAGAACATGGTAGCAGAGCAACCATATGCTCTGACAGGTAAAGATGATACAAAAGAAAGTAGTGAGTGGGCTTGGTTCAGAAGCTCGGCCTTAGAATTCTGACTTGAAAGGTAGGACAGTGAAAACTATTTTCACGCCTCTGAGTCAGCTTTCTGAAGAATAAGGCCATGCCTTCCACTTTCTGTTACCGTGGTATTTTTCTGCTGTGAATTATTAAGAATATTCCACGGACATGAAACATTAGTAGAAAATGCCCACTGCTGGCATTCCAAAGCATGGATTTCTTTCTAAATCACTGTTGTCATTCTATTCTCCATACACTTTGCAGTTGTACTGGCTAGTTTTGTGTGTCAACTTGACACAAGCTAGAGTCATTGGAGAGGAAGGAGCCTCAGTTGATGAAAAGCCTCCATGAGATCCATGAGATCTCAATTAGTGATCAATGGGGGAGTGGGTATCCCTGGGCTGGTGGTCCTGGGTTCTATAAGAAAGCAGGCTGAGGGAGCCATAAGAAGTAAGCCAGTACACAGTCCCACCATGGCCTCTGCCTCAGCTCCTGACTCCAGGATCCTGCCCTGTTTGAGTTCCTGTCCTGACTTCCTTCAATATGACCAGCAATATGGAAGTGTAAGACAAATAAACCCTTTCGTCCCCAACTTGATTTTTGGCCATGGCAGCAGGAGAAATCCTAAGTAAAACAGTAGTCATTATATTGGGTTAAATATTCCACTGCTTTCCACAATTCATTAACAAGCTATTTGTTATCTTCATAGTGCACAAGGTATTGGAGCTTTTGTATGTGCTATCTACCCTTTCTTCACATGTGCAAGATGCTGCTTTTCAGTTGAAATGAATATTGTGCCGTTTGCAAGCCGACAATTAGATCTCCTGTAATAAAATACAATCAAACTCAATTTTTCTGGGTTACAGTAGGGATGGGGATCATCCAGATATGATCGAGAAAGGGTGAGATTTTGGATATAAGTGATTCTGGACCATTAGTAAGGAACTCTCTCCTACCCCGAGGAGGCCCCACCTATCTGCTCAGACTGCATGCCTTAGCACTTCACAATGGTAAAACTGCTAAAGACTGTTGCCATGTCCCTTTCCAAGGACACACAGCATGGGCCACTGGTAGGTGGATGTTCCATCTAGTTTGGACAACTAGTATGCATTACTCTAAAGGTACTTACTGTGTGAGCCTGACAATCTGAGTTTGATCCCTGGAACTCATTTCAAGGTGGAAGGAGATAACTGACTTCACCAAGTTGCTCTCTGAAGGTTACACAGTGTAACACCTGCTCTGCTCCATGTCATGCACATATACACACACAAGAACAACGGGACAATAAAATAAATCATGTTGTAAAAAGAGATGTTTGAATTCTCCTTACCTCATATTTCTATTGGCTTCTAGCTTGAGTTCTTCCTCCATTCCTCCATTCCTCCATTCCTTTGATTCTATTTTGCTTGATTCTTACCAAGGGCAGATGAGTCACTGATCTGGTTTTTCAGAACATTACAATGTCCTGGGCCCATGGCCACTGCTTCGGCCACTTGTTTTCATTCTTCTTTATAATGTAGAGTTACTGTTCTGACCAATGACAGATGAGTGACTAACTTCATACCAGCAGTGGGCCTGACCATGTTCAAACCTCAGAGGAAGAAATATTGACGTGATTTAACACCAACACTAACCTTGTATCCAATCCAGTTTGAGGAGACATTCTTGTATTTGAGTTCCTGGATGCTTGTTATTCATTTTTCTAGAGAACATGTATATGTTTACCAAAGATATCAATAAAATCAAAGAGGCTTTGTGGGGGGCTTCTGCCTCCCTGAATCCCTAACAAAGTTAACATTTTACAGCTCAAATTAAGGATCATAAGCTTCAGGTTACACGCTATAATTCCTTTTTTTAAAATTAATTAATGCCTTTTCATTTTCTTTTTCTTTGTTTATTTTTTTATTAAGAAAATGTTTTCATTCATTTGCCTAACACCTTATAATTCTTAAACAAAGAAGAAGTCTCCTGTGCTGGCAGGCCAACACCACCTTGCAACAGGTAAGGTCCTTGAATACCAATTGGGGGATTTCATCAAATTTAGCTGTTCTTGAAAAGAATATCCTGCCTATTTCAGGAAACATGAGGAGACATTTTTCTTCCATGTGCCATGGGGCTAAATCATGAGACTTCCTGAGAAGCCTACAACATACCATCCTGAGCAATTGGAGCATAATGAGATTGCTACTAGTTTGGATCAGAGCCCAGACTTACCACAAGGCAGAATTAGGCATCAGTTTATAGTTGAGGGTCAAAAATCAGACAAGAGCCAAGATCAACTCACTAGGGAGTAACATCTGTCTCTCTTACCCACTGGACATCTGTTCCAAGTTCCCCAGTACATTACTGAGGACAAAGATAGTACCTAACAAGGTATATACTATTCTTTTTCCTGTACATACATAATATGATAAAGTTTGCTTCACAAATTAAACTTACCAAGAGATTTTAAAATAATAAAATAAAATTTACAAACTATTCTCTTCTGGAATTCTCCATTTCATATTTTTGGACTAGAATTGACCATGTTCTGAGAGTGAAATCACGGGGAACAGAGGGCTACTATACTCACGTGACATATGTACCTGGTGGATAAACAAAGAGAGGAGAAAGATCTCTTTTTAAGCATAAAGAAGACTTAAGGAATTCTGCAATTCAAGAGGATGTCAAGGGGTTGGATTTGAAATGAACGTAGCAAATGAATATAAACCATGATGTGAGCCAATGCAGGCTCACATATCCTTCCTTCTCTTTCCCATCAGTTCCTGGGTGACTACAACCTGCAGGGTTTGTGTGAGCAAGTAACTAACATCATTTCTGTTCCCTTGCATATATGCTCTGCTGAGTAAAGCTAGCACTAATAAACTAGTCACACAAATACTCTGAGAAATGAAGATTAACATGAGCATGTATGACTATCAGTCACATCATATGCTGGCACAAAGAGCACCAGACAGATATTACTTCTGTCATAGAGTTCTGGTTCCCATTATTAGTGAATTTATCAGGCCAGTCATAAAATTTCTATGGACTCATTTTTTTCAAGGCATAAAATTCCCCATTACTGTTGATACTAATATATGCTCTGAGGCAGCAAGCACAGGGATAGCTTAGACACCCAGGCTCCTGCTTGGCTTGAGCTACACATATATCTCTTTTCCACCTAGGTCCCTTGGCAACCTGGGACCTCCACCAACACTGACCTGCATGTGCTGTCCTCTTCAAACAAAGCAAATAGACCATTCCAATCTATAGTTCCATATACATTCCTCAATAATTTCCTTTTGTGAACAAACTCATCCTGAAAAGTATCCTGGAATAAAGCACAGTGGGGAAATCCAGTCTGGACTTTTGGGGGGGGGCAGAAAGGGGGGGTGCATGCTCAGTAAGCAAAACTATCCTCTGAGCGAATGTTTAAGAAAAAATCCTCAAGACAATAAAAAAGGAAAACATCCTTCTTCTGCCTTATGCCTCTGTATAATTGGGTATGAGTAAAGTCAGATGCATCATGGGCAAGAACATTCATGGTAAGCAAAAGCTTACATAACCCAAGCCAGAATACTAGCCACACTCTGCCTCTTGCAATCAACTCCTTTTCCTCCTGGACCCACAAAAGGAAGCCTCCAGAGAGTGCAAAGGGACTCTTAAACAAATCCCATGCAGGGTCCACTGGTTTCCTGTAGGGTGTCCATTCTGTGATTCTACTTTGCTTCTGAATAAAACCCTTGATAACTTTGCTATACATGTGCTTCTCAATTCTTCAAACAAGACAGCAAGAATCTACAAACATGGAGGCTAGACAGAGACACTCAGAGCAGCTCTTAGTGATTAGAGTGACTCGTGGATGTTTCAGAATAAACACAGCATTTAAACATAACTCATTTCAGCACAGAATGAATTTCGGGAAGGTCAGGGTCTACGTCCAGATTGTATCAACATGACCTCTCCCACAAGGAAGCCACAGAGTTATTACAATACAGGTAGCCCTGAGATCCTCTTTGGAGCTTTCAAGAGCTGTCTGTACCATTAAACAAATTCCACAACTACAAAATGCAAATTCTGGTTCTTGTAAAAGCTCAAGGAGTTAAGAGGAATAGGAAGCAGCCTTTTCCCTCAAAAGACCAAAGCAGGAAATAAAAGTACAGCATGTAACATGATCAGGGCATCTGAATAGCAACCCCCAAGTGTCATGAGGCCATTGGAGAGACTGCATACTTTGTGTTACATGCCGAACTAAGTTCCAGGTACTGAAGGAAAATGATTAGGGATGAAAAACCGACTTTCAGTCTTTTCTGATAGAAAATATTTAATGATTTTGTTTTGAACAGACTATACAAAGATCAAAACTCTGACCTTTTTGTTGAGTCTATATTGCCTATGATATTTCTTGTCTAAACCTGGGCATGGAGTAGTAAGAAATTTCAAGTCCGATTAGCTTAATGAGTCAGGAAAATTCTCTGCATATAGACATGGGTCACTGTGACCTTCTCTTTGAGTACCTTGTGCTCATTGCCTCCACTCCCAGAATCCTACGCAGCAGAAACTAACTCCTCCATTGCTCAGTGGAGCTGGTGCTTTAGAGAGATGGAGAGAAGGGAGAGAACACAGCCCGCCCCTGAGTTTTCCTAGACACGATTTAGCATCCACAGCCAAGCAAACAGCACTCAATCTGCTGTATTTGTGCTTTGAGATGCAAAGGCTAAGATGCCTCTCAAAGCTAGAGGAATCTGCTTTGTTTACTTGTTTAGGACTGGTCTCTAGTTGGAAGCAGCATGAAGTCAGGACAAGGCCTCATCCAGCTGTAAAGGAAAGATGATGTGCTAAATGGTGCTAAAAGGTTCACTGAGGTAGAAACAGGAAAAACGTCAATGTGTAAGCTTCTTCCTAAACAAACAGAAGTCCAGGTGGCAAAACTGAAGAATGATAAAAGAAACCTCTTTTTCTCCTGGGCTCAGTTCCTCAATTCTCCAACCTTTTCGCTCCTTGTCTTGGCACCCGAGTGCTCTAGTATTGGTGAGAGAACTTCAGGTCCTACCCTGAGAGTTACGGAGGGTAGCAGTAGGCAACATTTAGACAAAACTCAGTGAATCTTCACCTCCAGTCTAAGCTAATACATCTTGTCTTGACTGTTTCTGTCCAAATGTGCCAGGATCACTTCCTTTGAAGCTAAGGGTGACACTGTTTTTGTTTCTGAACACTTCTTCGGCTCTTAGGAGAGGGGTTATGTATGGGAGTTAGAGTATACTAATTTTTCTTTAGAAAAGTCAATATAACAGATTATGCCAAAGGATTTATTTACATTCAATATCTATGAAGATTATAACGCTACACTTAAATTACAGTGATCAAGTATATTCCACAAGAGTCTCAGCAAAGCTCATCCTTCTCTTCCAGCACCATAACCAGGAACTGTTTACCTCAAATGTAAGCTAGAAACCCAGACCCTGTAACAGGAAACTTAAAGAGTCTTATTAATAAAACTCAAACCCGAGGCCAGTTATTGGGGTGAATGCTGGAAGATCAGAGAAGCAGAACAAGCCACAGCTATCTCACCTTGCTAGTTCCTCAGGTGATCCTGTTTCCTCAGGCTGGAAGCTTCTGAGTCCTCCTCCTACACATGAATCTCAGCTGAACTGTGTTGCTCCAAAGCTTAACTAACTACATGCTTTTTCCTCTTTAGTTCTTGGTCCTCACGCCTTATATATCTTTTTCTTTCTGCCCCCATTCCCTGGGATTAAAGGCGTGGGTCACTATGCTTAGCTGTTTCTAAAGTGGCCTTGAACTCAGAGAACTGGCTAGCTCTGCCTCCCAAGTGCTGGGATTAAAGGTGTGTACCACCACCGCCCAACTTCTGTTATGGTTTACTCTTCCCATTTTCTAGCCACCATTTCTGGCTCTGTTCTAGTGGCTGTCTGTTCTCTGGCCCCAGATATGTTTATTTTGGGGAACACACAATATTTCAGGGAACACAATACCCACCACAAGACCCATTCTCTTGCCTACCTATCAGCCACCCTTCCCACTATATCACCAGACACCATGGACTGTCTAACCTTGAGATCCAGGTAGGGACGCCTAGAACCAATCTGCCTCCCCATTTACTATGATGTCCTGGGACCATATAGTGTCCTCTGACCTAAGATAAGAAGCCCTTCTAGCCCCTACACCACCCACCTTCATCTGAGGACAATGTGGCATCCTTCCTCCCACCCACACAAAATACTATCTACTCCCACTATGACACCAGCTTCTGCTACATGTAGAACAATAGCTATCTACCAATCTCTGAAGATCAGGGACTCTTCTATGCTAGATAAGGTTTACTTCTGAGCTCAGCTGTTCCACCTATCTTTAGCAGAGCTGAGACCACTCTGATACCTCATTTCCACACCAACATGGGGAAGGGGAGAGGAAGTAAAACTGAGCTCCAAGCACCATTCAACTGTTCTACAACCTGACCAGTTGGGGTACTAACAAACAAGAATCCAAATACCCATTCAAATAAGTCAAGACCATATATCCACACCATGAAACACTACCCATAACTAATCCAGATGCTTAGATCTCAGCACAAAAATGAAAATAATATAAATAACCAGGACAATATGTCTCCTGAGGAAATTAACACACACACAACCCTGCAATGTTCCGTGATCAGAATAACTTAGCTAATACACAGGACAAGGGATTCAAAACAACAATTTTAAGCATGTTCAAGATGGGGATGGACAGTTGAGTTGGTGAGTAAGAGTACTGACTGTTCTTGCAAATAACCCAGGTTCTGTTCCCAGAACCAACATGTCAGCTTACAAGCATCTGTAACTCCAGCTTCAGGGAACCCAGAACCCTCTTCTGTCCTTCAAGGGTAACAGTAATGCATGAAGTAGAAATACATAAATCCAGACAAAGCACTCCTACACATAAAATAAAGATAAATATGTCTTTAAAGAATATTCAGAGAACTCAAGATGTGAACAAATATCTGAGTGAGGGCTATTAAACCACAGAGTTGAATGAAATAATAAAAACATTTCAAAATATAAAAAATGGAATCAAATCCTAAAAAGGAGAGAGAATATTTGAAGAAAAGCAAAAAAAAAAAAAAAAAAAAAAAAAAAATAGACCCTGACCCTGACCTTCTCTCTCCATACCAGAGCACTCAGGTGCCAAGACAAGGAACTAAAATATACCCAAAATCTCAAACAAAAATGTCAGAGGGAAACATCCCTAATAGATTGATCAAGTAAAAAAGAGAATAGACTTATCAAGTCTCAAAGATTAGGTTGAGGAAATGGAACACCCAGTTAAAAGAAAATGCTAACTATAAACAATCCAGGAACAAAACATCTGTGAAATCTAGAACACTGTGGAAAGAATTAATCTACAAAAATAGATACACAGGAGAGAAAAGAAACTCGGGTTAAAGGTCCAAAAATATTTTCAACAAAATAATAAAAGAAAACACTCAAAATCTAAGGATAGAGATGCTTATTAAAGTACAAGAGGTATACAGACCACCTAATAGGGTCACAAAAGAAACTCCTTGTGTCCCATAATGATCAAAACACTAAATATGCATAACAAAAAAGAATATGCAAGAAAAGTCAGGTCACATATGAAGACAAGGTCATCAGGCTAACACTCAACTTTTCAATGGAAGCGTTGATGGCCAGAGGGGCCTTGACTTGTATAAGTTCAAAAAACCACAGATGCCAGTACAAACTACTATACCCAGCAAAACTATCAGTTGTCATCAAAGGAGAATAAAATATTTTAATCATAAAAAATATTTAAGGATGTAGGTTCACAAAGCAAGCTCTACAAAGAAATACTTCAGTCTAAAGAGAAGATTAAATATAACCAAGGAAAAAGAGAGACTGTCAATACCTATTGTTGTCTGGAGGAAGTGGTCCTTAGTAAACAAGTTTCTTCTGCACATGAAACATAGCTATTATTACTAACATTTCCAGTCAGATGATGTAACATTAGCTACACTAGTTTTATCACGTAAGAAAGTTTGACTCCAAGAACTCATGTCTATTGTCAGGTAGCTGGAACCACAAAGTAGAAGCTCAAAAAGTATATCAATGTCTTTGCATGCTCAGACCTGCAGGACAGGGTATCCTCATTCAGAAATAGTTCCCTCCATGGTACATCCACATGGAGCTCCCTCCCTCCACATCCATGGCCATTCAGGTACTCATGGAATAGAATGTTGCAAAAACCTCCCACACTGATGCTTTAAATATTGCCTCCACCTTTCCAGTAGTTATCTTGGAAAAGTCAAGTCTAATTATATCATTCTATTACTAAAACTTATTTAATAACTTGATATCATTTGATAGGAAAGAATAACTTCAAACCCAGAGATGGTAAAAATCTAAACTTCTTAACTCTGATAGCTGAGAAGGTTGCCACCTCACACAGTCTACATTCTCATCTTTATGCCAGTCAGTTATATTTTCTATCCCAGCATTTCATGCCTTAGGCACTCCAAAGTACCTCTCATCCTTAAATAAATCTAGAGCTTCTGTGAAACCTGCAGTACCCTCGCTGAAAATGCAGCTTTCCACTATCCTGCACCTGGAATGCTTTTTCAAAAATCAATCTGCCCTAAATCCTTAGGCAGAGTTATCTGTGCTCATCTAACACATTGTATATGACTGTCCTCTTCACACAATGATTAAGTCATTTTAACTGTCAGATGTTTTCCATCACTGTACCAGACATTGAAATACTGTAGCACATGGGAAAATGAGAAACCAGTTCTGAACTTCATGATCTCTAGCTGGAGGATGGAAATGTCAGTGATATAAGTATCATTTAAGGAAGTATAGGTCTGGGAATGGAGTTTAGAGATAGAATGCTTGCTTAGTGTTGTGAGACTCTCAGTTCACTCACCAACCCTGCTCCAAATAATAAACTTACTACAGTTGAGAGACACGTGGGCTATGAGGGTAAATAATGAGTGTGATAAGTTAAGGAGATAATGAAAAATTAGTTGTAATCTGGTGGAAAATGATATAAAAGGGGCAGTAGTCATATTCAAACAATAATAATTTTAGAAATATCTATAGTTCTAATTTCTATATTGCAGAAGTCTAAGGACAATGGCTGTATGAGCATTACAAAGTAGAACTTTTTAGAGCAATGTGATAGATAAATTTTATTGATCTTGAATCTTACATAAGGAAAGGCTGTATGTTATGCCTCTTTTATTTCTTTTATTTTTCTAGTATTTCATTTTTATTAAACTAATAAAAGTATTAGTCTGTGGTTTATCAGAAATTTAACAAATAATTGACCTTTCTTCACAGGTGGTCTGAGGTGATATGACCTAGTCAAAAGAAGAATGCCTTAAAAGGGCATATTCTGGGAACAAATAAACAGAGTCACCCAAAGCAAAATAAAAATGGAAACAATGCAAAGCATGTATAAGGGATCTGTGGATAGCATCAGCTCACTCACAATGACTAAGATATGGTTAGTGTTAGTGCTTGCCAGGGAAAATGAGGGATGGAACCAGAGGGAAAGATGGGTTAGGATTCTTCTCTGTAGAGGCCCCAAGTAATGGCTGATTGTAAAGGAGCAGTCCATATGAGAAATAAGGAAGCAGAACTGGAGGGTTTAGATGTTGAGAAGAAGAGTTGATCCCAAGAAGCCAGTAGGCTAAATAGTTTCACCAAGTAGAATGTTGGATGCAACTGCAAGAACAAGTTGACTAGAAAATGTCATCGGGGTAGGCTGGGGATGTAGCTCAGCTGACATAGTACTTGCCTAGAATGCAGAAAGCCTGAGTTCGATCTCCAGTACTGCACAAACCAGGAATGGTGGTCCATGTCTCTAATCTCAGTGTTTGGAAGGCGAAGGCAGGTAGTGTTCAAACCCAATCTTGAGCTACATAGAGAGTTCAAGGCTAGCCCAGGTTACATGGAATCCAGTCTCAAAAAATATTTGGATATAATGACACAGAGAACATCATTAGCTCTAGGAAAAGCAATATTATGGAAAGTGAGACTAATCTGGCAAATATTAAGGAATGAAGAAATTGAAGAAGATAATACCAGTGAGAAAGAAAAGCAGCAGGAGCCAGGGATCTGGAGACAGATGTGGCACAAGTGTTTTGTGGTTGTAGCTGTTACAGTTTGGTTTTCATGAAAGTTGAATATTTAAAGTTTAAAATTTTCTGTTGACTATAGAAGCAAGAGCGAAAATAATAGTTTAGTTTTCCTTTCCAAGAAAGTGGGTGAGTTTGGCATAAGAAAGGAAGTTCAACTTAAACCTCAAGAGATGGTATTATTTGAAACAGTCTGTAGATTCTAAGCTGCCTCCTTGGGAACTAAAAATAGAAAGTTAGTTGTGTAGAAGGTGGATGTGTCAATGGACTGAGGTAAGTGTGCAGAGTGGTGTGTCTGGAAAAGGACGCCACAGTGAGCTAAGAGGAAGATTATCATAGCCACAGAACGTTGTGGACATGCATTAAAAAAAAAAAAAACTATATAACCTCATATCTTTTCTGTTATTTTTTTTCTGAAGTGTTTTCTATTTATTCTTCCAGCCTTGCTTTGAAGAGTATTTGTCCTTGAGACAATGGAGACACCATTGAACTTTGGATTCTTTTCCTACTGTAAGATATGCACATCTTCTCATTTGCTTCTTTTCTTCTGCTTCTGGGAGCCATGCCGCACCTTTGCTCATTTATCTGCTCCTGTTTGCTGTGCCTGCCCATGGGTAGATATGCTACTTCTCCTTTGGTCATTGGGTCTGCAGCAGCTCCCATGGACCAGCTTTACTAAAAAACAAGTATAGGAAGGAAAATGAGCCAGGGTAGGCTTAGTGTCAAGTTGAATTTGTACCGAACACTCAACTAAATTAGATGTACCATGAACTATATTTGTAGCACCTGGCTTCTAGCCTGCAATGCTGATCTTGGAGTTTCTTGGAGACTCCCAATGGAGCCCTTGAAGTTCCAACAACCCACTAGTGATGCTTGCTTGTCACTCAACATGCTCACCTCATGTCCACAAGACTCATCATGAGCAACTCCACTTCTCATACTGTATATATGCATACCCAAGCTGCCTTGTCATAGTGTGGAATTATGCATCTGTAAGGGTCCTTCTCTTCCCCTCCTACATATCACAAAGCCAAAGAATCATTAGATAGACCTTTAAAAATTATGACACTTGTCTTTTTGAGCTGGGATCATAGACTAGCAAGCAGCCCACAGATGGAAGCCAGCTGGCAGATATAATCTTATTGGGCCCACACAATTTCTGAAAGATAAGAACACTTCATTTAAAAATCTTTCTGGCTTCCTTTTCTAAAAAGTCTGATCATCTGAAAATTTGTGGTGTTAATTTTCTACATGATGAAAACTGACTGTATTTGGTTTGTGGCTGTCCCCTTTAAATGCACTTGATTATGTCTTCCCTGTTCCAACCTGTGTTGGATTCAGCAACCCCTAGCAGAGTATGAGGGTGCCTGTTCATTGTCCCGTGGATTTAGAATAACTGTGTGATATTGAGCTAGTAATCTTTTACATCTCACTATTTAGCACATCATTTTTAGGGTTGTAGATACCTTTCCCTACCCCCTCCAGGTGGATTTTCTTCTGTTTTGTATTTTGATTTTTCAAAACACTTTTATCCATTTTAGCTATTTTTATTAGTATGTTTAAAGGATGAGGGATACCATAAAAACACTTTTATTTCATCATAAAAACTTCCTTACCTGACTTTTTATAGTTTCAAAAAAATGGGAAATTATGAAAATAGCTTGTAAAATGATTGGATATCAGAAATGATGAAATCATTGGTACAATGCTTTAAGCCTTAAAACAATATTACTACATTATCACACATAAAAAATTAGTAGTGGCCAATACATTAACAAAAGAAATCAAGCTACACACCAGAAGGCTTTTAACAAACTCATTTTTTCCTATTTCATTTCATTAAAAAGTTTATGGTGATCTGGATATGCAATAAATATAAATAGCTTTCTTTCAGAAAACATTTAAATACAGTGTCCCAGATGAAGGAATTTACAGACAGGACTCATAGCTGGGGAGTCATCCACTTTGTCAAGATGTATTTGGATCTCCCAAGAACCTAGTGTGCTATACATGTTAATTTGAACAGCACCCACTTGGAAAAGGATCTGGGTGCTTGAAAAGAAAAGAACGTCAATCAGATTTCAACTCTGTTACTGGTACTAGGATACAAGTCTCCTTAGCAGCTACCAGTCTCAAATTTTTCCCAACTAAGGTACGTTCTCTGACAGATCAGAGAACAGACTCTTCATAAAATAGGGATCAGTTGGTGCTCATCTATTCAAAACATTCTGATGGCTACTCACTAAACACAGAATCAAACCTCAACTCCTCAGTATCTCCTGTAGCCTCCACATGGTCAGGTTGCTGTGCCTTCTCGGACTTGTAAATCTTCTACCACTCTGGTCCCTTCCACACTGTCCCCCATCACATGGACCTCTTTCTGCTGCTGAACAAGCAAATTTTGTCCCCATGACATTCTGCAACGCTTCTTCCGTGGCCCTTCATGAACTTGACCCTCCCTGTTGTCTTTCTCTCAGCTCAAGTTCCCCTGTGCCACAGAATACTTCCCTAGGAACCCAGTGTAGAAGGGGTCCTTACTGACTCCTGCACGGCCTGCTGACACTTTGTGTCATCTGGAGTCTTCAGTACTCATCTATGATCTTGGTGCTTAAGGGATGGAGTGTCTAACCATCCAACCATATTGTCTCCTTTAGAATGTAGACCATAACTTCCTCACTGTTCCAGGCCCAGATTATTGGTAGAATGACTGAATTTATAAATGACAAAAAAACAAGTCTTAAAGAAGAAAATGGTCCAGGCAAATTCCCACAACTTGGGAAATCAAGTTAGAACTTTTTAAATAACTACTTAGTTAACTGACGTGAAAATCCTATAAAATATTTGGAATGTAATTAAAAGGGAAAGATGGACATCATGTGCTGTGGATATCACTCTGTGTAAATAAAGTTCTGATTGGCCAGTGGCCAGGCAGGAAGTATAGGCGGGACAAGAGAGAAGAGAATTCTGGGAAGTAGAAGACTGGAGAGAGACACCGCCAGCCGCCGCCATGAGAAGCAACATGTAAAGACACTGGTAAGCCACAAGCCATGTGGCAAAGTATAGACTAACAGAAATGGGTTAATTTAAGATAGAAAAGGTAGATAACAAGCAGCCTGCCACGGCCATACAGTTTGTAAACAATGTAAGTTTCTGTGTGCTTTCTTGGTTGGATCTGAGCAACTGTGGGACTGGCGGGTAAGAGAGATTTGTCCTGACTGGGCCAGGCAGGAAAACTCTAACTATAATCATGAGCCAATTTTATCATGCCAATCTTTTTAAGATGTTTACTTTGTAACAATGCTTCATTTAGACACACACATACACATATACACATACACACACTGCAAGCAATAAATCATTTTTTCATATCAAATGCACCCTGATAGATTCTAAAGGATGCCCACTGACTTAATTAAGTTTTATCAAATTTGATGGAAATTATCTACTCAACATAACATAGTCATTTAATTTTAGTATATTTATCATTACAACTACATGCAATTATTGCTAGATATTCTGTAGAAGCAATATTTATAACTAAAGAAATGGCATGTACAGCTATTATTCAGTATTTCATGTGGTTCTTTTAACTCCTTGAACTAACTTTCATAACATAGCAATAATGATATCACTAAATTGAAACATGTAATTCCTTTATTCTTCTAACAAGTCAAATTGCTAACAAGTTCAAATTTTCTTCCTCAGATTCCAATAAATAAGCAGTTAACTACCAGAGTTGTTAATTGAGTAAATTACTCCTGAATGACTCCAAGGCCAAATGAATTCCTGTTAAGCTTGGTGATACAAATCTTCCCTTTGACAAAACTCACTATTGTATTCATAACTGAAAATTATGTCTTAGTAGCTCCTTCTTGGATCACAGGGGTGGGGGACTGTAGTCAGAAGTTTTCCTGTGTCTCTTCTGGCCCCACAGCTGCTCAGACCCAAATAAACACACAGAGGCTTATACTAATTACAAACTGTATGGCCATGGCTTAGGGCTCAAGCTCCTTGCTAGCTATCTCTTATAACTAAACTCAGCCCATTTTTATTAATCTATATGTCACCACGTGTTCCATGGCTTTACCTGTGTGCCATTACATACTGCTCCCTGGACAGCAGGATGGCGTCTCCTCTGGCTCTACCTTTCTTCTTCCTGTCTCTCTCCTGGATTTCCCACCTGCCACTAAGCTGCCTTGCCATAGGCCAAACAGCTTTATTTCTCAACCAATCAGAGTAACACATATTCACAGCACACAGAAAGACATCCCACACTAGGGGACACCAATTATGAGTTATCTCAGTGAAGCAAAAATAAGTATTCTACCACAGCACCTACAGAGGGTTCTGTCACAGAGGAAACTATTCACCCTGCACAATTAAACTAAGTGACAAGTGGAGGCTGCAAATATTCATCCCCACAGGATACTGATTAAAGATTCATGGCATTGAGAAGGGGATTATAGTCTACAACTCAAATAGAAAGTCTCTTTGATTCATGATTGAAGGAGACATCCCCTGGAAGAATGTTGTCATTTTGCCCATTCCTTGCTGTGAACACAGGAGCTCAAGAGAGAGGCTTACTGGCTAGTTACTGTTACAGTCACTAGCTCTTTGCAACTGATTGAAATTTCAGCACTGGAGTGAATTAAATCCAAATCCATTTTATCTGCCTTCGCTTCCATCAGAAAAAGACAAAGGATGTGTACATTGGAAGAGGTAGAATGAAGCCTACTCTAAAGCCTTGCCACTCAATGAAGCTACCTTACCCAGAGCCATACAACCCAGTTAGGAACTATGAAGATAATGGCACCATAAGAATGGACACTGGGGGAATCTGTGGTCCTGGTTTATAACCAGTGAATGTCAGAGTCTTCCAGACTTAAGACAAAGTTGCCTTCCAGGCTACACCTTATCTAAGTAGTTTGAATAATTTGTGCTGATATTCCCAATCTAAACACTCTGTTTTAGTTCTTTTCATTTTCTTACAAAAGTGAAAGTCCTTTAGTCCTGGGTTCAAACCAAATACATATCAAGAATCCTGAACTTGGCCCATGAACTACTTTGTATGCTGTGTCCTCCCACAGCAAACTAAAACATAACTTATTAGCTAATAATTCCACTTAGAAAGAGAAACATCCTTGCCTTAGGAGAGGAAATGATAAAGTACACATGAACAGAGTGCTTCAGAGGAGAGATACGAGCCAGGATGGAGATGTGTGAAGAAGCAGCAAAGACTAGATATCTGTATGTGTAATAATCTATCACCCGGAAAATAGAAACAGTTCATTGGCATGTAGAAAGGACAGGATATCACCACAGACATGCTCATACTGAGTTTCTGTTCACAACCCTCAAGGATACCAATGTCTTTCTACAGTTAAATCTGTCGTTGATGGTCCTCATGATCCTAGCATCTCCCTACCATCCAATTCATCACCCTCTGCTCCTAGAAAAAGACTTCACTTCTGTTTGAGGTGACTAGCTACCCTTAGGCTATGAACTCTCCATAATCATTGCCTCATTCTTTTTTAAAAAAGGGATACCAAGTTTCATTTAGAATCTTTTGTAGCACTTAAATTCTTTCTTACCATGACAATCCCAGCCTTGACTGCTTCTGTAATGGAAACCTTTTCCAGTTGGGTACCACATCATCTGTTCCACTTCCCATACTCCCCATAACTAAAACAAATAGAATCTAACATCTTCTACTTAAACACGTTTAAAACATAACAACATAATAGCAGATACTTGTTAAGTTATTCATAAATTCTGGCAATTGACTATCCAGGTTTCTGACTGTTATTGTGTGGGTCAAACCCTATGAATTGAAAATAAACAAACAAACCCTTAGGGGAAATGTTTTTGACACAATATTAGCTCAATGGTCTTTCACTTCATTGCAGTTCAAAAAAAAAAAGCAACTGTCAGTTATAGACTATGCTCTTAACAAATCAGCCTTCCCACCCTGGTTCTTACGTTGCTGCACTCCCACAGAAGCTGCATTTAAACCTGTGTACTTGCTATAGTATAAGTTACCATATCTCACACTCATACAAGAAAGGCTGGGGAATCCCCTAAGAAAAGCCTAGGAGAATCCCTTCTGCAAATTACAAGTCAACCCACAGGATTCCCCAGCCAGACGGCAAGAACAGAAGAACATCCTTTCTTTCTTTTTATGTCTCAGAACCTGAGAATATCTGTTCTTTTTCCTCTTTTACTGGCTAGTTTCAAAACTCAGCATTTGAAAACAACTGGAAATTACAGAAAGAAATCTAAAATGACCACCTTTCAGCTTCCCTACCTGTTTCTCCATCCAGTTCTATATGGACAGGGCTGAAAGGATTTTCTTCCTTCTTCATTTAGTCTTTTCAGGGCTGCAGGCTCCAGTCCCTGTGGCTTGTACCTATCTGTGGCTGCTCGATCACTTTCCCTGCAGCCAGAGAGGGGACCCAGAAGGGGATACCTGATCAGATCATTTTCCTCTGACTTGTGATGTATCCGCCCTAGGAATCCAGAGGTTCAAGGTCACATCACTTGAGGCAACCCAGGAAGGAGGGAGGGTGGTTAGAACAGAGATAAAGTAACCAAAGGACAGAGAGTTAGCCCGAAGGTCCACAGCAGGTACTTGCTGGAGATTGACCTTAATATGTGAAAACACTTACACTGCTACTGTGAAGCGGGACTTGGGCTGAGCTTTAAAGGCCTGCTTGCCCCCAGCACATCTCCTTAGACAACATGCACAATTTCTCAATGTCATGGCTAGCCTTTTGTTTGATATATTCTCCCTAGGAACTCTGTATTAAAATCAACTCAGGCCAGGTAGTGGTGGCATATGCCTTTAATCCCAGCACTCAGGAGGCAGAGACAGGCAGATCTCTGTGAGTTCAAGGCCAGCCTGGTCTACAGAGTGAGTTCTAAGACAAGCTCCAAAGCTATACAGAGAAATCCTGTTTTGGAAAAAAACAAACAAAGAAACAACCTCAGATGTTAACTGAGATTTCTCTCATTCTGCTTTTTCTTAAACCTGCATTTGGATTAGCTCTGATACATCTCCAAGGGACACAGTATTTTCCTAAAGATTCCTGATAATACTCAAAAGAATTCCAGTCTTTCTGGCCTTACCTGTCCCATGTTGTGGTGGTCTGAAAAAAAAATGGCTGCTGTAGGCTCATATTTTTGAGTGATTGATTCACAATTGGTCAAACTGTTTATGAAAGATTAAGAGATGTGGCCTTGATGGAGAAATTGTGTCACTGGCAGTGGACTTTGAGGTTTGATATGACCACACCAGACCCAGACTCTCTGCCTCCTACTTGTGGACCAAATGTAAGCTCTCAGCTACTGTACCAGTGCCCTGCCTGTCTGCCTGTCCTACCTGTCTGCCTGCCACCAACTCCCTTCTATATAAGTATCTATTCAATCATGGTCATAGACTCACCCTCTGAAACTATAAGCAAGCCCTCAATTAAATGCTTTGTTTTACAAGTTGCCCTGGTCATAGCAATAGAATAGTAACTGAGAATATAGCCAGTGTGGTAAAGTAAACCATGGGGCCTGACATACTACCAATGGAAATGAGTGGGAGGAAAAGTTAAAGGAACAAGAATCTGAGCTTCCATGTAAAGAGAAAGTTGACAAACTCTACCTACCCACACTAGGGAAGCTGGAGTTGAGTTCCCAGAGTTCTCTGGAGCCAGCTGCAGCCATGTCCCACCTACAGCTGAGTTTTTCCATTGATTACACACAGCTAGCAACTTTGAATTTTCTTCAATAACATTTTGTCATTTTTATATCCTGACTTTTAAAATAAAACTATTACCCAATATAAAACAAATATATCTAAAGATATCCTTGGCATTTATGAGAAATAAATGATTTTCTAAATGTGCATCTCTTTAGTGGAGTCATAACACCATTTTCAACCCAGCCATTACCTACCATAATATCTGCTGCAAACAATGAAGTGCCCATGACCAGCAGTTACACTAAAACTAATGTGTTCCCCAAACACATTGGCCTCATGTCTCCTGTCTTCCCTGGGTTGACACTTTATCTGGAAAACATTTTCCTCCTGCCTAGTCCCTGAAGCTGGTATCTTTTCCTCAGAAGGCTTCCTGGTACAGTCTCCTCTGTAGTATATTTGGCTCCTCAGACTACCTAGATATAGTTGACTCTAGCTTTCTAATTACAGCATTGTAAATGCTTCTGTATCTGTCTCCTCTATAAGGGTTACTGAAAACATGGCTGTCATTCATCTCCTCTTGACCAACACCCAGCACAGCCTCATCCATAAGAAGAATCTAATGATGCACAGTGGCTCTATTCAAACCTATATTCCACATCAAAGTCAGCTGCCTTCACTCCAGAAGACTTTGGTCCACAGTCATTACCAGAAGTATACAGCTTTCTAGCCATCACTTGACCCACATTAGAGGTTTGCCTAATTAGCATAATCAATCTCAAAAATATCATCTCTGTTGTACAAAGAGGAGACACTGAGACTTAGGAGGTGGCTAAATATTTTGAAGAAATTCTTCTTGCAAAAATTATTTAAAAATCTAATGAATTAAGACCCTTACACCCATTGGACTTCCAAAGTTTGATCCTCAAGTCATTCAGTGTTCAACTAACATGGTTAAAACTTCTGTTTCCTTAATATTTCCAAAGCAGCTGACCACTGTCTGTAGAGCACTCTCTAGTGAAAGCTTCATGTATGGTGATGGTCAAACACCTAATAGGAAAGATAAATGAGACATTATCAAATATGCAAAAATATTATATGAACTATTTTGTCTGCTTGCCTATAAATGATCAAATCTTAGCAATATGTGATATTTACTTTCTTATAACCTTACAGCCAAGTTGTCAATAACTTGCCCACCTCAAGTTTTGGAGAGACTATCATTATATGACAATAATAATATATTGTTCTTGTATAAATGTGTCATGCTCAGCAAGCCAATCATTAAGATTTATACTCACACTCCTCATAAGGGTTTACACTTTTACCTCACACATTTACATGCACAATCAACTCCATGCTAACTTTTGTGTGCGTTTTGAGACAGGGGTCCAACTCTATTCTCTTACATATAATTGTGTCTGGCTTGAGACTGAGCAGATCTTGTACATGCTTCCACTGAATTCTTATGTGCAGTTGCCCTGCTGTGGCTGGAAAACACTTTCCTTGTAGTTATCTACCACCTCTGGCTCTTACAAAATGATCTCTGAGCCTTGAGATGAGAGAATGTGGTACAGATGTCCCATTTATTGTTAAGCATCCGAAAGCCTCTTTGTCTCTGTACATCCACCAATGATGGATCTCTGTGTTAACTGCTATCTAATGAAAAGATGTTTCTCTAATGAGGGTTGAGAGATGCACTAATCTATGGATATAAAAACAAGCCATTAGGATTTGTTTTAATGCTATGTCCATTTAGCAGAGTAAAAGTAGCATGTTCTCCCTTAGGGCCTATGACCTGGCTAGCCACAGGTTCTTGGCCCTGATCTTAATATCATTAAAACTTTCCAACCATGACAAGATGTCTTTTCATTTCTTTTGATATTAATTAATTTCTTTCCATATTTTGTTATTGTCAGAACTTAAGTTTCCCTTTTGTTAAACTTCTGTTAATTTTATCATTTTTGATGGTATTATGAACTGAATTTTTATGCCAATTTTACTTTGCCTAGAAAAAGTATTTAATATTCAAATATTTATCTTACACCTTCTCAACTTCCTGAGATGTTTTATTAGTTCTAATAATTTTTAGTATATCCCTTAAACCTTTATTATGCAATTTATATAATCTGAAAATCAATATGCTCTGCTCTCTTCTCAATCTAGATGCCTTTAATTTCATATCCCTGCCCATCTTAGTTAAACATCTAATATATTATATTTTTGACAGTTTAATTGTGTATTAATAGCTAGTCTATTTTAACGTACTTCTGTTTCAGCCTATAGTCAACTCCCACAACTCAATATAAAAGCAAATAATCTAACATTTCTAAACAGGCAAAATTCTTGGCAGACATTGTTTACCTCCAAAGAAAATATAGAAATGACAAAAAGAAAATGCTCATATCACTAGCCACTATGAAAACACAAAGTAACATGCAAAGAAAGGCCACTTTACACCCAGGGGTGGCTAGCAGTGATGCTGAGAACATTTCATTTAAAAGGAGTTATGATGGATAGGTGTAACTCCTTTACTAAATTCAAAGCATTGGGGATTTTGGTGTTTGTTCATTAAAGTATTACATGTTCAAAGTCTTTAAATATAACAAATTAGAGTTTTCAAAATATCACTAAATCACCTAGTGTTACATTGTGTTACAAAGGGATTTCAGATTCATGCAAATGTGTATGTGTACTGCTGATGTGTAACATAGGCTGTGTTAATCAATCACATTGGGTGGATTTTTTTTTTCCTCCTGAGTAGAAGTTGATACAGTTGCAACAGTTGCCTTGGTGTGTTACTTGCTGTCACTTAGTAGTTTTGTTCCTTTGTGATTGGCTTGAAGTTAGAATAAATTGACAGTAGGTAATCAACTAAAACTCAGAAGACAACAGTTTGAAAAGCTTGACTTGAACCTGATTTAAAGGATGCAAACTCACAAGGCTTTTAGGATGGCATTCCATGTCAACCACCAACATGCAATGCCAGTAACACTCACATATTTTGAAGCCAGAATCAAACTACAAATGTCTGCACACCTACCCTAACCCATGCTTTTCATTGCAGTCTTCCATAGCTTTTTATCATAGTCACTCCATAGTCTACCCTTATCTCTGACAACCCAGACCTATGGCATGTACTTTTAAAAGCTTCTAAGGTTTTTTGTTTGTTTGTTTGTTTTTGTTTTTTTGCCATTTTCAGTGTCTTTCTTAAAATTTTAATAATTTATATTCAGCACTTTCTGTTTTAAAAATTCTTACTATGTTTATTTTATCATTCTTATACCAAATTTTCTCTCATATCATTGATAAGTAAATAACAGCCTTTCCTCACCTACATTCATTATTCTACCACATGTTTTCATAACTATTGTTATCTCACTTATCACAACTTCATAGCTTATTCCTATTTTTTACTAAATTGTGAAGTGGTAGTTTTATTTTTAAGTTCTTTTTATTAAGAATTTCATACACACATATAATGTGTTTTAATCAAATCTACCCCAATCCATTCTACCAACTCCTCCACCACTTTTCCCTCCCAACTTCATGGGCTTTGTTTTTAAACCCACCGAGCCCACTTACTGCTGCAGCCTGGCATGAGTATAGGATCCTCTACTGGAGCATGCATAGCCTTTCCAGGAACACATTCCTGAGAACACTGACTCTTACTGTGCCAGCAACCATCAATTGCTAGTAATTCCTCAGCAAGGGGTTGGACTTTACCAGACCCCACACACACTTGCATGCTGAAATTTGGGCTGATCTGATCCTCTGTGGACCTTGAACATGGAGTCACAGATGTTGTGAACTCGTGTGAGCAATGGTGCTGTCATGTCCAGCAGATACTGTTTCTCTGCAGATGTCTCTTATCTCTAGCTCTTGTAAGGACTCTTGAGAGGTCATGAGTTATATCTAGGTTTCTATTCCTGTTACTGTGGTAAAATACCCCTACAAATGCAACTTAAGGCTGAAGGGGTTTATTCTGGCTCAAAGTTCAAGGTTAAGACCATAATGGGGGTCATGGCAACCAGAGCTTGAAGCAGCTGCCCACACGACATCCACACTCAGAAGGCAGAGATGATGAATGCATGATCTTCCTCAGATCCTTTCCCCATGCATACAGTTTCAGATCCCAGGCAGGGACCGCACCACTCACAGTACGTGTCTCTTCCCACCTTAGTTAATTCAATCCATTTAATGCCCTGGTATGCCCAGAAACCAATTTCCCTGGTTATTCTGAATTCCATCAAGTTGGCAACTAACACTACCTATCATGAGAAGTTAGAACAAAACTAAAACATTCAAATTCTGTGTAAATACAAGCAAATAGCATCATAAATGATTAAAAATCACCAGAAAATATTTGGAACTCAGGGGGAAAAAAGTACCCTTGGTGCATGAGGAATCTTATGAAAGGTAAACTATAAAAAGTTCTGCTAAAAAGCTGGGGTGAGGATGTGGCAAAAATGTGGTTGACTAATGCACATATTCAAAAAATTCAAAAAAGTACAAATCAAAGAAACATTTTATTCTTAGAAAAGGAATGAAATAAATGACTGATATTTTTCCTAATTCCCACTGTTCGTCACAAATCACCCCCAAAACCTGTTCACAGGTTCTAAGGGTCTAGAATTCTGAGAATGATACAGAATTCAGTAAAAGATACAAACTAGTTAGTTCCTGACTCGAAAGCTCAATCTGCCACATTTGGCAGGGACAGGAAACACCAGAGATGGCCTCACCTTCACAATCAGTGGCGTAGACTCGCTGTGGATATTATCTGGTGTGAAAGGCCAGGAAAGGAACTCTCTTACTATATAGTGGCCCCGTTTTCCAAAGATGAGGGTCCCAAAAGAAGCAGGTGGGAAGTGTAACACGTTGGGCTCAAGAGTCACATAACATCAAGTTAGCTGAAGTAACTCACAAGTCTGTCTAAGTTCCAACACACGCCACCCACCAAGGAGAGGAATGCTATGGTCATACCAATGGAGCAAACACGGAGTGGGAAACACTGTTTCAGCCACCCTCACAAGGCACAATCTGCCACTGAGGCAAAATGAATATGCTCATAGACTGCCAAGTGTAAATTAGCATCTTTCTAAGGAGTGAATTGGCAATGTAAGTGAGAAGTATTAAATATGCCCCAACCTTTATTTGTGACATGATTTCTGCTCCCAAAAACATATTCTGGAAGAGGCAAGGACAGAACATTTCATAGCTCAAATCTATCAGTTTATAATATTTTAAACATAAAGTCCTAGGGCTTTATTGTACCTTAATATGTTTTTTTTTTCTTGTAGTAAGTTTTACTAAGTGAATTCAAGATAACCACTTACATATTCTTTCCACAAATAATGACAGTTTCTCCTAAGTACCACTTACCTGGAGTTTTACCAAGCTGGTCGCTGTCCCTGTTACTATCAGTTTAAATCTACTGGAGAGGCAGATATCACAAAAATAATTACATAATTTGCATTAGGAACTTTAAGAAGTACCTTTAAAATAATTTACAGGAAACCATAATAAGATTTCAAATGAAATTAACTTACATGAGAACTCAAGGAGTTGACACTTAAAGCAAAAACTAACAAACACCAGAACGGTGATGGGCATGACAGCTCATGCCTCTATACCGGGCAATATGGGCAAGGGGATGCAAAGGAATTGGAGCCAAAGGATTGCCTGTGAGTCTGACACAAGTCTAGGCAAAAGAGTAAGTCAATCTCTCTCTCTCTCTCTCTCTCTCTCTCTCTCTCTCTCTCTCTCTCTCTCTACACACACACACACACACACACACACACACACACAAAAGCAGTGGGAAAAAAATCACATGAAAGCCCTGAAGCATGACCCAGGATATTGAGCAAAAAGAAGAGCAGTGTTTGCACAGTGTACCGAGTGAGGGAAACAGAAGGAAGAATTACAGGTGACAGTTAAGTCCTGCACAATCCACGCTGCATACCCCCATTAAAGATTTTACATTTTCTTGTAAGCACAACCATTCTTGGAAGATCTTAGAGCTAGGGTGCCAGAGTATAACATGATATCATTGGTGTACACTGTCAAGATGTTATTCTGACTTTACTCTTATTGTAACTATAGTGTGTAGATAAAGAAGAGGTTAATCACAAGTTCATTTTGATGGTCTAAGTGAGGGACAACTATAGTTTGGTGAGTGTGTCAGTAGCAGAGATGACTTAAGGTGCATATTTGGTGAATAAATGAAGTATATTGAGTTTTTTAAGTTCAAACTACAAACTGTTGATAGGCATGTAAATGGGTACAATCTTTTTAGAAGAGTTGGGATTATATTAATCTTTTAGTGTTTCATTCCCTTTAAGATGACAATTCCACTTTTAGGCATTTAGGAAGAATAGTAGTGGATATAGATAAACATAAGCTATACAAGATAACACCAATAGACACACCAAAGTGATGAGGAAAACCCAAAAGACCTCAATGCTCTATAAAGAACTACAGGCAACTAAGGATGTGGAGAGTGGGAGAAAGTCTTCCCCAGGGAAGAGCATATCACTTGGTTATGCAACACCAAGTGGTCATCCCTGGAAGCATACATACAAGTAATATTGTACAGCCTGAACAAATTATGTTTATGTATTTAAGAATATGTGTGTGTGTGTGTATAACAATAATTAAATTAAAAGAGTTTATGAGTTTGAGAGAGAGCAAGGTGGGTATAACGGAGAGTTTAGAGGGATACAAAGAAAGGGAGATATGATATAACTATATTATAATTCCCAAACACAAAAAAATTAATTTAAAAAAAGAGGGGAAAGGTTAGCCAGGCAATAATGTTATAACTAAAATTAGATGCTGCATAAGTAGTTTCCAGAGCTTGGTTTTTAGATAAGTTTTTTTTTTTTAACAAAATGACTAGAGATCTTTGGAGAAATGGTCAATTCTGGGTCTCAAAAGGGAAATCTAGGCTGAGCCTGGAGTAACAAGTACTCAAAAAATAAAAGAACTAGAACCTACCTAGCAAAAGATGACAGGAGTCAACACGAGAGAGCCCCCAGTGGCCAAAGCTGGAATAACCTGGCACACACAGCAATAACACCATATAAAAGAAATACACCCAAGTCCACAATGATACATTTGCATATGGTAGAAGCAACAAAGAGGAGAACTAACACAGGAAGTACAGCAAACAATAACTATTCATGAGGCCACAGTTATGGCTGATGCAATGAGGAGGGACCATGACAGAGTAACAAGATGGTATAAAAGTATGCATAAGTTTGTGATGATATGAATATATGGCTGAGACAATAAGGGGGGTGGGGGAGCAAATGCTTCCAAAAGAACAACTCCAAAGAATACATATCAATAAATGCCTTTAGGGGACACATATTTCTAACCTTCTCTCTCATCTCCATCCTCTCATCTTCACTGAGCATGGACCAGACTTAGTGGCTTTGGATTTGGTAAAAGTGGAGAACATGGTATTGTTCCACAACAGCTGGGTTATCAAGGTTAATGTTAGCAGTGGTGACGGTGAGTACTGGACATTTCCAACACTGTATGAGGAGAGCTCTTCACTTCTATTCTTAACAAAAGCTGTCATTCAGGTCTGACCATGACAGAAAGTAATCAGAAAATTTCAGGAAAGGCGCTCTATGAAACATCTGACCAGTACTTCTCACAGCTTAACAAGTGATGACAAACAAGGTCTGAAATGATGGCCAGACATAATGTGGGCACCAAGATATTGACTCTTGGACTAGAAAAATCAACCCTGGTGTAAATACTGCTAATGTTGTACAATACAGTACAGTTGAGGTTGTACAATAATATTATACCAATGTAGAGTTCTTTATTTTTACAAATGTGTTATGGTTTTGTAAAGTATATTAACGATGTTAGATGATTAATATTTAGAGACTCTCTGGATTACCTTTGTGAATTCCCTGTAAAATTATCCCCAAATTATGTTTCCTTGGAGAACAAACTCACAGTGTTGTCTGAGGAACTAGAATAGTACCCCAAAACAGTTGGAGAGCAGTTACGGGTTGAAGCAGAATCCTGTTGTTGTTGATTTATCACACACACACACACACACACACACACACACACACACACACACACACTGTTTTCTGCCTGAATCTTTATACTGTTTGCATATTTATGTTTGTCTGGTGAGTATAATTTTCTTCTGAGGCACCAGGAAAATGCAATAAGTAAGTAAGAACCTCAGAAAAGCCTCACAAATAAGAATGGGTCATGTTGGGACAAACTATTATGTCTTGAAGACAAGGTAGAAGAATTAATATGTTGACTCAAATATCACTTTTTTAGAGATTTCAATGACTGACCTATGAAAATAGTGTTTGCTGTCTCTATTACTTGTCCTCAGAGTACTCTAATCACTTTATTGTATGACTTAATTGTTCTCTTGTCTACTTTCAATTGGTTCCTCCTAGAACGTATGCTCCACAACATTAAAGACACTGTCATCCCCCTATGATTAGTACAGAGCCTCATACTAGAGCAAAACCTTATACTAAGTTGTCTGCTATATTTTTTTTTCATTCCCACAACCAAACACCTGACAGGAAGGAATAAAGGGTTCATTTTGGCTTATAGTTCTAGGGAGATACAATCAATAATGATGGGGAAGAGATGTCATCAGGACCAGGAAGCCAACTGCTCTTGTTGCTTTAGCCAGGAAGCAGAAGATGATAAATGGTGGGGCTGGGTGGGCTGTGAAACCTCAAGATCTTTCCCAAATCCACTTCTACCAGCAAATCCCCACTTCTAAAGGCTTCACAGCTCTCCAAAGCAGGTACCAGCTGGAGACCAAGTGTTCACAGAATCTCTGGGGAACATTTTGCACTCAATCCACATCATCTGAGTGAACCTTGGTTGGATGGATAACCTTAGGAACCCCCGCAGAGAGATTCTGGCTGATGGCTGGAGCCAGGAGAACATATTGGCAACACCCATGTGAAGAACATAGAAGCACAGGGTCCAAAACTAAGCCTTGGATTCACCCATCAACAAGGGCAAAACAGAAGCAGCAGAGAAGGTTAAAAAAAAAAAAAAAAGACAGGATATAGAAGGGCAAAGAAGTCCAGGATGCCTTCAAAAGGACTAAATGTAAACCTTCAGGAACGATGTATATATTGCCAGTGTCTGGGCTTAAAGATAGAGACTAAGAAAATATATAGGTTTTGAAAGCTTAACTCTGATCCCTCATGAGCACAGCCTGTTTGTAAAACAAAGCACTCAGACCTCTGTTCTGAAACCTGCCATCTCCTTGCCTTTCCTTATAATAAAACCATGGCCATATCTGGCACATCTGAATGTCAACAAGAGCAGTCTTACTGCTAGGGCTACATTACTGCCCTATTGTTCTGCTTTTGGGGTGGTATGAAGTTGTTTCATGAAGAGACACTAACAAAGCTACACAACTTTGTAACACATTTTAAATGGTTTCACATACAATAGTGTGACCTACTGAAGACTGGAAGCTTTGGGTGAGTGTCTACCTCTAACAAGTACAGCATCTCTAGCCATGAAACTACTTGATCAGTTCTTGCCACAAGACTTGAAAAAAACTACAATACAGCTATTACAATGTGGCCAACAAAAATATCAGAAAATATTGAGCTAGATGTGGTGGCTCATGCTCATAATTCTAGCGGCTGGAGGCTGACACAGGGGTACTGTAGAGTCTGAGTCTACCCCAAGTTCCAGGGCAGTCTCAGCTGCAGAATGAAAATCTGTCTCCAAACCAAAGAGAAAACAATTTGTGGAAACTATTGCAGAATATGAAATAATGCCTAATTCTTTTTCTTCCTTTAATATATAACTTAATATATACCATTTGACTTCATTTCTTTCAAGCTTTCAAAAATATGTGCACATCACTTGTATTCCTACTTTGTATATTCAACATGCTTATCCAATTGATCAAAAGTCAGATGAGATAATACATGTCATTTTACATACTCACCTTAAATCCCCAGTCTATTAGCTAGTTTTTGCATTAACTTACACAGCTATGACCAAAATACTGAAGGGTTAGGCTACAGGACAGCTGGTAGAGTTCTGTCCTACCAAGTGCAAATCCCTGGGCTTAATCCCCAGGACTATATCAACTGGACATGGTGGTACACATCTGTCATGTCAGCACTAGGTAAGTGAAAGCACATATAGCAAGTTAAAAGCCCAAGAGGAAATGAGACTTGACTCAGATAAAACATACCAAAGTAAAATACGGGAGTGGGAGGGGGAGGCAACTTAAAAGCAGGAAGAGTTGCTCTGGGTCACTGTTTCAAAGTGTTCAGTCTATAGCTTGGCTCCAGTGTGACTGAATAGAATGTCATGGTCAAGGGAACACATGACATAGGAAGTTTTTAGCCTCTGATAGCAAGCAGAGATAAGATGGAAGGGTTCACAGACCTTAGAAGATACAGATGCAGTGAGCCATTTCCTCTAGCTAGGCCCCATCACCTAACGTTTCCAAATTTTGAAAATAGGACCAGGAACTGCAGACCAAGAATTCAGCACATGAGCCTGTGGGAGACATGTAATATTTGAGTCCTGATACCCAACACTTACTCCTCAACATTAAAGAACAACACAACGATGCTAACATGAGTTATGAAATTTTATGATCCACTAGGACAACCTTCTCCCTCTAGACTTTACACCACTGATAGCACCAGAGTCTAAATCCTTCCCTTTTGCCAAATTAATTTAATCAGCCTAAGTCCTATTCAGGATGAACATTCAGAATGATTATTTCCATAGAGCTGCCAAGTGTTGGCCAAAGCAGATTTCACCAGAATTCTCTTAGACAAGAGATAGCAGGATATTAAATCTTGTAGGTGATGCCACAAAAGGGTAAAAGTCCTTTGAGATTAAGAAATATTGATACCAAAAAGGTAATGTGGTTGTTCATTATTTTTAGTTGAGAAGCAAAGTAGGGGTAGAAGGCAGGGAATGGGTTAGTTCTGGGAGCTCCATGGAACATCCTGGTTACTTATCTTATTTCATTCCCAGCTTCTGTCTCCTGCTGTGTCTCAGAAGGTGGCAACTGCCAGCCCAGCCTGGATGCTAAGGAAGATCATCACCTCACTGCTTTGCAATGTTTTAAATTATTTCCCAGGATCAGGATGAGGGGGCGGGCATCTTTATTCAAATTTTCAAAGGCTTCCAGAGAAACTCTTTCAGAACTTAATCAAAAGGGAAGGAAAAAGAGGAGAAGATCCAAACAAGACACATACCAGGAGGGCAGTTCTGAGAAACCTAAATGATATCATGTCCCTGCAAACTAGGAAATGACCTGACTCTCTTTTGTCCCCTGCTCACTATTTCCCATAACTGTCCTCGTTTGCTGTCTTAGCTTCATTTGGATCAGGACTCCCAGAGCCCTCCCCTCCTGTCAGTATATTCTGACAATTACACCACCCACTTTGGCCACTGCTACTGACTCTGGAAGGCTTAACCTGACCCTACAGGTCTCCTTTCTTTGAAGGGGTATCTCCTTAACAAGAGAGCTGGTAACGTTTCAGGTTGACATGGCAAATGCATTTAAACATGTATGAGCCTTGACACCAGCGATCAAAATCTACCAGGTATCATGCCTGACACCTGATCCACTTACTCACACAGCACAAGTGAATGTCATTAGAACACAGATTAAGTTTTTGATGCTGCCAAACATAGAGAAAAAAAAAAAAAAACCCAAGATACTAAGAGGACATTCTAAGAAAATACAGTAGTTATATTTTGTATGTGCACTGGGGTTTGCATGTCTTTTCCGTTTTGTAGAAATTCAGAAGATGGAAAACAAGGGTTGGATTCTGAGTATATAAAGTCTTCTCTGCTTCAGTGAATACATTTCACACTGAAGAAAAGCTAGACTATGAAGGTCTCCAATCCTCAGGCAGAGGAAGAATTTTAGAATCCCTGCTTGTCAGACACACCAGTGGCCAACTTCAAGAGAAAACAATCAATAATTCATTGACTACTCCAACTATTCTCCAACTTTCATCATGGTACCTGCTCCTTCTCATTCCCTGGCTCTGAAAAGAATTATTTGACTTATATCTCAATGAATCACTACAAAGATTGAAGTAATCAACCAGATCACAGAAATCGCTGACAGACAGCACCAAGCCCACCATTTTTTTTGACAGGTTGAGAAGGCGTTCTGGAGGAGCCATGTGACCAGTACAGAGTCATAAAGTCATTGTTCGTTGAGCAGTGTTACTAATAAGTAGAATACTTTTGATCAATGTGTAAGGGTCTCATAGAGTTCCCAGCAATAAAGGACTTCAGTAAACATACATCAACTACTTCCTTTACATTTATTCTTCTCCCTCTATGCCTGTGGTCACCAAAGGGTGTTTCAGAGTCCCAGCAGCAGGACCAGCATCACTCCCAAGCTTTTTAGAAATGAACCTTCTTAGGCTCCACCCTGACCTACTAGCTCAGAAATTCTGAGGGGACAGCCCCACCACTCACAGCTTAATGAGCCCTCCAGAAGATTTTTATACACACAAAATTCTGTGAAGCAGTGCTCCATATAATTCCCATACCCTTACCTGGGTCAGGGTCTCTTCTCCTGCATTTTTACTCTATACCTGAGATAATAAAGCATCTACTTTTGCTGGAACTTGGTACAGAATAGATTGCTATTTCTTGGACTTTAATATGACTAATAATGACTTGGGGATTTCAGTAAAAGGCAGATTTTAATTCAGGAGGTCTGGGATATGGCCTCAGACCCCATCCTTCTAATAAGCTCTACGTTGGTATCAATGCTATTGGAATGGACCATGCTTTGGGAAGCAAAAGGGTAGAGTAAATGAACCTTGACTGATTTTTCAAACCTGGGAATAAATATTATAGATTAAGAAGGGATGAAAATGACAATATTTGACCATTTGTGTCCTCATTCAGTGTGGATACATCTTAGTACATCCTGGATCCCTCTTCACAAGAGAAAAAATAGCCACACAATCTGTCTCACTGCTCATTAGCTACTAGGCAGTGGTAGAGCGGAAGTGGTGCTTTTAGTACAGTACACAGAACTGAGCAGAGAGAGAGGTGAAGACCTTTGTGAAAAAGTGCAGGCCAAGGGAGCAGCAGTCTGAGTCCCTGGGGGAGTGGTCTGGAGAAGAAAGAAATATGGTACTAAGAAGGGCAAGGTGGAAAATGCCATAACAAGCATGACTAGCTTCCCAATTTTAATAAAGGCCAACTTAGGAAAATGGTGTGGAAGAAAGACAGTCAGTCAACCAACCAATTGGTACGTATGAGCCAAATGGTGCCTTCATCCAAGATACATGTCTTGGCTTTTATCCTAAAACCATCTTCTGTGTTGTGGTTACTGACCATAGTAATCTCTGACCTGTTTTCTAAATATAAAAATTTTTAAAAAGAAAGAACAACAAAAATTTAAGAAACCCTTTTTCTCATCCTCCTTTCTTTTATGTTGGAAACTTTCCTGGGGGGGGGGGGGGAACTAAAACCATTTTCTGCATAGTTGCTGATAAAGAAGTAATCTCAATGCCTCAACTCAGAAATGTTGTACACAAGGCCGCAGGTGATCGCCAAGGGGTTTAGAAGAGTCCCCGGAGTTGACTGAGTGTGCACTGTGGTAGAGCACGCAGTGCCAATGAGACAAATGCATGAAAGGAGACACTTGTGTGTGTGCTCTGGGCAGTGAGAAACCAGTTTGTCCTCTCTGATTCACAGGCCCGCTCTCTGCAGCCAGTTTTCACTCTGATCCTTCCTTTTGACTGCAGGACCTGGAACGTCATTGACGGCAGGCGGCATAGTCCAAACTTTAAAGGATGGTGCAAAGGGCGCCTGTGAAGGACACTAGAGAGCACGTTCCCAGTACAAATGTAACACCACAAACACTGTGATCACTCAGAGAAGATTCAGTGTTTCTCAGGCTGAACTGCCTGCCACTGCTTCCCTGGCAATATCAGATCTTACAGGGACGATACCCCGGGGAGTATTACCAAACACTAACTCCACCTTCTGACACAATCACACTGAATAGGTCCAGTTTGCCACTGATGGGAGTCAGAATGGAAGAAAGCCTCTCTCTGCATTATTCTCAAAGGGATTTTGGTAACACGGAGTTTGTAACATAGACTATCAACTTGGTAAAGCTGAAACATTGCTTAAGAAATTTGAGGGGCAAGACCAGAATCCACTTTCCTTGTCCTCTGTATTTTACATGGTGACTTGACTTTATACATTATGAGCCTAGAAGCCCAAGCCCAAGCCTCTCGATGGTGTTCAGCAGTTGAAATTTGTGTCTACTCTCCTCTAGGCCAAAAGATTCTCTTTGCCTTTCCAAATACCCTGCCAAGCTCCAGAGAATTCTGGAGGCTATGGAAGTTTCAGGAAGTGAATTAAGGCTGCCAGGAATCTTCAACCAGGTTAATCATCTCTGTAGATTCTAGGAGAATGAAACAGTCTGGCTGGCTGAGTAATGCAGATAAGCAGATGGCTTGGGTACAAGTTAAATGATCTGAGTGTAGGCTTCCAAATTCTCCTGCCTCTAAAGTCATCAAACACCATGATGCTGCCGCAGATTTCATTATCGACTTGATGAGTATGTGCCATGATGAGGAAGAAGGGTACAATAAATCCAATGCCTCATTACCCTTTAAATGTGAAATTCTCTTCGATGACATGTATCAAAACTGATTAAGAGAATAAAACATCAAAGATATTCAAGTTTTTACTAAGGTTTTTAAAGATAATTCCATATTTTTTTCCCTGAGGATTATAAGGCTATCGAGTAGACCTTTGAAACTAAAGAACAATTGTTCAGTACAGATGGGCCAAAACTTTATGTAAAATGTGTCACACCTTGTTTAGATAGATGAACTTAGGAAATGAAAGATAACATGTTTCTACCATTGATAAGAAGCTCTACTTCTGTCCAAAGAGTCACACAATTTTAAGTTATCTCAATGAACCCATAGCAACAAGTGAATTTAGAGTACATGAACAAGCATTGCTGCTACCTTCTAACAGAATAAAAGTCATAGTTCCAGAGTGTCATGGGTGTGAGTCAAGGAGACAGAGGGAGAAACATCCACCTTATTCCCACAGTGACTATGGTAAGTCTGTTGGCAGATTAACTGTCCTTACTGGAGGGACTAAGGGCAAGCCTAAATCCATTATTGGGAATCTAGAATACTGGTCTGTGATTGGTTATATACTAGTGCAAAAACTATAATGGTAACTTATTAATCCAGGATAATAAATATTTATTAATTTGAAAAAAATCACTTTGAGAACAAGTTGAAAGTTTTTGTTTTGTTTTGTTTTGTTTTTGTTGATGTTTATTTTTTTTTGCTTAGTCTTCATGCACACTGTCCCTTATGCTTAACCACAGAAGATGGCCAAAGACCACAGCTAGGAGTGCAGGACCCAGTGCATGGGCACACTTAGTGACAGGCTGTGATCAGGAGGTCCTGATAGACCATTGCTTTTAGTACTTGAGAAATTCTTTTGCTATTCTGAAGGTTTAACTATTATTTAGAAATTTTATAATGGCCAGGGGAAAGAGGTTTTTTTCTTTTGTTTTGTTTTTAAGTAAAAATACAGCAATTATAAGGAGAATGTTGCAAGGTCTGGATAACCCACACAACCAGTAAAAGTCAGCATGACTTTATGGAGTATGTTCTGTCAAAATAAATTCCTACTAAAAATCAGATGAATCATGAGGAAGCAAGCAATTCATTACACCAATGTGGCCACAGTATTTTGTTAGGCATCTGTTTCTACAAATGTCTTGGGTACTGGCAATATAAATGTTGAACTGGCTCAGTATTTTATAGAGTCAGAAATCAGTTTCCCTTCTTCAGAGAATAGAACTCCCTCTTTTCAAAGGGAAGAGTCTCATTCATATCCCATTCACCTGGGATGAGGTGGGATCCCACCACTGCTTCCCCCAACACAGGAACAAAACTTGGCCTATAAGAGACCACGGAGTACCCTTGAAGACAATAATTTCTCTCAAGATGAGCACATACCTCTGGTCAGGCCAATCAGAGGCTTGTTGCTAAATAGACACATTCTTGAGCTGCCATTTGCTATGACACCACAATGGAAAGTATCTGACCAAGTTGTCAATCAGTGGTGACATGAAAAGACAGAAATTGCTGACAATACTTGCAGTCCTTAGAACAACCAAATATTCTTGAACTTTTCCTTCAAGTCCTGGTTGCTACTCTCAGTGGCCTTCAAAGAAGTTCCATCTGCATTGCATTTAGATTTTATTGAGTATCTGTCTTGAAACCAGCAAACTGTTTCCTCCTAGCATCACAAGCTAGTAGGAAACAGCACTGATCATATAAGCAAAGGGATATTTTCAAGCTGGGACAGACAGATGGTCCCTACCTTATGATGGTTTGGTTTAACAGCTAAGCAAAAGCAGTATGCAATCAACAAAGAAGAGCACCTTATATTTACTCTTGTCCCAAACTAGAAAGAGGGGTACAACACTGTGAAGTTGCTGAGTGTGGTGCATAAAGCATTGGTCAGGCCCACAGTGTCTCAACAGTGGAAGTCAATGATGAAAACTTCTACAGTTCTGCTTTTCACTTTTAGTATTGTAGTCAGTGACTTATATAATATACTCAATGTTTTGTTATGAAAGGTGCTTTTACTAAATGCTTTTGCCTAACTGGAGGCTATTGTGTTTTAAGAAGGTAGATTAGGCTGAATGCTAATGTTTGATAGGTTAGATATGTGGTGATATTATGTTCCCTAATATATTGTGCATCCTAATAAACTTATCTGGAGTCAGAGGACAGAACAGCTGCTAGAAGGACATAGAGGACAGGAAATGATGGCATACACGCCTAATCCTAGCATTCCAGAGGCAGAGATACATCTGGATCTCTGTGGGTTCAAAGCCACACTAGAAACAGCCAGGCATGGTGACACACCAAGAAGTTTAATCCCAAGAAGTGATGGCAGGAAGCAGAAAGGTATATAAGGTGTAAGGACCAGGAACTAGAGCATTTAGGCTTTTACATCAGTTCAGCTGAGATCCATTCGGATGAGGACTCAGGCTTCCAGTTTGAGGACATAGGATCGGCTGAGAAGTTGTTGAGGTGAGGTCAGTTGTAGCTTGTGTCTGTCTCTCTGATCTTCCAGGATTCACCCCAATACCTGGCCCGGGGTTTGTTTTTATTAATAAGACCTTTTAAGATTTGTCTTACATAGATATATAAAATGCATTTTTGACTTTTACTACTTTTAACTTGAAGTGAGTTTATGAAGATATGCACCCATAGTAACTCAACAGCAGCAGTACAGTGAAGGGTGTTTCGCATGCTAACATTTTACCTTATAGGGACATTGGAACCTAACTGGTGCTGAAAAATCTGAAAACTCTACAAGGTCTCTTCTTGCCACTATGCTCTGAAGTATAGCTTCAGAAATTTTTTTCAGCAAGGACTGGATGCTATCTTATGACTTGGGAACTCCATATGTTGTAACCATCTGAAACCTCACTGAACTTAGCATTCTTAATAATAAAAACAAAAACAGACATGCTATGATATATGCTATTATATAACATGAAGCACAGAGTCTTGGTTATGAAGTATTATTATCAAAATAGGTGAGCCAGAATCCTGTCAGGCTGGTAGGAATCTTCCATTTACTAAAAGAGCATATTAGAAAAGCAAGTTAAGTAATAAGCCCACAAATCCAGAGGTCAAAATCTGCAAGAACTAACTTGGCTCATGCCACAGGTCACCTATAGAAGGCAAAGGGGGGAGGGGATGAAAGAAAGGACATCTTAAACCTGAAATACAAGAGAGAGTACTGGCCAAATTACTATGAACTTATTTGTTCTGATTAAACCAATAACAAAACTACCTGTAGTGATAACTGAACAAATCTTACTATGAGGTAGGAATCATGTGATACCAAGCAGTTATGATCTATAACAAGATTATAGTTGTATGGTGATCCACTTTTTTCTTAAAAATGGATACTGATGTACACAGAAGTGAGATAATATAGTGTGTTATTAAGAGTCACTGGTAGCAAAACTATATGAAAGTACACAGCAGTGACAACTAGAGTTCAGAAGGTCAACCTATCAGAACTAAGGGTTCTGTTAGAGGAAAACATGATGCAAGGCATTCTGGAATTACTGCCTTTTGAATGAGCTGGCTGTCTCTTGTTGTAAACTTCTTGTGCAATAACAGCTATGATTTTCCGCATGTATTTCCATGTTATGTGTACACGTACTCTCACGATTGCTTCTCAATATTGGGCACAACTTTCTCTATACATTTGGGGTAATTGGATAACTGTCCCCAACTGTGTTTATTTTTAATTAACAGAAATCTGGCCAGGGCCATTCTCTGGACAAAAGTATTTAAGCAAAGATACCTTTTTCCAACAACAAATGCAGAGAAATACACATTAATTCATCTCACCCACAGATATAGAAAATAACCACTAGCAATTAAATCCTCAACTCCTTAACTTCACCCTGAGTTATTTACACAAGATCCTAACTTAAGAGATATACTGCTCACATTCCTGGGATGATGTTTTAGCTACTTGCTAGATACTGAGCTAAGATAGTTACTTCCCACTGACTCAAGGAGATGGCACCAGGCAGGCATAGGTGCCAAGCATCTTTCTTGTACAAATTAAGTTTTAATTCCTCCTCATCCAGGTACTATTCCGAGATTCCCTAAATGATTTTAGCCTTTAGTTGACCCTACCAGAGAAGTCCCTTTTAGTTACTACCCTTTGGGCTTGTAATTGGAAGCTGACAATTATTGCTCTATATGTGGATCCTTATCACCTCTCTCTGCAACCCTGAAAACTTCAAGCCCCGCATTGCTTTGCCAAAGAATTACTGCTATGTATATCTACCAGTTCTCTGAGAGCACTAGATGAATAGATTTAGAAGAACAAAGATGAGTACAGAGATGGAAAGAACTAGACAGAGATGAGACAACAGCAGGAGGGACTGAGGGGAGCTAAATATGAGAACAGAAAAGAAACTGTGTAGATAGAATTGATTTAAAAGAATAAAGTGAGTGGACTAAAGAACTCAGTGTGCTTAGATTCATTTGATATCCCTCAGATTAGACTCCTAGCTGATTGTTACTCTTCCATGGACCCTGGGAGAAAACAGGGCTGGACCTATTATTGTTTTTGGTAATATGTAAAGTTTGGATATTTTCTTCAAATGGATAAAATTTGGCAAATACTAAAATTGAGCAAAATGGAAGTGGAGATTTATTGTACTGTTATTTTTTTTTAGCAAAAGGCCAGTAGAGATTTATTGTACTGTTATATTTTATGAACATTTGAAATTTTTCATATTTATTTTAAACCTTTTTCTTTTTACAAAGAACAAGGATTTCTGATACTTCTGAGAGAATCACTTTAAGACAAAACCCATGTTGCAATTAAGCAACTTTATGGTCAATCAAGAAAAAAAACAAGAGATAGTAGCTTTCAAAAATGTCCTACTCAGTAATGAAATATATTTAAGAGTAGAACACTACACTGATTCACTGACTGATAGATATAAATTCTTAAGTTTTTATCCAGGAAAGAAATAATTTGGTTGTAGATATGTAACTAAAGAATTCTTTAAAACAAATAGAAATTGTGTTTTCCTTATCTAAGAATTGTGAGATTTTTAACTTCATATTTAGTCCTTTCAAAAGTTATTAAATTTGCATATAGAACCACGAAAGACCATGAATAAACAAAGCAAGCCTAAAGATTAAGAACATAGTTGGAGGATTCACAATACCCAACCTCAAATTACACTATGGAGCTATGGTGACGCAGATAGTCTAGAAGTGGCATAAAAACAGATCATTAGACCAACAGAACAAAGTAAAAAACATGGATATCAATTTGCAAAACTAGGGCTACCCATGTTTTAACAAACATGGCGAACACCTGAAGTAAAAAAAAAGGATTGCCTGTTTAATAAATGGTACTGTCAAAACATGGTATACATCTGCAGACGTATAAAATTAGCTCCATATCTTTCAAATTGTGCAAAAATAAACTCAAAGTGGATCAAAGGCCTTAATTTAAAACCTGAAAGAAGGAAACTTCTAAAGGAAAACTTAGGAAATACTCTTCAAGATATCTTGATAGACAAGAACTTTCTGAACAGAATTCTAGTAGCACAGAGAGTAGCTTCAAGAATAAACAGATAGAACTACAACAAATTAGAAGTTTCTATAGCCAAATAAACCATTTGCAGAGCACAGGGTCCATAGAATGAGAAAAAAATCTTTGCCAGCTATACTTTAGGCAGGGGGCTAACATCCAGACTTCACAAAAAGAAAGGTGCCAAGATTAAATACCATGGAAACAATAAGGAATAATAAGCATACAGGCTAAAGAAATTAACAGTTTTCAAGAGAAGAAAGCCAATGGTCAATACCTTGTTAATGAACTCTGCAATATCCCTTGTCCTCAAAGTAGTACCAGTCAATAATACTTTGAGACACCAACTGACCCCAGTCAGAACGGCTATGAGAAATCAGACAACAAAAATGGAGAGGATGTGGGAAATGCTCAACCTCTTTTCACACTGGTGGGAGTACAAATCAGTACAGCCATTCTGAAAATCAGCCTGGAGGAACCTCAAAATATTAAAAATAGGACTACCATATGATCCAGCTGTCTCATTTCTGGGCATACGCCTCCAAGACTCCATATCCTACCACAGTGATATTTACACATCTGTGCTGTTCTAGTTACAATTGAAAGGAAATAAAATCAATCTAGATTTCCATCAACAGATGAATGGATAATACAAAAACATATTATTATTCCGTTATAAAGAAAAGATGAAATCAATGAAATTTTCAGAAAGATGGATGGACCCAAATTCAACTCAGAAAGAAAAAAGCATAAATTCATGTTCTCCCTCAAATCTTTGTGCGTGTGTGTGTGTGTGTGTGTGTGTGTGTGTGTGTGTATGTGAACAGCTGTTAGTGTGGGTCTAACATTTAGAAAGGAGACCGAGAGAGGAAGAACAACACAGGCAAAAGGACACATGAGTTAGCAAAGAGAATATAAATCACTGTTCTATGTTTTGTTTTCTAGTTTCAAATCCTTTTTTATTTTTGGTGGTAAATACCTGAATTCAACATTTTGGGTACTCAAGTAGCAAGAAATATTTTTGCATTCCATAAGGACCCAACTTGTGTTATTCTTTTGAGGCAGTGATTGTGAACTTTGGGTTTTCTTTTTAATTCCATTGACCAATAGTGTAATAGGAAGGAGACGTGACTATTACATTTAAAGAGGCAGAGGAAAGCATTTAAAAAGTTTTTACCATAAAACCATTGGTGAACATTTGAGGATAGAGCTGGGTTTAACCTGATTTAGACTTTACATGGTATGTTCATGTGGTGTAGCATCACAGGCTGTACATTCCATTAATGTACAGTTTTTATGTTATTGGTTAAATAAATTCAATTTTAATGTATTTTATACATTTGTGTATTTTGCCTATGTGCATGTCTGTGCACCACTTGTGTGCCTGGTGCCCCACACAGTCAAAAAAGAGGGCATTGGATCCCCTGGAACTGTAAGTACAGATAGTTATAAGCTGTCATATGGGTAGCTGGAATCAAACCCAGGTCCTCTGGAAAAGCAGCCAGTACTCTTAATCACCAAGCCATCTCTCAAGCCCTAATATAAATTTGATTGTAATAAAAATTTAAAGTAAAATATATTTACTGATTTACTTTTTTTTTGGTTTATTGAGACAGGGTTTCTGTGTATAGCTTTGGCTGTCCTGGAACTCAATCTGTAGACCAGGCTAGCCTTGAATTCAGAGATCAGTCTGTCTCTGCCTCCTTGAGTGCTAGGATTAAAGGTGTAAGACACCACACCCAGCTTTTGATGAGAAAATCTTTAAAATTTTATATTTGAACATGTGTGCATGTGTGTACACAGGTGTGTGCCACAGTGTATGTGGAGATCACAGGAACATTTGGGAGAATCAATTCTTTCCCTCTATCCTGGGACCCAAGGTTCAAACTCAGGTCATCATACTTTTGACACAAGTATCTTACCAGCTCACCAATCTACATTGATCTTTACCACACTTTTATTTACTATTTTTTCAAATCACTTAATGCAAATCTAGATATTTGTTTGCAATGTTATAAAAAAAATCTTCAAGCACAGAATTTAATAAAAGTTTATTATTCCTCAAGAGCAACATTTACACTTAGAATGCTGAAAAACAAAGTAAGGCAGAAGATACTTAAGATGTGTTGACAACAGGAAAGTATACCAGCAAGATGGTTTTCAGGAAAACCAGAGAACAATTGGATAAAATGAGCAGAGTCTCCTTGTACCAAAACAACAACAAAAAATAAACAAACAAACAAACAAAAAAACCAGGAAGCTTGCAATATGAGAAGTGAAGATTGCAAAAGAACCTGAGATTATTAGGATAAAAAATGCTGTGGTTCCAAAGTATGAAAAGAAAAGAAGGAAAAAAGGGACGTTTATTTGTTTAGCTTATAGGAAGGCATCTGTGCTTGCAATATTATGTAGCATGGAGATTCACAAGTGAGACATCATACTACTCCCTTCTTCAAAGAAAAGATGCCAGGTCGTCTGCTATGACTTAGGGACTACCTGCCTTCTCTCCAAGGGGGGCTGTAAACTCTCTGGGTGTGGCCACAAGCTATATTTTTGTACCCTAAAGAAGAAAATCAGATTCTTCTTTAAATTCTTCTTTGAAAAATAAAAAGGTAAGTACACAATAAGAACTCAAATATTTCATTAGCTGATACTAAAGTTCACTAAAAACAAATCTAAAAAATTAAGAAGAAAAAGATGTTGAAGGCAGACGTTTGAAGAAAATGAAAATGCCGCTATCATTTGGCCCTAAAATGTTCTCATCTCTCGGGAGATGAGGTTTCAGCTTGGCACCAACTGTGAGGTCCTGAAGATGACAAATTACTCTAATGTATGGCAACGTTTTTTCCAGAGAATATCATGTTTCTCTTCAGAAAAATAATTACCAAGAAATAAAAAATAAAAACAAATCAATTATTTACTAAAGGTAAGCATTAGATGAAGAAAACAGCATGTTTTCCCTGGCTTATTCAGATTCAAACTATTAGAAATAATTGATTTTCCCAAACAGGGACTTATCATGTACCTTAATAGTTCCTATTATTTCCAGGTGTGAAAACCTCGTACCCCTTTCTCTCTGCCCCTCATTTGTTCCATCCAATGGGAAGAAGAGACACTAATCTAACTTCTTAGACTATGACCATGGTCACCATTAGAGCATGCCAACACCCTGTGGCTACAGCAGCTAGCAGTTCCCTGCTCTATGCATGGCAAAGGAGGCCTCCAATGCTGCCTCAAGTTGTGGTCTTACAACCCACCTCACTGCCTTTTACCTTAACTCCTTCCAATGATGCTTCTACATAACGGCCCCACAACTACACAAAACCACCATATTCTCCCTTTTTGCCAAACCCAGTGATTTTTTTTTTTTCTCTAAACATATTTGTTTATATCTCACATTTCCCTAGCACCATTGTCTCTGGGGTCTATGGGCCACAACACTGGCTCCTGTCCTGTTCCATTGGCCATTCTCATCCAGGCATCTGAACCGCCCCCTTCCTCCCTGTTCATCAACAATTCCAGTCTCATCAGCATCTTCTTCCTTTTCTCTGTTTCTGACCACATATTAGTTCTGACAACAAGACCTAAATTTTCTTTGTTTCATTGGTCAATAGGCTATTAGGATCATCTGTGGTCTGTAGGTCAAAATAAGCAATACAGATAGTATCACTATATATTAACAAGTTCTTAGACTGGCCAAAAGCTAAAGCAATCACAGTACTTGCCTCATTCAAGTCCCTTCTGTAGGGCATTAAATTTATCTGAAGACAATTACCTGTTCACCTTAGAATAAAATGTCCCCTGGAAGAATACACAATCTCTAACTCATCTTCTCTATGTTCCCAGGCTTATTTGTTGTCACCAGGAACAGCTGTCCCATCACTGCTCAAAGTGACTCTCCAACTGTGACCTTACCCAGTCACTTGGAAGTATGAGATGCCTTACTCCAATCAGATGGAGTGAACTTACAATGATTATTAATATCTACATATCTTAGTTACTAGAAGATATTATAAATGGCCAAAAAAATTAATGCAATGAAACAACAGACAGGTAAAGAAGAAAGACTGGGGATAAAGCTACACTGACTTGAACATTCAGAATGTGATAAAGAAGGCATTGCAAAGAAATTCAGCCGTCACTGGAAAATTCTGTCAGGAATGTAAGAAAGACCAAATGCCAACTCTAAACATATTGTTTGATAGTATTGAAACAGGGTACAGGTATTTCTTTGATGTCACCACTACTAAGATGCCAAAATAAAACTATTAAAAAATTATAAAACTAAAGATCAAATATTCCTCATAAACTTCAATGCAAAAATAAATATTTTAATAAATCAACACCAAAAGCACATTTTAAAGAAAAATAACATACTCAGTAAGATGTATTCAAAAAATATAAGTCTATATATACATTAAAATCAAGAAAACTTACTACAGTAGCACACTTACCAAAAAAAGGTGAGTCTCCTAGACTTCTACCCAGTCCCATGCAGAGTCATAGACCTCTACCCAGTCCCATGCAGAGTCATAGACCTCTACCCAGTCCCATGCAGAGTTATAGACCACTACCCAGTCCCATGCAGAGTCATAGACCACTACCCAGTCTCATGCAGAGTCATAGACCTCTACCCAGACCCATGCAGAGTCATAGACCTCTACCCAGACCCATGCAGAGTCATAGACTTCTACCCCGTCCCATGCAGAGTCATAGACCTCTACCCAGACCCGTGCAGAATGCAAGAAAGTTTGGTGAGACCCCCTGAAGTCCTGGGAATGCTACCTACACATTTAAAGGCCCATCTAGAGCTATAGAGGAAATGTCAGCTGGGTAAGTCACCCAGACCTCTACCAAGGACCATCTGGAATCTCACCCAAGTGTGACACAACCAGGTGTGGTTTCTAAAACCCTGTCTATACTACAACCACACACCCAGACACAGATCAAAAGTCTCAAGCATGTGTATGCCAGTCAAATGACTTAACCTAACCCTCTTCTATGTCATCCCTCCAAGCTCAGGCCCAGCCAGGATTCACACTCACATACTCAGGGAGCCTTCCCCAGAGCCCTTAGTCTGCATGACCTCTCTATGTTCAGATGTTACCAGGAGCCATATTTACATACCTTGGGGTTGCTACTGAATTGGAATCAACCCAGTCTTTCCAATCAAAGATCAACACAAAATATTTGAAAGCCTGATCTACAAATTACATTTGATCTGTAATCAACCAAGTTTGGGCAATAGCAAAAACCTGACTCAACAGAAACAAGATAGAATCTCATATTGACACACACTATCAGCTAGATAAGATCACATGCTCAGGTCACATCACAAAAACACAAGCAACATGAAAGGCTAAAAATATATTAACCCCTTTCAGCTCCCCAGGGACTTCCTTTCCCTGTGTGGCCAGCTAGGTTTGTTTCTTTCCACTCTAAAGTCCCACACAGCCCTTTGGAGACTTGCTCCTTGTACCAAGTAGGCCTGCTCTCTTCTATCACATAGACCTACCTAAGACTTTCCTTCCTGATTTTCCAGGTAGGCCCTACCTCTCCCTACTCCAACAGTCTCCAGCTCATCTGGGATCTTCTTCCTCTGTTAGTCTCTGCTCCTTTTCACTCTGGAGGCATCTTCTCTGTTATATCAATCTCTCTTTTCTAAGCTGCATACCCTTTTGCCTCCAAGTACTGTCAAACTGCCTTCCACCCTCACCCCTCTGACTAGAACCACTCCTTCCCACCTTTTATGAGTTGCCAACTCCTTCCAAGTGCTCCTCTGAGGTAGGCCCCATTCTTCTTGACTTTATATGCCCCTGACTACACACTCAACTTCCAGAGATCCCCTTCCCCCAACTACCAGTTGATCAGAGTGTACTCAAGTAGAACAATCAGACTTGGAGATGCACACTAGAAGGGAGAGGAGAAGGGGGGGGTGAGTCTATTAGCACAAATGGTGTTGGACCCTCAAAAATAGAATCTGCAGCCCTCAACCCAAATTCTACAACAGAAAATAATTCTTACAGTGTAATCCTCTCATGAACATTGTACACACGTACAAAACAACAAAGGTGTTTTGAGTAAAAAGGACACAAGTAACAAAGTAATTCATATGTACAAGTCCAAGCACAGAAACAAAAGTAACTTGGAAAATCAAGGCAAGATGGTCTCCTCTCCAAAAGTAAATTACTAACCCCATAGTAATGTATCTCATTGACAACAATCTGAAAGATGTTCCAGGAAAAAAGACTTCAAAAGAATTATTGTAACTATATTCCAACAACTCAGAAGATATGACGATAACTAAAGAACACAAAAATAAAGAGCTGAATGACATGCAGAAATCAATCCAAGATATGAAAATAGAATTCAATAAAGAGAATTTCTAAAGAGAAGTCAAACTGAAATGATGTTGGAAATGGAAAACTCAGTAATCCAGATAAAACCTCAGTGGAAAGCCTCGCCAACTGAATGGATCATATGGAAAACAGAAAGTAAAGGCTGAATAACAAATAGAGGAACTGAACTACTAAGTTAAAGACAATGAGAATTTTTTAAATATATAAACAGAACACGTGAGAGCTTTGGGACACTATGAGAAGACTTAACCTTTGGATCATGGGCATAGAAGGAGAATAATACCATAAAAAAATAGAGACTATTTTCAATAAGGTCACAGAAAATTCTCCAACCTAGAGAAAGAGATGCCCATCCAGGTATAAGAGGCCTACAAAACAACAAAAAGACAGGACCAGGAAAGAAACTCCCTTTGACATATTATAGTTAAAACACTAAGTACATGGCATGAAGGATACTGAAAACTACAAGAGAGAAAAGTCAAATCGCTCTTAAAAGCCACAGGGGCTTCGAAAGATATATTCCAAGTTCTGAAATACTCCAACTGTCAACCCAGACTATTACCCCTAGCAAAACTATCCATTAAAATTGAAGTAGATACAAACTTCCTACTATCAAAACAGATTAAAAGAATTTATGATCCAGGGCAATAGGAGTTTTCAAGGAATAAATAAAGAGCTGAATGACATGCAGAAGTCATCTCCTGATTCTGTGCTGGGCAGAACGCTGCTGAGAGCATAAAGCAGGATTTACTTCAGGCTTGCCAGGGCCCTTCTCATACACTCTACACACCACAACAGCCCATTTTTCTGACTTCTGAAGGCAATTTGCACAGTCATTGTTCTTCAGAGCCGAAAACCAAGTCTTCCACTAACGACTATTTCTTCACAGAGTTCGCAATGTAAACTCAGTGCCATTGAGCCTTTGCCTGTTGGAGAGATTCACTGGTTGTGTGAGAGATGTTCCGCACACACAACCTGTGCGACAGCATGCCATGGTGCAAGACCCTGAAGAGCCTGTCTGGTGCCTATAAGCATTTCCCAGCACTTTGCATGAATCTGGCACATTGTGCAGACTTGGGCTGTAATGCCAAATTCAAAAATAAATAACCATGTACTGGGGAGCCAGCAACTTCCCAATGTGTCAGACGCCTTGACTTAAAAAGCAGATACAGAAAAATAAAAATATAAAGAAGCCCCAAACCTGCATTTCATCCCTTCATCCATTTATTAAAATATTCATAAAAGCCTGAGAAATGCAAACTAGAATAACATGGGCAATATTAAACAGCTGCTCACAAGTCACCCAGAGGAATTTTGACTAAAAAAGGGGGGGGAGGGAATGTTTCTGAAAGAGAAGAGCCAGAAAAGGAGACAGGAGAATACCTACACCCAACACCACTGCAGATCCCTAGTAGGAGCACAGCAGAGGACTTCTCTGCCATAAATTAGAAAGAGACCATATCCCTTTATCAAATGGCTTTTTGATGGAGATAAAGGTCCCTTCCACCTTTTCCAGTGCCCATTCTATGGCCTTTATGTGCATACTCTAATTCCTCTGGAAGGAGGCACATCTGATCGTGGAAATGAGAAGCAGAGAGGGAACAGGGAATCCTGAACAAATGCTGAGAATTAAATGGTTCAGAAGGAGGGAGTACTGGAGACTCATCAATGGGCACGAGGGGTAGGGTGTGGGGTGAGGGGGGCAATTGTGCATGCTTCCACTGACAGGGGGTACTGACAGGCAGCTCTCACATGAACATCCACAGGAACCAGGAAGCAGAAGGGACACAATTGTTCTCATTACAACAGCATCCCACTAGGAAAGTTAGTAGGAATTTGCCATGAGGCAGGGAGCTTCCGTGTCCTGCATTCATTCACAAATGGCAAGGTTAGAGGAACAAGGTAAGCCTTCCCAGAACACTGGTCATCAATGCTACCTCCATACACTGGCCAGTGCTTCTTGAGGAAGAACCAATGTGAACTGTGCAGATATTCCCCAACATGGAGAACAACATGACAGAACAAAGTATTCATCTGAAACAGAGCCTATGGAAGATGGTAAGACTTCCAAGAGAATCACATCATAGCAAAGCTAACTCCAACCGAGAAACACAGAAGAGATGCAAGCTCTAAACAGACATGTTAGATGCACCACTGGAAGACAAGGAAGGCTTTAAGAAACAGAGTTTACGTTCCTGAAACCATAATCAGGATCTCATATGAAAGGCAATTTTCAGAATGCTGACAAAATGATGAAACTGAAAAAGCCAAGTTCTACTTGAAGGGAGAACGAGGAGTCCCCTGGGCATTACTGTGCTTCTTCAAGGTGGGCACTGGGCATGCCTTTTCTAATTTCTAGTAATCTGCCCTGACCTCCTTCCTGTACAGTATGCTCAGTCCTTTTTTCCCACCTAGGCTAATGGGATCCAGAACTGCATCCACTGAGCCCCAAGTTCTCCTAAGTACCAGCAGGTGAAACATGTGCAAGCTAACAGGAAAACATTGTTTTCCATCACAGCATCTGAAAAGAAGCTAATTAATGCACATCCTGAGCGCTCCTCTGCGAAATGCCTTAGGTACGTCTAGAATCCAGACAGCAGAGCTGTCCAGGGAGAGGGGTTCTCAGCCTCTCACCTACCTGTGCTTCTGATTGACTGATTATTTTACAGTGTGCTCTGCTGGGGTAATAACAGTAACATCTCCAATGTGTCAGATATAAACCAGAAGATAGTATATAAAAGGTAAGATATTAGGGGTGCAGTGGTGCCATATACCTTTGATCCCAACACTCAGAAGGCAGAGGCAGGTGAGTTCAAGGCCAACCTAGTCTACAAAGTTCCAGGATAACCTGAGCTGTTACACAAAGAAATCCCGTTGGAAAGAAGGAGGAGGAGGAGGAGGAGGAGGAGGAGGAGGAGAAAAAGAAGGAAAGATGATTCAGTGGATAAGAGCGTTTGTTGCTCTCACAAAGAAGGCAGGGTTGGTTTCCAGTGTTCCAGCACCCCACCTAGTGACTCACAACCATTTATTTGTAGTTCCAGTTACAGAAAATCTGATACCCTCTTTTGACTTCTGTGGGCACCAGGCACACACATGCATACATTCTGACCAGACACTCGGACACATCACATAAATAAATCTTATTAAGAGGTAAAAATAAATAAACAAAGGAATGAATAAATAAATAAGCAAGCCCTGACAGAGTCTGAAAAGGTCTTTTCTTTTCTTTTGCATTCTTAGTATAAGATGAGATGGAGAGCAAAAAGGACAGAAAGAAGCTGGAAGAGTATTCCTGCCTGAAGACATTTTTAAATGAGATATTTGTACTAATTGTTCAATAATTTGGAATGGTTTTCTAGTCCCATGTGGTATTATTTGTTACTGTTAACCACATGTACTATCTAAATGTCAAATACCAAGGAAAACACAGGAAAGAAAAACGGAGCAATGGAAAATGTCTCAGCATCTGATATACAATGGATGACAGAAGACAAAAGAGATATTTCAAGGCAAGCAGATTCTCAGGGTAGGTAAGCAATGAAAAATTAATCAAGTACTCAAAATAGTACATAATACATACTCTCTCAACACACACATGCACATATTACTCTAATTAATGTAGCCACCCTCATTAGATTAGAAATTTTAAAACACACATCATAAAATTATATTACTACTTTACAAAGAGCACTAAACAGAATGACTTACTATTCTGTAGTTACAGTAGTAAATAATATACACAAAGTAATTTTTCAAAGGTGCCTAGGATAAAGTAATTCAGAAACAATAACCCCATTCTAAAGTACAGATTATAAGACCATGGGAGGGGGGAGGTAACTCCAAATTCAAAAGAGTTGCCTCAAGCTACAGGATGAAAAACAGTTTCACAATTTTAATTGATAATATTCTATTCTTACAATTTTAGAAGTGAGACATCTGATTTTGCTGTATTCTAGAACAAAAATTATAGATATTTAGAAAGAGTCATCTCTTCCAAGTCACTAGAAAAATGACAGAATATTGAACTAACTAAAATTGTAAAGGACCACATTACAGGCCCAATATTATTAGTTTTGACAATAAATGTAATACCAATAATAGGACAGAGATATTGTCTTAAACAATTAAAAAATAAAATCCAATTCCAGTTGTTTTCTAGAAGCAACCGGTACAGTATAAACTTGTATAATAATGTTAAATGGTAATGGTGAACAGATATTTGATAAAGGGACAGTGAGACTCTCTCAGACAGATAAATATACAGTGAATACTGCTATTTGATATGTAAGGGACCCAGGATTCAGAAAAGGGAGCTCTAAATACGTTGTTTTATGTAGTTTTTCCAATAAGGGAGGGATTGTTTTCCCAATTTTATAGATGAAAATATGACAAACATCATGTGCTTCCCACATCATGCAGACAATGACAAAGCAACTCTGGACTTAAATTCACTTATTTTTCAAGGGTATTGTTGAACTTCCCCCAAACCCTATTTATAGAGAAACTGAGTAACTACCACAGATTTCCTCAGAAAGGCAAACTGTATCCAGCAGAACAGGAAGAGAGCATATAAAAACAATTCCAGTGAGGACAGCTACATGTTTTACTAACACCATTGCTACTTCTAGGGCAAGTATAAAAAGTCACTTAAGAATTTGAAACTTCATGATAGTAATTAATTTCAACTAAAGTTTTGCTTTACTGTTAGACTGACTGGCCTATCAATCCTAAAATGTGTGGATGTGGCTTTGGTTCAGAATTCCCAAACTCCCCATCTCTGCCAGTATATTCTCTCCTTGTGTTTGAATAACAAAGTTCATTGTTGGTATAGACGTTCTCACTGGTATTTTCACTCTCTCTCCAAACAACTTATGTTGGACTAGTGAGATGTCTCATTGGGTAAAGGCACCTGCAACCACGCCTGACTACCTGGGTTTAATACCTGGGACCTACATGATGGGACGATTACCAATTCCACCAGTTATCTTCTTATTTCCATACCTGCACTACAGCTACACACCCACTTACCCAAAATAGATAAATAACTGTGACAAGCTGAGTTTATTATGTGACTCTACAGAGTGAAAGTCATTTGGGTTTTAGAAGTCTTCCCGTTGTTATGATCTAAATCACTACAGGGAACCCAAGTCCTTTTCATTCTAGGATGGAACTACTCCCACACTTACTTTTCTTTTTCTCGTGATACTATAAATCCCAACTTCCACACTGGTCTAAGTGATAGTTTGGCTGGCAAATGCCCTTCATTCTAAAGCACAGATGAGTTCTTCAGGGTGTTTTGTTTTCAATACAGAAAAAATATTTTTTACAAGTGTGTAGTTCATCAAAGACTAAGCACAAAACACCTCAGAGAAAACCAGCATTGTTGCAAAAACAAAAGTAAAATAACTAGTAATTTAATAATATGATAAACTCAAATTTTTCTCCCATTCAGTTGTACTCATATGAATAAAATGCATGTGTTCTTCAAAAGAGATTATTACTTTATATTTAACCCTGAATTTGTCTTCATTCTTACAAATTTAAGAAATGCATCTTTAAAAGTATTAAACAAAATAGAATTAAGTTTCTAAGTCTCTTATGCCATCTAGAAAGAAGGCTGAATAGATTCAAGGCAGCAGTGTTTGTTATGAGTTAGCTTCAATATAGATTAAGTGTCATAAAAATCTACTTTGGGGGCCTAGCAGGTGTGTTGGTCAATGAGACCATTCTGTTCCATGACTGGGGAGAGTTGCTCCACCTGACTAAATGAAGTCTCACCTCCGCCCATCTTCTCTGGCCAGCAAATAGCACTGCCCAGTGCTCAGTTTTCTGATCTCAATTACTGTCTCTCTCCATCCTTTCCAGACCCAGGTGAGCCATTTACAGAGCCTCAACTACCACTTTCAGCGAAGTGACACCAGAGTCTGGGTTTGCACATCTGACCTCCCATCCTACTCAGTCTCCACACTTCCGAGTAAGGGTTGGACATTTCTCAAGTGCTCAGATCTCACGGTTCTGAAATTACTCTCATCCCCGCCCTCTCTCTGTTCTCCCTCCTTCCTTCAAGAGAGGTTCTCCATTTCCAGACACGGGTGCCTGCCAGTGACACCGCAATTTACAAGCAAGTACACTAAAGGCTTGTGACAGTGTACAATGCACCCTCAAATCTGTAAGATACTAAACCATGAAATATTCATATTCCATTGAATCTGTAGGACACATGAAGCAATATGGCTGTTTTCTCTATGTAGATGTACCCAATCCATAAACAAAAGAGTTATTTCCAAACTCTAATATCTTCAGGTTATTTCTTCAGTATAATTTTTAATTTAAAGGTCATCCACATTTTTTAGCTTTTGAATTTTTATTTAATTTTATACAATATATTTTGATTATATTCTTTCCCCTCCCTCAACTCCTCCCATGTCCCTCCTCCCCTCCCTACCCACCTAATTTCAAGTTTATTCCACCTCAATATAACTCTCTCTCTCTCTCTCTGTCTCTCTCTGTCTCTCTCTGTCTCTCTCTGTCTCTCTCTCTCTGTCTCTCTCTCTCTCTCTCTCTCTCTCTCATTTAGTCCTAGTGGTTTTTGAATGAGGATGGAATTGTTTTTTTGTTTCTTATCTAATTTGGTGATTGTTTTTTATGGACATGGTATTGAAAGAGAAAATTTTACACCTGTACTTCCATGTTTTGTGTTAGTGGAGACCAGAGGTCAACATCAGCTGTCTTCCCAATCATTCCTCACTTTATTTTTTTAAGACAGTTCAGTCTCTCACTGAACCTTAGATGTTCATGCTTGTATGACAGATACTTCCTACTGAGCCTTTTCTCATCCTAAAAGTCTGTTAGTTCCTTTTAGTCATTTTTAAAAATTTTACATGTGTGTATGTTTTTTCCTGCCCATATTTGTGCTGGTGCCCACAGAGGCCAGAAGAGAGTGTTGGGTCCACTGGAACTGAAGTTACAGATGGCTCTGAGCCACTATGTGGGTGTTGGGAACTGAACCTAGGTCCTATAAAATAGCAGCCAGTGCTCTTAACTGCTGAGCCATCTCACCACCTCTTTTTATAACTTTTGTACCCTAATTTTTTGCTGAATGTATTTATCAAATCTATGTCTTCTGGTAGAGTTTGGAAATTTTTTAAGTGCAAGATTGTATCATTTGCAAATAGGAATAATTTGGTTTCTTTTTTCTTCACATCTAGATAGTGTATTATCTCTTGCCTTATCACTCTGGATGAGATTCCAAGCACTATTTTGAATAAGATAGATGTCAGAGGAAACCCTTGCTTCATTTTTGATTGTATGGGAAATTCTTTCAGCTTTTCTGTTTTTGATGTAGTGGTGGCTATGGTTTTATTGTATGTTGACTTTATTATTTAGATGTATGCCCCTTCTGTTCTTCATTTCATTAAGGCTTTTCTCATGAGATGATGTCCAATTTTGTCAAGGGTTTTCTTTTTTCCACAACTATTGAGATGATTTTGTGAATTTTTGTCCTTGATTCTACTTACATTTCATGATTTGCATCCATTCAACCATCCTTGGCTTTCCTGAAACAAAACCAATTTAATTATAGCATATGGTCTTTTTAATATGTTGGATTTTTTTGCAAAGATTTTAAAGCATTTTGACAATAACGTTAATCAAGCATATTGGTCTACAGCTTTCCTTCATGTTGATGGTTCTGTCTTCATCCAGTTTTAATTGGGGGCTAATAGTAATTCACAGAAGAGTAAGGGGCCCTTTGCTTACCTATTTTGTGGAATAGTTTGAGGATAGTTGGCGGTACTTACTTGTCAAAGGTCTAGTAGCACTCTATAGTGACTTCCACCACCTGGACCCGAGATTTTCTTTATTAGGAAACTATTGGATGCTACTTCAATCTCATTGCTTATTACCAAACTGTTTAAGATTTTTTTTATAACACTTTTGTTCAATTTGAGCAGATCATATATTTAGAAATGTATATATTTCTTCTAAGTTTTGTAATTGATTGGGATATAAATCCTCAAAACATTCCTAAATGCTCCTCTGGATTCATTGACATCCCTTATGATGTCAGCTTTTAGCTTAATCTACTAATTTGAGTCTCCTCTCCTTTCTTTGGGGCTGGTTTGGGTAAAGGTGTGTCAGGTATATTCATCCTCTCAAAGAATTAACTCTACCTCCTTAATCCTATGAATTAGCTTTTTAATATCCATCTAGCTCTCATCTTTGCTATTTCATTCCTTGTGGTAATTTGAGAATTGCCTCAGTGACATTGTAGTGATAAAGGGAAAGTTTCTTAAGGATTTAACAATTATAAACATATGCACAACCAAGTGTTGGCATATCCAGTTTCATAAAACAAATATTATTGGACATAAACATATAGACTCTATTCCAGAAGTAGTGAGTGATTTGAATATACCATTTTCATAAATAGAGATGTCAATTAGATCCCTGCCCCAGAAAACCAAAAAACATGAGAATTAAATTATGCAGCAGATCAAATGAACCTTCAAATATAGCTATAGGATATTCTACCTAACATTTACTGAATGTAGGTAGAATTTCAGCAGCCAATAGAATTTTATCAAAAATAGTTTAGGACTTAAAGCAAGTTTTGAGAAATATAAAACAATTACAGCTTCTCATATTTTGTCATTTATAATGGGAAAAAAACTGGAAATCAAAAGTCGGGCGGTGGTGGCACACGCCTGTAATCCCAGCATTCAGGAGGCAGAGGCAGGTGGATCTCTGTGAGTTCAAGGCCATCCTGGTCTATTGAGCTAATCCAGGACAGGCTCCAAAGCTACAGAGAAACCCTGTCTTGGAAAAAAACAAAAAAAAACAAAAAACAAAAAACAAAAAAATGGAAATCAATAACAATAGAATTCCTCCCCCTAAAAATTATACAAATATATGAAAATTGAACACTTTCAGATGATCAGTGGGTGGGTCTTTAAAAAAGTTAGTCAGAGGAGAAATTTTAACATTTGTATAATCAAATTAAAATGGAAACAAAACATACCAGAATCTGTCATATATAATTAAAGTCTTATTGCTAGAAGCCTGGAAAACATCATGGGGTATTTAGTGACAATGTTTTTCTACCTGCTGGTAATCTAAAATATGAACAGTTCTTGAATTCTGTAGTATGCTGAGGAAATTAGTTTTATGCATTTTTCTTCACATTTTTTTTATCACATTATGAGAAGATAGATTGATACTAGGTAACTTGGGTGAGATGGACACCAAAACAAAAATGAGAAACTGATACAATAATGAATGCAGACATTAAAAATATCTGACAAGAGCATTACTAGAAAAATGCATGCTGAGGATGAGTGTCTTTGTTTTTATATTTTTATTAGTTCTTTGAAAATCTCATGCAGTGTGTTTGATCATATTCACCCTTCATCCCCCAACTCTTCCAAGATCCATCCCTCTTATTTTATTTCTTCATCAAGTTCAACTCATGCTGCCCAAATATTCTTGGATATGTATAGTCTTCCACTGGACCATGATCAACTTATGAGCAGCTACATAGAGAAGACTGATCCCTCTTTTCCCAGAAGCAAAGAACTGCCAATAGTTCTCAGCTAGGGCTACAACCAGCACAACTCTCTTCTCCATGCTGGGATTTGGCCTGGCTTGAAATTGCATGGTCTTGCGCATACTGTTGCAACTGCTATGAACTTGTGTGTATAGCTGCCACACTGTTCCAGAAGACGCTGTTTCCTTGTAGTTATCCACCAACTCTGGCTCCTGAATTCTTTCTGTGCCCCACCCCCCAATCCACAATGATCACTAAGTCCTGAGAGGAAGGGGTACAGTATATGTGTTCCACTTAAGGCTGAGCTTTAGTCAGGATGTGGAGCTTTAAAGAGAGACTTCCTGACATAGGTAACAGGTAGAATGAGGAAGTTATAAAGGATGCCATGGTAAATATAAGGAAATACAAGCCTTAAAGGGTACAATTTAAGACATTGTTGTATGGTGATATTTTATTTGTACTGAAATGTGATTTTATTTGTATGTTAATAAAAAGCCTGGCGGTCAGAGCTAATAGCCAGCCATAGCAGAAGCCAGGCCATGGTGGTACACACCTTTAATCCTGATCACATGACAGGCAGATCTCTGTGTGTTCAAGGATACAGCCAGCATGGAGACATATGCCTTTAATCTCAATACCAGCCATAGAAGACCTGGAGGTCTGTATAGACAGGCAGTGACGAGGAGGTCATGTGGTTGGGTTTAAAACCAATGAGAAGGCAGAAGAGAAAGTCAATAAAAACACAGATACGCAGGAAGTAGGTCTCTTGCTGAGGGGAAGGATGACAGAGGCAGTGAAGGGTAAGAAAGGGTTTTTAGTATCAGCTCTTAGCTATTGCTCTGACCTCTTGGGCTTTTAACTCTGCATTTGGCTCTGTATTTCTTATTTAATAAGACTGTTACATCTACATTGTTCCATAATTAAAGATGCTGCCTACCTATGTCACTGGATAAATATAATGTGACAATAACCAATATATACACTATATTTGTAACCTTCAGAATCATCTTTGTCTTTCACCACAGACAGAAAACTAAACTTATCAACAACACAGTTCACAAACAGATACAAGCTGCCACATCCAAGACAGATAGCTTATTTTATTTTCATGGCAAATTATACCATTTCATCATGTTATGTTACGATAGAATATCTTGAACCACCTCCTCATTGTGAAAAATTGAACATCTGCTCATATCAGACACTGTTTAATGATGTGTGCCAAACGGAATGCAGCTTCCACCTGACACCCCATCACTTATTCTTAAAGCACCATCTTATTATACACCCGCATTCAGGAGTGCTCCAATGTTGTTCTCATCAACTGAGCACTGAAAAAAAATTAATTCACTCATTAAATACTCTCACATGTTCTCCATCCTACAGTATATATGAAGAAATAAATTAAAAATTCATCGTTTCCACTTCCTGCATGAATCAAGATATCAGAAAATTGCTTTCATGTGGCTACAGCTACCTCCATCTTTTCTTCTGCCTTTCACAGAGCAAATGTTATTAAGGAAGGGAAATGCTCTGTCTGAGGATTGCTCAATGATGACTTAGCAGCTCACATTGGCAGGGCATGGAGGGGTGAGCCCATCATACTTTTACCAAAAATAGGAAAAAAAATTAAAAAAAACCTTGAGCAAAGCAGAAAATTTTGACAAAACAGTGAAAGAATCCATGTTAACGCTCACAATTCTCATTAAAATTAAAATGTTCTGTTAGTCTCCCTTCATCTTTTTGGTCTGTATAAGCAAGTAAGTGTGTGTGTGTGTGTGTGTGTGTGTGTGTGTGTGTGTGTGTCCATGTCTGTCTGTCTATCTGTGTCTGTGTGTCCTTATGCTACAGCCAGTGGGTTTGGAGGCCAGAGGGCAACCTCTTGGCAGTTTTCTCCTTCCACCACATAGGTCCAAAAAATTGAACTTTAGCAATCAGGCATGGCACCAAGCATCATCTCGCTGGTTCAAAATTTAAAAAGAAAGAGAGAAAGAAGAAAGAAAGAAAGAAAGAAAGAAAGAAAGAAAGAAAGAAAGAAAGAAAGAAAGAAAAACAGAAAAACAGAAAAATAGAGAAAGAAAAGAAAAGAAAAAAGGGCCTCCTCTGTGAGAGACATGTAAGTCATACCACTATACAGGGCTTCATTCAAAGCAGGAAGTGTTGTGATAGGAATGTCAGTGGGATCATCACAGCTCAGTGTCTTTATCTCATAAACTGTCCCTATCTGTTAGGTGCAAGCCTTGCTGACCATACAAGCAGTTTATTATCACCTCTAAAACTCTAGATCCTTCATAAGTTTCCAGGGAGAAAGTCCCACCTGCGTATCAGCTCCCAAAAAAACCACACAGAAGCTACTTATTAATTATAAATGTTCAGCCAATAGCTTAGGCTTGTTACCAATTAGCTCTTACAACTTAAATTAACCCATATTTTCATTGATCTAAGTTCTACCAAGTGGCTTTTATCTCTATCCCATTTTTTGTGTTGGCCTTGTTCTGTGTCTGTCCAGCTTCTCCCCAAGTCTCCACCCTTCTTCTTCCCAGTATCCTCTCTGCACCAAAAATCCTGCTGTTATTAAACCAGTCCAAGTGACAAATCTTCACAGTGTACAAAAAGATTATTCTACAACATAACAGACTGATATCCACTCAAAGTTTTCATAGCTCTTGTGATAAACCTTCTTGTATTTATTTCTTGCTACTTGTACTTGTAAACTTCACAAGGAAGAAGTGGGATTATAGCATCCAACTCTTAAAGTTCCCACCACCCGAGAAGTGTTACATAGCAAAAGTAGATCCCTTACTATGTTTCTTAATGGGTTTGTCTGATCGATGTGTCTTTCATGCTTTGCACCATGATTTCATTTTCCCTTGAGAGTTTATTCTGTCTATTTTTGTTGAAGGGCAAATGCCAACCTATTTTTTTCATAGTTTGCATCCCAGTGTTCCAGCTTTGTTTGGCTTTGGATACTTCCTGAACAGCCTGGAGCTTGGTTCCTTTAATTCAACCTTGGAATTTCTATCCAGAATGGGGGAGTTTAACCTATTCATATTTACCAAATACTTCTCTTCTAATTTCCATGTTTTGTTTCTTTCTCCCTTGCTTCTTGTTCAGCTTGGACTCAGTTCAGACATTCTGAGATGAAGCATCCTACTGGCATATCAATGTCTGTACTTTTTTCCCTAACCACATAGCATTAGTTAATATCATCTGGTCTTACTGAAAAAGAAATAAATGTCATTTCATATTTCCTTTAATTTCTTTCAATTCTGCATAAAAATAATACAGACTTTTTTCTACTAATGAACAATAATTTAGACGTAACTACAATTATTTGTGTAATATCTAACTCCTGAAACTTTTGCAGCATAGGAGGGTTGAGACAGGATCTCACTATGTGGCCCTGGCTGTCCTAGAACTCAATCTGTAGACCATAGCCAAGGCAGTGGTGGTGCACACCTTTAATCCCAGCACTTTGGAAGTAGAAGCAGGTGGATCTCTGATTTTCAGTCTACAGAGTGAATTCCAGGAAGCCAGGGTTACACAGAGTAATCCTATCTTGGGGACAAAAATATTCCTAATTACTTTCTTTTTTTTTTTTTAAGCTGAGGATCAAACCCCGGGCCTTGTACTTGCTAGGCAAGTGCTCTACCACTGAGCTAAATCCCCCAACCCCCTAATTTCTTATATTGTTTTCTTTAGGCATACTTTTGATTTCTCTGGAATGCATACTGTTTTGAATTTTTTTTCATCAAGGTTTCAGGTAATAGACTTTAACTTTTTATATGTCTGAAAAACATTTGGTTCTTATAAGTGAATCAGTTTGACTAAACATGGCAGTACAGTTTCAAAACTTCCTGTTTTCCCGTGTCTAATGCTGCCTTGGGGAGGTCCAATATCAGTCCAGTTCTTTCCGCTCTGTGTTTGTTTTCTGTCTTTAGAGGTGTCTGCTTCCACTTGATCTGGGAGTCTCCTTGGTATGGTATGTCTAAGAGAGGGGTCTTTCATGCCCTCTACTGAGCTAGGCTTCAGTCTATCCTGTCACCCAGGCTCTGAACCTCTAATTTGTGGAGAAGAATTGTGGTTTATTTCTTGGAGTATTTTTCTTTTAGATTTGCTTCTTTGGGAGCTCTTTTGTAGATTGTCAAACTCCAGGGGAGAGGGATTTTTGTGTTCACCTACCATGCTCTTCACGTATGTGTCTTCTTGTGCTGGTCTTGGAAAACACCTTCAGCTTAATATTTTTATCATTTTGAGGCATGAATTGTGTACATTTTTCAATTTAAGAATGGGGTTTGGGGTTCACAATTTAAATTTGGATAATTTTATTTCTATTCCCAACCTCTCTGAGTAGTAGTACTTATGGTAGCTTCATAAGTATGGTCTCCTAAAATCTACACTTTAAAGTTCTTGTAGCCTTGGGTATTAGGTCTTCTGTGGAGTTGGTGATGTTCTTCAATCAAGGGTTTTCAGCTGCTGTCTGTGTTGACTCACTGTTAGAAAACTGCAGATTGACCTTCTTAAGTCACAGGGGAGAGTATATGGTGTTACTGTATACTGATAGCTAACCATCTGGCAAAGTTAAGACACGAAAAAGGGACAAAGAATGAAGCTAAGGAGGCCTTATGTAAAGCCTTCAAAATTACCTTACAAGAAAACCCATTTAGCAAAGATGAAGTCTGCTAGTGTAGCCTCTGGCTCATTATAGTGCTAGAGCATGTACCCCTGGGTGGAGACTTCAAGTGTTAATGAGACATGTAACCCATGAAGGTGTGTATAGAACTACATGTAGAAGAGCGAGAAAAAGCTCACATTATGCACACAATGGGGCCAAGGCCCATGCTGAGGTAAAACCCTACTCTTCACCAGACAGGGTTGTTGGCTGCTAAACCCCCTCCTTAGTCAACCTCACTGTCCTCCCCACTAGAGAATGGACTATCCCAATAATCTACTCTGCTGCTTCTCCAGCTGTATGCTTCACTCTTGGTTCAGAGACACGGGGACCCGGAACAGTTCCCAGCAGGTGCCCCCTGAACCCCAATATCAGCCCCTTACTCTTCCCACTGGCAAGGATAAGAGGATGAGGTTTGTCCATGAGCTAAGAAAAACACCAGTCCTCCGAAAGTGTTTAGTGAACCACTCCTGCACCTGACATCCAAACCGAGTTCAAGAAACATCTGAGTATATCTTCAGATGCAGCAGCCTCCTTTGTTCCTATTCTGGGCTACATTTACCTATCAGTTTAAACTCAACTTTCTTCCTTCTATTAATCTGCAGATCTTCTCCACTGTTGGCCCTGGGTTTCCCCTCTCTTGCTTCCTCTTCCTCCCTCTCTTCCCTCTCTCTCTCTCCTCCCCTTCCCTCCTCCCCCTCCCTCCTCCCCTCCCTCCTGATGTTGCCTCATACTTATTCATCTTCTTTTATATATGTGATACATCGTGTGGGTCTTAAACAATGGAAAAATGCTTTGCCCAGAAATCACACCTGCACAGAAGAGTTTTGGAGTCTCTGAGTCCCCAGGCTCTAGGCAGAATGAACACAAGGTACTACCCCTGAATGATTTATTTTTGAACTGTTCAGGCCAGATTTTCCAAGAAAATACAATTTCAAACCCCATCTCACAGTCTCTCCCTGACCTTTAATTCACCCCCATGGTTCAGGAGCTACACCACATTTCTAGCAGCGATCCTCACCTGGTGAAACTGCCAAGTCCTCTGCCTGACTGTGTTTGATGCTAACACAAACCTTCCTTGTGTTGGCTTTCCTCCTACGGCCACGACCCCATACCAAAGACCATGAAAACAGCTTGGAAGAAAGAATAAAAAGAAGACAGAGCTGTCATAACATAACTGAGAACAGAGTAGCCAGGTGGTAGAGTGCCCTCTGGGCAACAGCCTCAGCTGGGAACAATCACCGGCAGTAATGAATGGTGTGACATAGGGTCATCATCGCCCTGGGAGATGGGGATAGCACAGGGTGACAAGGAATATGCTGGAGAAACAAATAATACAACTTCATCTGGAGAGATGGGTGGGATTAGCATTTAGGCTGCTGCATGGGAGAGTACGTTGACATTATTTATAGCTACAATGAAGAGCTGTGACAGAGATCCATTGTAAACAAGGCCTTCCAAGGCAGCTGCTTTCCATTAAAAACATATAACACAGAAGCATCGGTGAAGGGTGGCTTGGGTTGGCAGCATTAAAAAGGGAAGTCATCTTTGCTAAATCTGGGGCTCATTTTCATTCCTATTTTTATTTCCATTTACGTTTTTCATATCTAAGCAAGCTTTCTAATTTTTTAAGCAGCAAATTAGGAGGGGAAAAAAAGTGTGGCTCTATTTAGAGCTCTCATTACTTGAAAATGGGCCAGGCAACATATTTCTCCAAAATACAAGGGAATTTGACAAGGGGGTGTCACTAAACCCCCACAAAAATATTTCTCTGTACTAAAAGTTTTAATGGCCGAGTCTAATAAAGAATTGTCATTCTCAGAGGAGAAGTTTTACTTTGTGTGAAAATAGGTTAAAAGGTCATTAAGAATAATAAAAAAAAAAATCTGATTATAAGTGAAAAGAAGCTACTAATATCCTGAGGGTAGAATACATTAATTGTGAAACATGACCTAGATAAGTCTCCATATATCTCATGCCAATCTCCACTTGTAAAACCACAGAATCTTGACATCAGAGGAAATGAGAGCGCCTGAGGTGAATAATATTGAAAAGTTCTCATAAAGACAGGAGTGTGGGGCTTCTCAACCTTTCACAAGATTAGCTTCAAAAGCCAAAGAAATAGATTTCAAAACAAAACATGTATAAAGCTCTTGATTTCCTTCTCCCACTTTACCATCTCCTTTTCTGGTGGATCAGTTCTCTCTATGGTGATTAAGCCAGTCCCGCAGACAGAAGCTCACACCCAGTTCTCCGGTTTCTCCCATCTGCAGAGAATCCTCAGCCTCCCTAGATTTAGGAGCAGCCTTTCGTTGCTTTTATACCATGAGACTAAGCAACCTGCACTCTTAAAACTAACCCAGTGCCTCCCTTTGTGCTAGACTTTTGATCTATGCTTCTCACCTTTTCTCGATAATCATAATAATTTATATCCATGGTTCATCTTGTCATCTTCTCTGGCCCAGGCCACCTCATGAGGTAACAATAGCCCCAGAATTATTAATGCAGTAATCTAGACTAGCCTCCTATTCATATTCATGTGAACTCTATTTCCCACTCTTACCCAACCCAAAACCTGGGCTTGAATTAGCTGCCACTTTTTTTTTTTCAGGACTGCATCCCTTCTTCCTTAGTGAGTCCATCTACAGAGCTCATTTGCTCCCCTAGGCTCTCAGACCAGGCAGCTCTTGGCAAGTGGTCCTCAGTCAGAGATCCCAAATACAATGTCAGATAGCCAGAAGTACAACCACGGGCAGTTTGGCTTCTCCGGCCAGTGCTGGGTTCTGTTGACTGCTAACTGAGTAGCTTCTCCAAGTCATTCATTCCTTTTGAGCATCAGTTTGTCTTCGAGTAGAGGTAATCATATTTCTGACTTACAATGTCTTTATAAGAAAAAAAATCAGTCAATACAAACGGTATCATTATTGGACAACTTTTCAACCAATATTAGGATGCTTTTGCTCCTAAATGATTATCCTTTGTATGGACTGGCAAAATTAGAACACAAAGAAAAAGAGGGAAACCACCTGTCCCTGTGAAATAAGACCTAACAAAACCAATTTCACAGTTATTTAACTCTTCTCAGAGAATAGTGACCTTTGCTTCCCTTCTCATGGGGCACCTGCTGTGCAAAGGACCTTGCTTTTCATCGAGCTTTTGATTCTCAATGTTGAGCCATTGCTAATTATGTCTATTAACAGTTCTCATGTACTGTTAAGCATTGTCAAAGACTAAATACCCCATGGGACTCATCACCAAGAAACAGGTTTCAATTTGTTTCCAAGCTCCATCCTCAGAACACCCTCCAAAGAGTTCTCAATAGGACAAACAGTAGCTGGTGTTGCTGAGCTAATCATCATTATCACAGAACTTTCTGGAACCATGCCAGATGCAAATGATACATCATCATCAACCCTCTGGCAGAAAAATTGGTCCGTGTTATATCACAAACAAATTATTCCCTCTAAGCCTTAGGTTCATTATCCCTACTTTGGTTTTGCATGTGCCTGTAGATAATTATGATGAAAAATGGAAGCTTAAGGTAAAACACAATCACTTAAATGTATTACTCATGTGCCCCCTCCACCCCACATACAATCTTCCCAGGCTCCACCAGGGATCCAGTTACTCATTAGGCAGGTGGTTCTTCAGGCATGAGAGAGGGTTAACACCTGGGACAAAGGAAATAGAGAAGTAGCTATAGAAGCATGCACAGCCTCTGAGGAAATAAAAACATTTGAATGAAGTGGAATTAAAGGCAAATTTGAATTTGTAGGATGTTAGAAATGGGGCCATGGTTGGAGATGTGATACCTTAGGGTCAAACTCAGACAAGAGAGCTGGGAAAAAAGGAAGGCCAGGGTGAGTTTGGAGTTAAGTGCTTGATATGATCTGGTAAGTGTTCAAGTCTCCACTTTGGGTAAGCAGGTAGGTGCATTTGGCTCTTTTACACAACCCAGGCCTGAGTAGACACACTATGACTCCAAACATTACAGTTTATTTCAGTTCCACTAATCATTCAGCCTGAAATTCTCAATAAATGTCACTGTGAAGAGAAGGCCACCTATTCATTTAGCCAACATTCCAGAAGATCCAACCCAAGTACTCAGAGTAAAATCCTGAGTCTCTGCCCAGGAAGAGTCTGTTCTTTATTAAGTTTAGTTAATAAGAAAATGGGCTATTTTTAAGAGACCAGTGAACACACTATGAGTCAACCAAGAAAGCACTGTCAACCCTAAGTGGGAAGGAGGCCAGAAACATTGTAGGCAACCGTTAGGCTAGTGTAGAAGCAATAGTAGCTGAATGTAACCTTATAAAAGGCTGTCAGTAGGACCTTCCAAGTATAGAAACAATTGATAATAACAAACATGTACCACTCATTAGAATCTTGAGAGAAGATACTTGGAGAATGCAATAATTCAAAAGGCCTGGTCCCGACTAGTATGTTTATGAATCAAGAATGGGTAAAGCTATTAAGGGTAAATCTCACAAGGGCCAGGAGGAACAGAAAACCGTAAGAAACTCTGAAAGTCGTGTGTAAGTAGTTTGAAGGGTCGTAATCTGGATTTAGTCAGAGAAGTTCAAAAAGGAAGAGAAACCTGAGCTGGCACAACAACAGTTATGTAAGGAATGGAATAAGAATACTGAAATAAAGCAGTGGGAGAGAAATGGGTTTGTGGAACAGCGTTGGTCCCACACAACTTCACTATAATTTACCATCACAGTCCTTAGAAACATTAGCCACAATTTCAGCCACTTTTTAAAGAGGATACAGATCATCATCACTCATATTAAATACTATTTAGGACATGTTCATCAATCAAACCAGTGAAGAAGAAAAAAAAGAGAGAGAGAAACGTGAAGCAGGAGAAGGTTGCTCAGTATTTTCAAAATGGCTTCACATCTATAAGTCCCAAGAACATCAAGTGAATTAAGAGAAATTGCAGCTCCATTCAGTAATGTGCCTGGTTATGACATAAGTAGATCAATGAGTTTCTGGTGAACAGTCAGCAAACTGTAAGGACCGGTATTAATTTATACTATCTTTAGAGAGGTAGAATACATGGGTGTGAAAGAGAAATGTGCAAGAGAAATCTGGTTCTAGAGTAAAACTTTGAAACACTAAGGGAAAATATGCAGGGTTGTGAAGAAATAGTATTGGTGACATTATTAAGGCCACTCCACGTAGTTAAAAGGGAGGTTTATTTTGTGGGGAAACTTACAAGTGAATGGACAATTTACAGAGTCTGGGAAAGGCGTGGCGCAGTCCGGTGGTATTCTCTGGAGAATTCTGTTCCATCTACCTCCAGCATCCAGGAACTAAGAGAGCCCCTGCATCTGGAACCTGGGTCTTCAGCGTCCTCTCTCAACCCCGCCTTGTAGGCGTGACCATTACTGAAGCCTCAGTGGGGGTCGGAGCTTCCAGGTCAAAGCTGGAATGGCTACCCACTACAAAATAGAGCTCTTATTCTTAAGTGAGAGGAGACTTCAGGGTGTAAGGTGTCAGATTTCTCACTCATTTTTCAGTTAATACGGAGGTGCTAAAATCATATATAATCAAAATGGCCATCAAGACAAACACTGCCTTCTACATACTCATCCTGTCTCCTGAGGTAGGTACAGCCCTTACTTCCCATCAAAGAAGCTCCTTTTTGCAGTGGCCACAGGCTCAGAGAGAGTTCCCCAATTGGTCCAACACAGAGGATGAGTTACAGTGGCTCCAGACCCCAAATGGGTCATCTACAGCACAAGCCCCACACCTAAGCTCCGGGCGCATCCTGGAAAGGAACAGAAAGACTGGAGGTCCACTGGAACACCTGCTGCAAGCTTGTCATCTCCTAGACAGGACAGGGGCTGCATCCATGAACCCACAACAATATGGCTGTGGCCATATTGCAGGCCTTCACAAGACCTGCAAAGACCACACCAGTCAACATGCTGAATGGCTAGGGAACAGGTTCTCAAGGCCCCACCCCTATCTATAGGCAGTCACTGGATGCTGCGGGGCAGAGAATCCTCAGAGACTCCATCCCAATCCTAAGTGGTCAATTCCAAACACATAAAAACAAGGACAACACTGATGTGACTCAGTAGGTCATATGTGCATGTAAATATATGTGTGTGTGTGTGTGTGTGTGTGTGTGTGTGTGTGTGTGTATGTATATATATATATATATATATATATATATATAATTATAGAATAGTGTGGATTTGAGAGTGGGAACATGGAAAGCGTTGGAGGAGGGAAAGTTCCTCGATTTTTTTTTTTCAGTACCGAGAGGGAACTTGGTGATACCAGTTAATAATACAACATCTCACAAATGAAGTTAGTACTGGCGTCTCATGAAGAGAATAACTGAGCAGAGTTTTCAAAACAAAGTTAGTGCATAATAAGGAATTTCAGATCAATGATGTTAAGACAGATACCATAATCCAGGGCACTGGGGAATTATCACACTCCCTACCCTAAGGAAAATTTCAAGTGGAGCAAAGATTAAATCTGTATTTTTTTTTTTAACTAAACTGCAATAAAGCTGCAAAATATTTGAGCAACTGAGTTATACAGAAGGAAATGTAAAATGTAAGTGCTTTTGTAGGCAGTGGGCCAGGGCTCAATAGCCAGCTGCTTCTGAATGACATCTAGTACAAATTCACCCTGATGGATTTGATACGGTTTTAATCTGCTTCTAATACTGAGAACCACGAGTTTGAATCCCACCTTTTCTGTGTTATGTATCTCACTCAAGTTGGGGTGGAGAGGAATCAAAGCCATGGAGTTAAGTGTCTTTAGAGAGAGGCAGTGCCTTGCCTGGCTCTTGGAACGTGGCTGGTATTTGTGTTGTGCAGGTCTGAGCCTCAGATCCTGCCTTTGTGTTGCAGACCTCAGCATCCTCCCCCGGGATTTTGACTGCCCCCCTGCTCTACCTTCCCTTCCTACACAGCCTTCATCTTCTCACCTCTATGGGAAAAGTCAACTTCACTAACTCCCATCCATTCTCTCCCCTCCCCCCCCCACCCCCAGGCCTTTTCTGGAAGCACTTATGTAGAATTATTTTTTCTTTCATTTTTTTTTCAAATGGAATCTCATTCTGTAGCCTAGGCTGACCTTAACTATGCAATCTTCCTGACTCAGTCTCCAAAGTGCTGGGATTACAGGCATGTGCCAACAGGCTGAGAAAGTTCTTTGCAAAGTAAACTTCAGAACAATAAACATTCTTTAGTGTTTTTGTAATCACAACAAAAAATTTTGAAAACTACGAACATTTGTTTGAGAGGAAGAATATTACGGATGGGTCCAAGGTTTGAAGTATTAACCTTCAAAAACTGCTGAAGTGTAATTGACCAATTTTATCATACGAAAATACACACATACATACAGAATAAAACTAGGCAGGAATGGGCACACATGAGCCTAAAAGTTTGTCATCAAGTAGAACCATGGGTACATTCATTCCTATTTTTAATATTTATAAACATGAATAAACTCTAATATAAATATCTAGTCATTATAAGCAAATCAAAACAGTCAGATAGAGCTAAAGAAATCAAGTCTATTCCACAATCCCAGAAAGGTATTGAAAAGTTCATGCTTTCTCATTTTATTAAATTTACACAAATTTGATGTGTGATATTTAGAAACTGCTTTTTCTCACTCATTCTGAAACATTAAACTTTCCATTAATTCCCACTTAAAATTCAAGAATATCTCACTAGCTAGATGATGACCCAAAGAGGGGTGACATAATTTTATTTTATGTGTTCCACACAGTTGAACATTTAGAGATCATAATGCATATAAAGTCATTGCTGTAATGACAGCAATAACATTCTGACCATTTGCCTAGGGTATATTTTTGCAAGTAGAATTACTATGTCAAATAAAAACACTTTCATACTGGGACATAGATTCTATAATTGGCCTTAATGATTTTATTTTTCAATATTAATCATGTACAATACTCACATTTACAATCTCTTTTTTTCACAGGATTCCCAGAAGGCCAGATCCTGTGAAATAAGTCTTCAAACAGTTTCAACTAACTGGTTCACTGACTTATACCTCAAATATATATATTCTTATCTTTTCCCATCTATTCTATGAAGCCTTGGGAGCAAAGCTAAATCAGAGACCTCACATAATGGGGACTGTAAAGCAGTTAAGAACACCTGCTGCTCTTGTAGACAATCCAGGTTCAGTTCTCAGCATCCACATGAAGGATCACAACTATCTGTACTTCTGTCCTTAGGGATCTGATGCCCTCTTCTGGCCTTCACAGGTAGTAGGCATGCATGCAATGCGCATACAGACAGACAGACTAAACACACATACATGTAAAATAAAAATGTATGTTTTCTTAGCTTTTTTTTTAAAAAGTCTTAACAAACTTAAGTCACCTAATGTAAGAACTCATTAAACCTGAGGTTCTCAGAACCTAAAACATATGTCAGCCTTCTTTAGAATGTTAAAATGCACAGCCAGGCTGCACCCCAGGAGCTTCCAATTCATCAAGTCATGGTGAGGCCTACAAAATCAGCTTGTAACAAGGCTGGTATTGCCAATCTAGAATGGTATACTAAGAACCACTACCCTAAAGGATTACATACTGGATATTTATTATGTCAGGTTCAACAGATGACAGCACGTGGTTCCTGATATTAGAGTGCATTCTAGTAGGCTAAACAGATGTCAGATGGTTGGTAAATAACCAAATGAACAGGGTTTGAAGGTAGAGGGGAGAGTTAAATCTTCTCAGGAATTCTCTAGGGTAGTTGACAATGAGGAGCCATGAAAATCACATTCTCCATGTATGTCTCTTCTTGCGTTAGAACCAGAAAGAAAGCAAACTAGCTATTAGGATTTGATGACACCCCGCCCCCATCAAACAAAGCAGAAGGCTGGTAAATAGAGCACCCAACAGTTAGAGATTAAATGGAAAACTCTAGAAAGCAAGTTGTTAGACTACCAGAACCAGGGAAATGAGGCCTTTTGCATTGGAATATTAAATGCTCACTACCCATACACAAGGCCTATATAATGAGAATCTGCTCATCAATAAAAGGAGATTATATATACAAGCTCAATGCACCAATCACCTGGCCTAGCAGAATCGATGGATATGGAACAAATGACTTCTATTGAAGCTGCTTCAAACAGGGGAACTAAAGTGCTCCAATGAAATTAACATGGTGTCCTCATTCACAGGTATAACATGTCTGGCATTTGATATCAGGTATTAGAAGACCCCATCTCTGCTGGCCTAATATAACACTGCAAGGCTTATTACACAGATCTTCCCTGGGGGAAGTGACATGTCCTGTCTTGTATCTATGAGCAGCTTTTGAGTAAGGCCTAGTAAGTGGTTTCTGCTATAAAACACCACACAAGCTTTTAAGCATTCCTTTGCTGTTTGCTGCAGAGTCCAAGACAGTTCCTTTCCACAACTTTTCAACTCCAAAGCCGGCTTTCAAACATAGCTTAACCAGGATTCAGAATGGAGTGTCCAATTGGCATGGTGAACCCAACACATCCCAACACTTCCTTATCTAAAACAAAACTCCAAATGATACTCTTACAGCGGGATGACAGAGCTCATTCCGTTTCTTTCATTTTTATGCCAACATAATCACGTACATTTCCCTTGTAGTCTAGGAAGTTGCAATCCAGTTTGAGAACCTACTGCAAGATGCATATATCCTGCACACATATATCTCACACAAAACCATACGTCAAAACAAAACAATAACAACAACCACCAAAAAAACAAAAACAAAAAACAAAACAAAAACCTTACCTTTTCCTAAGTGGGGAAACAAACAACTCCAAACACTCATGTGCTTCTGCAGCTCAAGCTGCAAAAACTTGGTATCAGGAAGGGCCTGTCGGTACCTAATCTATTTCACCTGGTCTAATTTCCACAGATGTGGATCTTCCCCTTGGTAATGAAAGAGAAGTCATGGCTGACTTCATGATCCAGATCAGCTCCAACCACTAGCAGTTTCCAGGATGATATAGATGTTCTCTGAATTATCTAGTAGAACAGCCCCTAGCCTGCCCCATGTGGCCACTTGTAATAGGACTTCTGTGACCGAGGAATTGGAGCTTTTAAATCTTAATTCACTTAATTTAGCTGTTAAGAGTCACCTGAAGCTAACGTCTAGCATGTTTGGCAAAACAGATCCATGGTCTCTTCAAAGCATTTGCTAATTCCACACTGTAGATTTTAGCCAAACTAAAATTTAAAACTTTTCAGACTGAACTAGCAAGCTAAATAATATTACTGGCCCAGGAGGCAAATTCATTAGATTTGGGACTGCTGAAGCAGACTGAGATCGTACAGATTTCTTCAGCGACTGCAGGTACCAGCCCAGCTCTACCACTACTAAGATTTAGCAATGCAATGGGATTTGACTTGACTTTCCCTCTAGTACTTGGTGTCAATCTCAGTGCTCACAGCTGGCAAAGCATCATGGGACAATCCTTGAGTTTTCCACCTGTGTTCCTCCTTCCTCAAGTATAGTATACCTAGAAAACCCCATCATCAACACACACACACACACACACACACACACACACACACTGCTAGAAAGATTGGTCCATCTTCTCAGTCCTTTTAGCAATTTAATGACTAGCACACATGGACAACAGAAATATGTTGTTAAAAAAGAAACATTCTAGCCCCAAAATTGTTTTCAAAACTTCCCTTTTGCTCTCTTACTAGTGATAATGTCATGGTTCACAGACCTCTATATATAGCACAGAAAACTCCAGCCTTTACCTCAAGGTCACTAGGTAAGTTGTCCCCTGCCTTAACCCATTAATAGTTGCCACAGCATCACATGTCCAGTGGCCCTCTGAAATTCATTATAAAACCCAGAAATGGCACATCTCTATCAAATGTCCCCATCTCTTTGGCCTAGGTTTGTGTGGGACCAGTGATCTAAGAGGAATAGCCAAGATACAGTTCAAATTTTCTCTCCAACAAGCTGTATTTGTTGACCAAGGCTGGTTAATGCGAACTTAAGCAAATGAAGCTCATCTTCCAGTAGATTCTTCTCTTCTGCTAGCAATCCAGGTCCATTAAATGTCCATCACCAAGTACCTAGCTGCCTCCTGCTGGGCAGAATCTCATTTTAAGACACATTACCCAGATGCAGCAGCACCCTACCTTAAATAAATGGTTCACAATTTGGAAGCCCTTAACAGACTCCTGTTACCAAAATGCATCTCCCCTAAGTGCAATTTCTAAGACCTTGCTAATAAAAGCAGCATCCCTGAGACCTGAATCTCATCAACAAAGTATGCACTCAGGTATAATGGTGCTACAGAAATTAGGCCTTAACTTATTTTATGCTTCAAATTCTACCCCTTGTATCAATTTTCAAAAAATATATTTTGACTTGGAGACATTTTTGAGACCTTTAATCATATAGAGACTTCCTCTGCCTCCAGCTACAGTGACACCCACAATACATCATAATTAGCTGCCTCAAAAATCCACATAATTAATATATCCCCTCAATGGACTGACTAATAGCTCTTCTGGCTGAATATGCAAGAATTTTTCTGGGCTTCTAAAGTAGTTAAATTTATCTGATTAAAGTAAGGAGTGTGATCCTTGATAGTGGGGTCCTACCTTATCCCATCCTGTGCTCCCTACATTCAAGTCAGGCTCATTCCAGCAGGCAAAAATGGTTGCATGGAAGTTTCTCTTTGTGAAGTTGTTTGCAGCCAATCCAAAGGTGGAAAGCAGTGTAAACTGTAAAGCCAGATTCATCGGAAGTTTCTACCTAATATCTCTTATCAACCTAGGCAATACAAATATAACTCACCGTTTTAGTCAGGATTTTCTAGAGAAACAAAAATCTACAGAATGAATCTATATATGGAGAGAAAGGGGATTTATTAGAACAGCTTGTAGGTTGTGGTACAGCTAGTCTAAAGATGTCTGCCTACCAATGGAAGTTCTGAGAATCCAGTAATTGTTTAATCCACAAGGATGGATGTCTCAGTTGGTCTTTAGTATATGCCAAAATCCCAAAGAAGTAAGCCAGCGAAGGAATGGACTTGCTAGCAAGAATGAGAGAAAACAGACAAAAAGAGCAAGCTTTCTTCTCCCAAGTCTTTATACAGACTGCCAGCAGAAGGTGTGGCCCAGATTAAAGGTGGATCTTCGCACCTCAAAAGATCCAGATTAAAAGTTGGTCTTCCCACTTCAAATGAGTTAATTAAGAAAAATTCCCTCACAGGTGTAACCAGATGTTTGGGTTTTAGTTAATTCCAGATGTAGTCAAGTTGACAACCAAGAATAGCCATCACACTCACTGTGAACTTTTAGATGATGACATTAAAAAGGTTCACGAAATTTCAGAATGGTTGCTGGTGCCACAGGAAGAGAAGGGTGCCTAAGCACATGATATTGGCATTTCTTTCTGAGAGCTGTGAGTCCCAGAGATTCCCTATCAAAGGGATTTTCTCCAGTGACACCATGCTTTCCACTGTTCCTAGGGACTTAACTTGTCAAGACGCTCCTCTCCATGAATTTATCATAGCAGAACTTGTGAGCATGAATTTGCTTTGACTACTCATCAACTTAGAGAATTTTCTACCCATTTTCCCTTGACCTTCTGTTTTCAGTCCGGCATTCACATGATCCTGTTAAATGCAAGCCAAATAATGTCACCTCAAGACCTCCCATATGCTCTTCATACCACTTAGGTCAAAGCAGATACTGGAATCCATACATCCAGCCAGACCCTGTCCCAAGTTCTCTGACCTCACCCTCTATAGTTCTGCCACACTTTGCTTTGCTTCAGCCACTGAAATTGCCCACTTGCCCTTCCTTGAACAGACTTGGAATCCTCTGACCTCTAAACTTTTGCACTCAGCTGCCCCGACTTCCCGGCACTCCCTCCCACCGTACCTATAACCCATCTTTCACCTCTTTCATTTAGAATGTCACCCACATTCTTAATGAAGACATCCCACTACTTTCAATCTAAGATTGAAAAATCTTTAACACATATGACACACACACACACACACACACAGACACACACACACACACACACACACACACACATTATCCCCCTCCTGCTTTATCTGCAGAATTTATCAGTAATTCTCATACCATATATTTTGTCTTACTTTTCTTCTTTGTGGGACTTCCTCTCTGGTTAAGCTCTGTACATACAAGTATTTTTGTCTGCCCTAATTCAATGCTAAGTCCCCAGCTCACAATAGGTAGTCAATGTGGAACTGAGAAACATCAACACGTTAGCTCTTGTGAGCTTCTGGTTCCATCCAACATTCTTTGAGGGCTTTGCCTTCTGGTTTGAGGATTTCATTCCTTGCCCCTGCAGAATCTCAACAAGACCATCTTTCCACAGCTGCCCCATCCCCTGCTCTGATTCAGGACCTTCTTTACATTATAATTGGACCCAAGCTACAGCCCATTTCAGTGTTTGAGGAACCTTTGTTCTCAAGCCTTACCCCCACAGCTGACGTAATGTCCACACTGTTTCTGGTCACCACTGCAGTCACTAATGCACAGACTTGATCATCCTTCACAAGACTTTTCCTTAGTTGACTGGGAAATTTCCTTTATTGTAATAATCATAGAAAAATTTATTCACTTCTCTACCCATCACAATTCTCATCTGTGGAACTCAATGCAAGTCATCAAACTATTGTAAGATTGGATCTTATATCTGTGATGCATAGAATATTCTTGGCTGGAGAAGCACTAGATAAATAGTACTATCATCATTATCATTATTCTTACAAAAACTCTTTTGGAAGCCAATGACCCAGACCACTTGCCTCAGGATGCCCTACGACAGAGGAACACAGTGGATCTATCTGGTAAAGTGTCATGATTTGTATCCAGGCATTTATAGATCTGAGCCCCCCAAGACTGAAGCCTGTGGAAAGACAGCACTGACCCCTCTTCCAGATCCCAGGGTTGTCTTCCTTCCTAGGCTCTAACTGAATCCCAGATGAGCACTAGTGTAAATATCCATTCCCCTGAGGCACATACCTAGGCCCAAACCACACCATGGTGTTGTTTAAGCAGAATTCACTAACCCACATCAATAATGGGGATTTTCCATTTATCTTACTTTTCTTTAATAATAATAATAAAGGTGAATTAGTTCTGTGGTGTAGGAAATGTTTCTTAAATTCTCTGTGCCTATTTTTCTCTCAGCTAGGAGAATTGATAAAATTATACGTGCCCCTTAAGGTTGTGCTGTGGGCTTAGTGAATTAATGCATACAAAGTGCTAAAAACAATGCCTGGCAAAGCAAAAACTGCATGGATTAACTGAGTCAATTTACATTAGTATTTCTATTCTTGATATATTATAGAGGGTCCAGGTCTCAAGGCATTTTTATTGACTAAGTGATTGAATGTGTAAATCCATCCGATTTTTTTCGTATTCAGAATCTGTAAAGCCCGGATTATTACAACACTCACAAAACAAGAACCAATAATGGAAATCAAGAGAGAATGAAGTATCTCAAAGATCAGGTGTTTCCTTGGAGAGGTGGCAGGGTATTGGTCTAGTAATGGACCGGGCCTCTGGGAGGCATCCATCACTTCCAGTCCTGAGCTCCATCAGAGGAAATGAAGCCCACATGCATAAATTAGCAACAGGCCTGATGGTCCTGATCTGTGCTCATTTTGTAATTTCCTGTTCTACACAGCTGCTTGTGCAGACTGCACGAAATGTCGCTGATAGATGAGGAACAACACGAAATACAGAAATGGACTCAAATAGAGCTCAATCCTGGATTCAGTTGACCTCCAGCTAGCCGCATTCCCTCCAGGAAAGGAGCAAAGGATGACAGCTGACATTTCAATCTTGATACTTAATGATGCTGCAAACGCCACCTTGAAAGTGGCAGGGGGAGACAGACCATACTCACAAAGCTAGGGGGAAGAAAGCCGAGTAGGAAGAAGTGTGAGCAAGTTGTCTTTCTACACTTTCACTTAATAGCCAAGCAGTGATGGCACAGTGAGAAGCTACAGACTTGGCAGCAAAGAACCCAGCCCCTTGGGAGGAGAGTTTCTTTCCCTGTAGCTTCAAAGAGCCATACTAAGGAGCTGGTGCTCTGGGTTATCATTAAGACAGAAGCCAGTGGGACTAAGACACTAACACGGGATTTCCACCTAGAATGGTTTAACTTGATCTGTTCGACAGCTCCACTGTGGAAGTGTTAAAAATTGCTCTCATTTCATAGTCAGAACTAAGAGACATGAAGTGACCTTGATGACAGGCCATCAGTAAATGTGAGGCTTAGCTTGGACCCTCAGGCATTTTGCCCTAAAGACTCCATCTCCCTTTTCTGTCTGTGCCTCCCATGACAAGCCCTCCTGTTTCAACCATATTTTAAGGGTTAGAAATTCATCTATGACATTTATGTCAGGCTTCCACCACTGACCAGAAATGAACAAAGGGAACTTCTAGAATATGATAAGGGGAACAGCTGTCATCTCAGGACTCACCTGCAACTCCTCAGTCAATACTTTCGTCAAAGAAAGGCAGAGGCTGCACTTTTAATGCACGTGCTCGGTAAAGCCCATGTGTTGTAACTGAATACTATGTGATGCAGTTAAGAGGAGCCTTTGGCAAAGTGGTTGTCATGAGCACGCCATCCTCAGCACCTGCTTCATACCCTGAATAAGGGACCAAAGGGAAAACACTCACCTCTCTACCATGTCAAGTTCAACAATGAAGTACTTCAATGGAAGCAAAGATACAGTCTTCCCTAGACTCCAAACCTGCCTCTGCCCTGGTTTTTGGACTTCCTGGGCTCCAGAACTATGGAGAATGAATTTCTACTATTTGCATATAATTTACACACTATTCAGCTGTAGTAGGAACACACTGAGACTGCCGGACTGTAATATCTCAACATGGGCAGCAGTGAAGCAACTCCACTGTGGCTACTGGGCACTAAAGTGAACTGATTCCAGAAACTGAAAAACCAAAAATAAAATCCTAGACAGAAAAGTGTGAAAGACATGTCATGTCTTCAAAACTCAGGTTATGATAAGTATATGAAGCCCACATATAAAAAGTAGCCAAGATACCCCATCCCAGTCAGAACAAAACCATGTGCTCAAGAAACCAAACATTTATGTATTTTAGTAAATGAATGTGCTTTAAGTAAATAGGTTGAAATTAAAGGATTCTAGAGCACAATTTGAATATTATTTACCATATTCATAAGATTTAACTTGGTATAAGTGTTTCACAATAAGGTTTGTGGATTTCTTCTAAACTTCTCCCAGATTGGCTCACACTTCCTCTTATTGTCTGGGAAAACCACTGTTTACACTAGGGAAAAACACAGACTCTGCGAGATCTGCTTTCCTTGAGCTGGCCCAACTTTGAGGAGATTGAGAAACAAACAAACTCTTTACAAAGCCTAAGGCAAAGATTTGGTTCAGTCAGTCACAGTGCGACTCCACCTTCGCTACTCTGGGATCTTGGTTCTGTGGGCTTCATGAACTAGGGACCCTGGGGGTTGGGGGGGGGGGTGAGCTGCTCACACCTGTTTCTTCCTGAGAGACTTCCCAGGGAATATGCTTAGGTTTTACTCTATACAGAGAATCCCGTGTTTCCCAGAAGCCTGTCATAAGGAGTCAGGATGGGAGGGTGGGATGAAGTCCCCAGAGTACCTTTTCTGGCTCTACCTGGCCCACACCCCCACTAGCACCTCTTCCTTTGTAAGAATGGTGCCTGTGCTCATCACTTTACTAAGGCAGAATCTTTTAATCTTAACAAGCCAGTGAGGTACACGTCATTATCATGCCCATCTTAGAGATAAAAAGAGAGAATGTACTCATCCCACGGACATCCAGCTAACACTAGTGTAATGGAGTCCAGATTTGAATCCAGATGGCCCGAGCCTAGAGGCCACTGTGTTCTCACATCTTAGCTTTGTCTTACTCCAAATGTCTTGGCGATAATTGTGAAAGGGCTGAAGCTACACTGCCTAGCCGGTGTGTTTGAAATTTGTCTCTCTCTTTTGCTAAAATTGAAAGCATAACTGCTTAGAGCCTTTACTTGAATAATCATTATTTTCACAACTGACCCCAAAGGCTGCTGCCTTAGCATCTACCCTACTAATAAAAAGTCACTTAAAAGCTGGTGGCAGGTTTCTTATTTCTCGAGAAAGGTGCCCTCCTGCCTCAGACGTTTTAGTCTTCTGTCATACGGCATGAAGGGGTGCCCCAACCCTGCAATTAACTCCAGTGCCTGCCTCCTTCATTTGCTGGATGCTTTTGGGGAAATGAATCACCCTGGGAGGTGCACCCACATATTTTCACAGCATGTGTACACTTAGTTCAGAAAGAACACATTTGCAGAAATAACAGGACTGTGTTCACTAGCTGAGGGAAAAAGTGTAACTCTAGGTTATAAAAAAAAAAAAAAAAAAAAAAAAAAAAAAAAAAAAAAACAGGCCTTCCTTTCCCTTTCTTGGTACCACTGCAATTCAGCCTTTCAGCTGCGGGGCTGGGGATGGTTGCTTTCCTTTAATTTATTATTTGTGCTGCTGCTGTCTCGGGCAAGCTTTGATGTTATGGAGCAGAGGAAGACACAGATGTCCTGGGGAGGCAGGATGCTACATGGGCTCAATGGTCTCCCTCCTCACCTGGCTTCCCTAGAGCTCACCCACTCACCTGTGTGTTGTAATATGCAAGAACTATAAAGGACAATAAATTTTATCTCAGGGGCCAAAAGATGAGAAGTGGTGGGGGAAAAAAAAAAACTTCCCTGAGCCTCAAACTATGAAAGCTTATAGTAGTCTGCAGTAGTCTGCAGCATATTAGTATGAATGTCATTCACCAATCAATCATTCACCCTAAGAGTGACTGGTCACCTGATATCTGCAAGGCACCAGGGAGCCCTTAAGGATGAGTGTATGACAGATAGATGCTGTGGATTTCTTACCCACCACCATTACCCACTCTAGCTTGTTGCTTAGATAAAATAAACTGTGTAGCATTCAACCCTCAGGGAAGGCAAACCTACTTCAGGTGATTATTCTGAGTCAGGCATCAGTAAAGTGAGGTCAATGTATGAAATCTAGATAATTGTTTTGTGAATCTAAAAAGTGCTAATAAACATGTCATCGATTATGTATTGTCTGTGGATGATTTCCTGCCACAACAGCAGAAGTGAGCAGTTGTCTCAGGGAACATGTGGCTTGGAAAACTGCAGTCTTCACCACCTGCCTCTTTGTAGAGAGTTTGCTGACCTCTGACCTAAGCAAATGGTTTTAAAGTGGACATGTGATATGCTATTAATAAGCAACATTGAAGAAGTTCACCGGAGACAATTGGAGGAAAATATTTCCCTCCACAGGCCATCAGGATGTGATGCCTAGAATGGTAGTGGCCATCTATTCATAGGTAAGCCAGTCTGAATATGTCTTAGGTGTGGCAGGGTAAAATATAGGGATCATATGAATCCTGTATGATAGCTTTGAGCTGCTTAAAAGAGATACATGTGGAGTGGAGCCTGTATATTCCCCATCATGTAAAATAGGTTGATTTTTTTCCTTCTTGATGACTAGCTCCATCATCTTTAAAGAATGATCCTTATCATCTCAGTCTTTACAGAACAACCCTTTCTTATGATAATAATATCCTTTGCTCTAAAATCCAGTATTGCTCATCTGATATCTAAATATAGTCATTCCAATGTTCTTTTGACCTGTGCTAGCATGAAAATCTTGTCTTTACTCTTAATCCATTTAAATATCTATATTTCTAATGTGTTTCTTGTTGGCAGGTATGCTGGCTAGTTTTTAATCTCACCTTGACACAGACTGGAGTGATTTTGGAAGAGGGAGCCTCAATTGAGAAAAATGTCCCTACCACATTGGCCTATAAACAAGCCAGTGGTGTATTTTGTTGATTGATGATTCATGTGAGTGCGCCCATCCCACAGTGGGTGGCGCCACTCCTGGTGGTGGTCCTAGGAGGTATAAGAAAGCAGGGTGAGTAAGAGCAAGCCCAGTCTTGTTTCTAAAGTTCAATTAACAGATTGATAACATCTAGATGATGAGATAGACGAAGAAATAACCAAAAACGGTTGGTTATTTCTGCACAGCCAGATTGTCTTCTGTTTGGAAAACAAACCAGGGGTGATCATTTCTCATCAATCACTATGTACCATGTAAACTTAACATGTGTTCCTTTATGTTACTCTCAGTTCAGGGGTCAGTTTGCACCAGCATTGTCACATAAGTCTGAGTGATGCATTGTGAGATGACTTCCAGATGGAAGACACTAGGGTCTGGGAACCTTTTATCCCCATTATAATGAGTGGCAATGGATGAAATGTCATCATGATTGTATGTGAAGAGCAACCCCCAAGCACCCTCCTCTCTGGACACCTAAGCACACCATTCATGTATCACTTCCATTATCTAAGATCCTGTGCCATCATTAGCTGTGTGCAGGTTCTGTTTAGCCTATAAGACCTTCATCATTGGTGGCAATGAGTATGTCCCCAAAATACCTTGAACCCTTCAACCCCTTGAATAGCTGAATGCTAACTTACTGCTAAAGAATTAAAAGGTCACAGTGAAAGAAATAAAGGCTGCAGATAAGAAAGACAATGACCAATGGTCATAGAAGTGATCTGAACTCATCTGTTTCCTTCATTCTCCAGAAGAAACTCACATATGTATTTCACAAGCCAGCTGTGAAATGCCTAACATTAGCACTCCATTCCAAACAAGAAGAAAACATGGCCCATTCAAGGATTGCTTGATATTTAAAACCTTGACAACCTGCCATATCAATAATATAGTATTGATATCACATAAATATCATTATAGAACATTGTTTCAATTCCTCTGAAGATACACTGACCATCCTACTGTGTGGTAGACAGTAGTGATATAAAGAGCTGAGTCAGCCTGGTAGGCTTTCCCTGGGAGAGTAATTACTAATAGGCAAGAAACCTGCATGAAAAACAATGATAGAAACCATTATTTGCAAAATGATGTCAACTCAGGGGTGACATAATTAAGCATGGTGTTCCTTAGTTCTGTTCTTGAAAGGGCCCAGAACTCACGCACACCAAGAGACATGCAAACTCTAATCATCATCCAAACTCACATATCACAGAGTTTCCTTTCTGAAGTGTCTGTGGCCCAGCTTTTCCCACAAACACAAAAACGTGACTAACATGTCCCACTTTCTTCCATCACAGACTCACTTTGTTCTGTGTCACATCCCAAAAATAACCCAGAATTCTTACTTTCAACTTTAGGTGGGCAAAGTATACTCATAGAAAAAAAAATGTCTTAATGAAGAAAGGTGTTTCCTCTAAGTTCAGAATTCTACTGGCATAATCAAGTAAATTCTTAAGCCAAGGCTCTCAAATTTTAGTGAAAATTATACTTTTTTAGAATGATGTAGTATTTAATGCTCTAGAGTGAACCATCCCAAAGTTTTGTGGCTTAAAGGACAAAAACTCAGACGAGGATTGGCTGGCATTTCAGCTTCAGTCTCTTGAGGAGCTATAATCAGACAATGGTTGGGCTACAGTCCTTTGAAGGCTAGAGTGGGCACATATAATTCACTCCCAAGGCAGCCATTCACAGCCTGGCCAACCTTGGAAAGCCTCAGTTACTCTCTGTGTAGGCCAGTGGTTCTCAACCTTCCTATTGCTGTGACTCTTTAATATGTGTTGTGGTGACCCCACCCATAAAATTATTTTTATTGCTACTTCATAACTGTAATTTTGCTCTTGTTATGAATCATAATGTAAATATCTGTGTTTTCCAATGGTCTTAGGTGACATCTCTGAAAGGGTCATTCCACCCCCTAAAGGAGTTGCAACCCACTGGTTGAAAATCACTGTGTAGACTATCTCATGGTACTATTGAGTATGCTAGTGCATACTGATTAGATTCCTCCAGAGAGAGCATTAGGAGACCTAGCAGAAGCTCTGGTACCTTTTATAATCTGCTGTTGGAAGTTACCCACTGCCAGCCTTGCTATACTTTCTTCCTCATAGAAGTCAGCCCTGATCCAACATGGGAAACTCTTCAAGGGCATAACAACCAACAAGCAGGGCTTGTGATAAGAGAGTCTCTGAGGCTGGATGCCGGTGTTTGTGATCTGGCCTCAATCTTGAGCCTACTGTTATAATGAGATAATACTCAAGGTCCAGGGAAACAGAATGAATGTTCTTTACATGTGGAAAGAATGTGAACTTGTGGCTATGGAATGGCCTAAATCAGTGTATCTCTCAAACTTAGACATACCTGTGTATTTATCCCACCTCTTATGGTCTTACATGTGACTAACACTCCTTTCATCAAGAAGTAGGATATAGTTGGGCATGGTGGTGCATGCCTTTCATCCCAGGTAGATCTCTGTGCATTTGAGGCCAGCCTGGTCTACAAAGTGAGTCCCAAGACAGCCAAGATTAAATAGAGGAAACCCTGTCTCAAAAAAACAGAAGAAAAAAAGGTAAGATCTATATTTTTTTTTACACTTGAATTGGAGTTAGGTGACTGTCTAAACCAATAGACTATAATATTTGGAGCTATGTAAACTTCTGAGGCTAGAATATAAAAACCATACATCTTCTGTCTTAGAACAGCTGTCCTGAAATACTGCAACCATGTTGAAATGATATCCAGGCCAGGTAAAGAGATCCTACTTAGGTGTTTGCACTGACAGTCCTCATACAGCCTCTGAGATGGCAACCAATATCAATTGTCACTCAAAAGGGAAGAAACTGACTTAGCTACATTTCTACTGCTATGACAAAACACCATGACCAAGGCAACTCAATTTGGACTTACAGTTGAATTTGGATTTAGGGTTTCCAAAGGTTGTTGTTCATGATGGTGAATAAAGGAATAGCTAAGGGTTCATATCTTGATCTACAACCAGAAGGCAATGAGAGAGACACTAGAAATGATAATTTTTCAAAGCCTTGAAGCCTAATTCCACCAAGATACACAGCTTCTACTCCTTCCCAGCAATTGCACCAGCTGGGGACCAACGTGTTCATACATATAAGCCTATGGGGCCATTCTCATTAAGACTACAATATTTCACTATCTGGCCCCCATAGGCTTGTAGTCACATAATGCAAAATGTGTATAGTCCAACTTCAAATATCCCTATATTCTTTCATAATCTTAATGCTGTTTAAAAGCCCAAAGTCTCTTCTGAGACTCAAGGCCAGCTCTTATATTCAGTAATCATTCAAGCTAAAAGTCATACCTTCTGACCCCACTGAGACTGTCACATAGGCATCTAATAAAAAGAATACTATAACAAATGGGCCTAAAGAAAGGAGAAGCTAAGAACCGGGGACGCATGGCTTTTTAAAGTTTTTACTTGTAGTTTGATTTTTTTAAAATAGAAGAATAACCAAAGAATTGTTTTATAGCCAGAAACAAAAGGAGTAATACATTAAAATTCCAGTTTATAATTTTCAAGGAATTTTTATTGGTATGCTATCATGGAGAGATTTAGAGTTTTATTTTTCAGCACTGGCAGTTGCATCATCTATGTTAAGGCCATCATCTATGTTAAGGCCATCATCTATGTTAAGGCCATCATCTATGTTAAGGCCATCATCTATGTTAAGGCCATCATCTATGTTAAGGCCATCATCTATGTTAAGGCCATCATCTATGTTAAGTAAGCACTCTACTACTAGGCGATATCTCAGCTCCAATGGCAAGCTTCTAACAGGATTATACCTATAAGGATACATGATCCAACAGAAATTCTGTTTTTCATATCACTGGTACTTCTAAATATTAGAAATCTTGTTTTAGGAGGAAAACAGGGGTAGATCACAAATGCACAATAAATGAAAAAGAAAGAAGCTTGGTTTGACCACAAAAATATTTAGAAAAGTTGACATTTGGAATTGGTACCTGTACCCAAGGGAGATGACATCAAATGCTTTGGAGGATATAAAGAAATAGTACTTCTGGAAGTTTTGGTGCTTTGGGATTCATATCCAGGTCTCTCTGGCCCATATGGAGCTATGGTTTTTGTGCAAGGTGTCTATTATATTCTTCTACATGTGGCTATCCAGTTTTCCCAGAACTTCTTATTAAAGATGTCTTCTCTACAGCATGTGTTTTTGGCACCTTTGCTGAATGTTAAGTGGCTGAATTTATGTGTGCTTATGTTTGGGTTTTTTACTTTCATTCCGTTTGTGTTTTTGTGCCAGTACAATATTGCTTTTACAACTATGGCTCTGTATTATATCTTGAGCTCTAGAATGGTAAAAGGAAGTATCTCAAAAGACACAGGTACAGGAGAGGACTTTCTGAATAGGACTCCATTTGGCCAAGAATGAAGGCCAACAATTGACAAGTGGAACCTCATAAAACTACAAAGTTTCTGAACCGCTAAAGAAACAACCAATCAGGTGAAGATGAATGGGAGACACCTGACATAGCATTAATATCCAGAATACATTAAGAACTCAGAAAACAAAGAATCAAAGTAACAAATAACCCATTCAGAAAATGGGTTTGGGATCTGCACAGTGCGTGCTCAAAAGAAGAAATAGAAATGGATAGAAAATATCTCAAAAAAAAAAAAAATGGCCATTAGGGAAATGCAAATGAGATTCCATCCTGCTCCAGTAAGAAGGGCAAAGGTCAACAAAACAATTGACAACAAATGCTGGAGAGGATGTGGGGGAAAAAAACGAAGCCTCATTCACTGATGGTGGAATTGCAAACTGTTCCCACCACTCTGGAAATCAGTGTGCAGATCCTTAAAAAGTTAAATAAGAAATCCGCCTTGTGACCTTCCGAAATGGTTTTTCTTAACTTCTCAACAAGAGGCATTTTATAAAGTGCCAGACAAACTGCAGGCACTGTCATTGTCACTGCTGTTGAAACACCTTTACAGCCCTCTCCTGTGATTCTGAATTCTCGTATGCCAAAGGCGACACACACACACACACACACACACACACACACACACACACACAAGTCACAATGCCAGTCCTGCAACCAAGCCTGTTGGTTTGGAATAGCACTGCACACTTCACCCTGAAGGAGTCTCTGGAAACGCTTCCCACACAGCAGAAATTTCAGCAATTTTGTACAAAGTCAAGCCCTGGGCTGTTCCTAAATATTGCCATAGTTTCTTCCCCAAGATCGGCACCCTGGAACTTGTATTATTACAGTGTTGGGGACCTTAATTCCAGGGCTTAGAGCTTCGTAGTTGTAGGAAGACCCCATTTCTGTAGAGTTGCAATCAAACCCACCTTTTTTTTTTTTCCATATTCTTTATTCCTTCTGAAGATTTCAGTCTGTTGGTTTCTCTTGAGGCCTGGGAAGATTTTCTTTTTGTATTTCAAAATCCTAGGCCACTGACTGATGAGTCACTGTACCCCAGGGCTGAGAGTCTCAAGAGAATCAACAGAGACAACCCAGCTGCATCACTCACCGGAAGTTACAACAGCAACATTGATTCAGTGAGTTGTCCAAATGAGTTCTGCACAGTGTTTAGTGTTCATAAGCATAAGCTCATTTAACCATCTCCAAAATCCAGCAGCATGGGCATTTGTTCTTACATCCCCTCTACAGATAGAGAGTCTGAGATATAGGGGTCCCAAAATCACTACATACCCAATGATCCTGGAAGTGGGAGGTATCCAACAAGAATGAATATGCTTAGCCAGTGGGCATATGAACACTGAAATCCCATGTTTAACACATTCTCTGACATCATTCCTAACCCTTGAACCTTTACATAACTATGGAGTGCACCTACAGAACACTTTCATATGCTCCAGCTTCCAGGTGAAATATGGAGACCTAGCTCACAGAAGCTTGCTCAGAGTAATAAGCAAAACTGAAAGCTGTTCTCAGCCATGACTCACAGAGAAAGAGTCATCAGAAACCCTGGGGGATGTTCTGCAACTCCAATTGCCCAATCATCTCCAAAGAGTCACGCTCAACCTTTGGGGTCACTGTCTATTGTAAGTAATCCTCCCTCCTAAGAGGCCTTCCAAACAGTCATACTTGGCTTCTCACCAGAACACAGACCTAAGACCTCGAATTTTTCTCCATTACTACTTGAAGCTTTGATGGGAACCCTTAAGATTGCCAAGCTAGTTTCTACACCTCTACCTACAGTCAGCAAGAGAAAGGAGGCCTCTGACATAACACTGTAAAATACTGGCAAGATCCCCTAAGTCTCTAGCTGGATCTAGAACCTTCCATACCCTTAAGACCCCGCAGCTGTATACCATCCTGATGGAACCTGGGGTGAGTTGTTCTTCCTAAATGTCCTTTCCACTGCCTTCTATCTTTGCAACTTGACTCTCGAGAAGCATTGTCCCTATACCGCTTCATCTTCAAATTTCTAATGTCCATCCTTTAATGGCAATCATGAGGTCTAGCGTGGCCTGAAGTGTGAGACTATCCTTCCTGTTTTAATGTATTGTCTGTGAGGCATTGACAAGACACCTTGGAACAGAACACAATCCAAGAAACACGGACAGCAATCCCAGGAGAGTCAGTGACTCAGCCATGTATAAGGTGTTGTGCTCACATCTCTTGCCCTCCACCATGAGTGGTCTCCCTCCTTTTCTCATTTCTGAGTTTTTGTGCCATTTAAAGCTACAAACAGTGTTGCTTCCAAATTCTACCTCTTCTGTCTTCCCCCACAGAGGCTGTCACCTCCTATTTGTCTTAAACTTGGAAATTTCTTTGATTTATTGTTTTGTTTTGCCTACATAACTAGGCCAGCAAAGCCAAGTTCCTCTGAACGGCAGCCCTGAAACTTAGCCCTTACCAGATAAACTCAGGCTTCTATGATAATTTAACCCTCTTACTTCCCACACCCCGCCCTTTATCATTTTTTCTTTTTCTTTTCTTTTCTTTTTTCTTTTTTTCCTTCTGAACCAAAGTGATGGGAAAGTAACATTGAACTCCTTTGTATGTTATGTGGTGATTTTTCTTATCATGAGCGACCCCAGATGCCTCCAGAACTGGTTTTATACACTCAGCAAAGTGTTTTCAACCAATCTCCTCAGCATATGAATCCCAGGTTACTTCTGAACTTCCATCACTATAAGTTTGTAGTTAAGAACACAATGACAATAAGCTGCCCTTGTAATAATGGCTGCCATTTCTTTCAGGTCACCTATATTTAGAGAGGGTCATAGAAAGCTCCTTGCTGCTTATTAATGTCTAATAGCTTGTTATTCCCATAAGTAGAAACAAAAAAAAATTAGCAATCGCGATTTGACGGTGACATCAACACCTGTCTGGCTAATGAGTTCCTTGGCAAGTGCATGCTCCAAGAGAGCGAGCAATGTCACCTTTAACATAAGTGGCTTCTCTTAGACTGCACCACAGGAAAGTAAAGTCTGGAAAAAACAAATGAAGAGCGGCTACAACTGTGTAACGGAGAACACTGAGCTGGGAAGGCTCCTGCCCTTTCTGCTCACCCACCGAACTATGTACCTATGTATGTTTCCATGAACGAACATGGTGCCAACAACCATAGCCTCACAAGAACCTTTGGATCCATCAACACATGTAATGCCTCCACACTAAAATATTGTTTCTGACTTAGAAGAAGATAGTGAGAATATTTGAGATCCAATCTATTGGTAAAGTTTAGATGTATAACACACTATGAATTTTGTCACACAGATATATAATAACAATTATATATACATAGATATATTATACATATATATCTATGTATGTATATATACATATATATATATATATATATATATATATATATATATATATATAATATGTGTAGTATGTATATGTAACAGAAAACCAATGTAATACAGCCTATGGATACTTCATTTGATTTCATATCTAAGCTATTGTAAGTAATTCCACAATAAACAAGGGAATGAAAATATATCCTGAGACATTGTCATACTCTTTGTAAATACATTAAGAAGTTAACTTCCAGATCCTACAGTGGTTCCAGTCTTGATCTTTTGAGGACCCTCCACATTGGTTTCTATAATGATGCTACTCATTCACATTTTCCCTAACCATGGTTCACTGCTATTCTCCCTTTTAATAATAGCTATTCTAATGGATTTAAGTGTGAAACATTCATATAGGCTTGTGTGTTTTACAACTTTAACCTAAAGATGATTTGGTGCTGTTCTAAGAAGGTTGTGGAACCTCTAGGATGTAGGGCTTAGCTAGATGAAATGGGACACTAACAGTGGGCCATGGTGGTTATAGCCTGACCCCACTTCCTGGCCAAGCTCTCTCTAGTCTCTGGCCACAAAGATGTGGGGAATCCCAGTCACAAGCTCTGCCACCATCTGTTTCCCACCATTCTGGACCTTCTTAACTCCTGGGCCAAAATGAAGCCTTCTTCTATTACACTGTTCCCAACAGGTATTTAGTTGTGTGAATAGTAAAAGTAACTAACAAAATGATGCCACACTGAGGTTTTGATTTTCATTGTTTTATGGTTCATAATAGTATTTCTTCACAAGCATTTTGGTGTGTCTTCTTTTCTGAAATGACTATTCAAGTACTTTGTATATTTATAAATCCAGTCATCTGCTTTCCTTGTTATTGAATTGCCTGTGTTCTTGACATATGTGTTGTTTAGTCTTTTGTCAACTTGACACAAGATAAATTCATATTAGAAGAGGGAACCTAAGTTAAGAAAATGCCCCACAGGCTTGTCAAGGCCACAGTGAAGTAAAACCTTTCCTTCCCAAGTTGCTTTTTTACGGTCTTCATCTCAGTAATGGAAATCAAACTAAGACAATGTATTGTTTTATATGTATCACTCATTAGATCCATGGATTTACAAATACTATCTCAGGTTTACATGCTTCTGTACTTTGTACACATATATGTCCCTTGCTGTTTAGAGGCGATGAATTTGGAAGCAACAGGCTGAGGGGCCTGTGTCTTAAAACCAAGAACTACTAGACTAAAAGGTTCCAGTGTATCTGTTTGCAAAATGATTTGTAAATGGAGCTTAACAGCCTCTACATTTGTCCTAGCCTTACTGCAGCTCTCTGAGGCTGCGGCAGGGAGTACTAACATGGGACATTCTTCCACTCCCCATTTAGAGTGGTGTGGAGACACAAAGCTGCTCACATCATGGAGGCCAGAAAACAGCCAAGGAGATGGAGGAGCAGAGGACTGAATTTGCCCTTCAAATGCCATGCTGGTGGCTCCTCATTTTAACCACCTCAAAAAATAGTGTCGACTTCTGAGGACCAAGCCTTCTCTACTTTGAGCCTGGGGGGAAAGTCTCCCACTCCCAGACCCACAGTCAGAGCTTTGACTCAGCCAATCAGCTGCAGTCTGAGTGGCATCTACCAAGCAAACAGCTTCATATAAGGATGTAGTTTTGAAGAGAAGGATATGGGTTGCCTCTAATAGTAGAGAACATATATAGATGCATATATTAATGCACACACACATATACATATATGTATGAGAATATATAGATGCATATATTGATGCACACATATATATGTATGAGAACATATTTAGATACATATATTGATGCACACATGTGCAAACACACACGCACACACACACACACACACACACACACGCCCATTTTACAAGTGAAATATCTAAACTAGTACCACTCAAATGTTCTTTTGCCCTCTAGAATCTTATTTTAGAGCAATGTTTCAGAATGGGATGTACCCAATCCCCGTCTAGGTCGCTGCACTTTGGAAGAACTGCTGTTTTCCCAAACATCTCTCAACATAAATAGACTAGCCATTGTCATTTTGTGGCATATTTATACAGACATAATTGATGATAATCTCTGGAGAAGATTTCCATTTCTCTTCATCTTGTGGAAATGTTATGACCCAACCGCAAATGTTCCTCTGCTCAATAAGCAGCATGTCACCTTCAGACTCCCTATGAATGTGTATTAAATTGAAAGAACAAAATCACTGAGCAATTTCACTAATCACCCCACTAATTATAAAGAGAAGTATACCACTAAACACTGTGCCCTGAATACAATACAAAGACAAGCATAGCAACCTACCAGGAACCTGTGTTCTTCCCAGGAGAATGACACACGACCTTTGGTCCAGGGAATTCCTCAGGGATTATCAAAATCACTGTGAGTTCAATACTACTTATAGGTCATGTTAGTTACTGGCAGCAAATCCCAAAGAATAGATATATATTGTTCAAGTGCTTGTGTGGGTCTCACTCAGGGAGTTGATCTGGGGCGTTTGTTATTTTCATGTGTGAGATGCTGTTAAGAACTCCAACACTTCTTAAATAAGACTCACTTGCCCACTGGTTCTGGATTCCTTGTTGCCCCCTGAAAAGTCACTTTATTTCTGTCACCTGTGCACCACACCCACCTTGGCTCCTGTCCCCCATCTCTCCCCCAGTTGTAACAGCCTTTGAATACTATGTACACTGATTCTGCCTCCTCAAAGCAACAGCACATGTGAAAAACCACATCCTACCCATTGGAGAACATGTCACTAATGCCTTAAAAGTCCCTTTGGAACCCACCAGTTGTGTTGTGTGTAATTGTGACTAGAAAGTGTAGCCTCCTGCTAGGAAACAAGAAAACGACCAAGGTTGGAATAAGCAGAGTTTGGTATTAGAGCCATATGTGTCTTATTTCATCTAAAGAGTGTTCAAAGTACAAAAGTTCCCTTTAAAGAGGACACTTCCTCTGCCTTGACACTCTATTGAACATCATCAAAGAGTCAATGGAACTATATTATCCCCCAAATCTTGGTCTCTATCTTCTAAGTCCTTATATTGTCATATCTTGAAATCTCCGTCCTTGGGACCCAGGCATCCCCAGTCCCTGATGTCCTCACTAAATTGTCAGGGCTAGCCTGGAGGGATTGGAATTATAAGTAGCAGCCTCCCAATATGGCTAGGCTGAACCAGCCTGACAGTGCACCGTAAGCCCTCCTCTACGTCATGACTAATAAGCCAAAGTCCAAGCTCCTCCATGGCTCTAAACTAAGGGCTTCTGCAGCCCTCAGATTTCAGCAGGCCACAGGCCCAAGTGGCTTTTGTTCAGCCAGCTGCCCTGTCTAGTACTTGAGTCCAACTCAGAAAGCAGCCTGTGTATCTAGGTCTGGATGCTCTGGAGCTAACTTGTCTTCCAGAATCTTCTTTTAAAATGATGGCAGAAGTATCCTTCTGTCAGGGAACAGCTGCCACAACCAGGCTGGTCCTGGTTTTCAGCCATCACCTGGCACCCTCATTGCCAAACCCATACCCCATTGAGTATCTTGTGTTAACAGCTTCCAGATACTCTAAGTAGACCTGACCCTGTAAACACTCCCAGGTTCTGAGTTGTCAAGGACCCAACAGGCCTTGCCCCCAAGCTAGGACACAGGGCTAATCCTATCAACTTACTTTGCCAAACTGCAGACTCTGGAGAGCAGCTGAATAAGCACATGTTTTCAAATGGTAATGAGGGGAGGTTTGAAAGGAGAGTGTATGGGAACAGTTGGCAGGATACTCCTTTCCATGAGGGTAAACTATTGTCCTGATGCCTGATTTTACTTTCTAATCCATCCACTCTCTGTACTGCATGTTCTAGGGCCTAATGATTTCTTTTCAAGTTTCCCTAAAGCAAATGGCACTGTGAGCCATTTAATTCAGAGCTGATGAACAGAAAGCCCTGGGAACCCTTTCTCAGAACACTGGGTAAGAAGTCCTGGCAACCTTTAACCTATAAAATGCTGTTCTCACATCCTGAGTCATGCTGCAGTGCCATGATTGGATGACCTAACCTCTCACCATGGGTTCGCTCTGCAACTTCCTTACATTCAGCCTGGAATTTCCCTCTGCTCTCTCTACACCCAGTGAGCAGGTTGGTAAATGATCTATTGTATGGAAGGAAACCAAGTACCAAATGCTGTTTCACAGCCTCCCTCAGGAATTACTGAACTTGCTTAATCCCTATACTTTGGACATGCTTGTAAAGAAAACACCACCCATTTCTTTCTTGTTCCGTATGCCATTTGGATTCCCCATGCTTTGTCTACAGCCTCCCCAGAACTATCAGATCACTGAATCAATAAAGAGAAAGTTTTTTTAGAGTCAAGGGGAAAATGGCTTTATTCATGTTCACATCACACCACTATACTTCACATGGTACTTCATCACCATAAGTACACTGGCGGTTATTATTGGGTCACCTTGCTATACAGTGACCTCATGGCTAAACCAGGTCAGTACAGTGCCATCTTCTTAACAGATGAAGAAATTGAGCCCCAGAGAAGTCAATGTGCTCATCTTCACACATGAGTGACAGAGTCAAGTCCACTAAAGGAGGTGAAAAGGCATCTCGGGAGAGAAACATGAAAGAGGGGGGGATCCATTGGCCACAGATGTTTGAGACAGTCCTCGGCAGGGCTGCCGGGTGATATGGAGTGAAACCTGGGCCACTTTTCTATCTGGATGGTAATCACTTGGCTGATTAACATGTGCATAAAACTGAGACCTGCATGAAAGTGAGTCAGGCAAGTTGGGTCTCCACTCATCCCTCACCACACTGTGCCATATACTTCTTGCTCAGCCTTGACTGTAGAGGTCCCCCTGTGTGGTTTTCATTAAGAAATAAATGGTAGTTAACTGACCATGCCCTCTTCCAAAGGATAGCCAGTTTTAACCTTCCCCTCCTAGTAAAGGAGGAAGCATACAAGTTACTTTAACCATTTACTTCACATCTCAAGGAGGGCAGGCATGTGGGGAACCGAAGCCCTGTAAGGCACTTGGAGTTCAGGCAGGCTCATCAATCACAGAGCTGCCTGGCCTGGGATGCTCTCTGACTGAGACATGTGACTTGGCACAGTTGGACCCTCTGAAACTGGCCAGGCATGGCTGGGCCTCGGCCCGGAGATGCCCGCGCCCCTGCAGGTTCCTGGCCAGCCTTTGCAACTCTTTCATTTACCGTGTGGGACAATTCTCCACAGGGCTCAGGAAAGCACATGCTGCTGACACACTCAGGTCCACTTCCCCTTCCAAGCCCTAATGAGGTGAGATAATGGATGCAGGAAAGTATGTAAATGTGAATCAATACAGAACATATGCTCCAGGTCCCTCCATAACCTCTGAGCCAGGATGGGAGCAAAGAGGCTTTTGGAAGTATTCTACAGCAGAGTCCCTGTTTCCCCTCTAAAGAATAAATGAGACAAAACACAAAACACCTGAGAAGTTGTAATGCCCCGGCCCCTGTGCAACCCTAACCCAGGGGACCAGTTGCCAAATTTGATGCCTCTCAGGAATGGTTGTTTATCCAATTTGTCATTATATCACAAACCACATTAAACCACCAAAATGAGGCGAGAGATAGCATAAATTGTCCCATTTTGCATCTGCAAATGTCTCAGTATCCCCGGGAGTGTGGAGAAGAATGCTCTGAAGAGGAGTGGCGGCCATAAGCCTCTGGACATCCCCAGGCAAGCTCTTGGCTCCTGTGTTTTGGCTTAAAGCAACCCAGGCTAAGGGCCAGGCAGAGCCGGGCCTTCATCCAGAGCCATTGCGTCAGTGGGCTCAGCGGGCTGTGCCAGGGAGGTCTTTGCTTTCCGGAGACCAGGGGATGGAGAGCTGGCAGGGCACCCTCTATAAGAGCCAAATACCTGCAGAGGGAGCTTTTGGAAGGTCCCTCCGAAGCTCACATCAGACTCCGGACAAGAAACAGAAAGGAACCTAGGCTTCATCTGGATAGCTTGTTCTGTGTCCACCCTTACTGTTAGCCCCACCTGTACACAAGAAATGGGGGCTCCAGGTGGTAAAGTGAATGATGGCAGTAGCCTAGGTCCAGGGATGCCAATCTCGAAATCCTGGGATCTTTCTACTATACAATAAAATATTTATCTCATGTAGCCCGGCCATGCCTGGGAACTTTGTCAACCTAGCACCCTATTACCCCAAGTCCCCAAGATCAGCAGGGAACAGAGGTGATTCTGTTCCTTGCAAATCTCCATCCTGCCTGCTCACAGGTCTCAAGTCTTTTGAGGCATGATCTCAGCTTTTTCATTTAGTCAATCCTTAGGATGGAAATGCCAATGTCAAGCCTGACCTTTGTAATGTCATCGCCTTTCAATTCTTGACAAACTCCTGGTCATTTAGAATTTTCAGAAAAGGATCCAGAGCTACTCAACAGTGCAACCCATTTAATAAAGTGGTTCCAAACTCTCACCTGCTGTATGACTGAGCCAACATGCTCACTTTAGAAAGCTGGTAAAAAACCTGGAAGCCTTGGCTGCATGTTCCTCCTCCAGGAAATGGGATAACAAGGTCCACATTCACCGGCTTTCAGAAAGAGTGTAAGCCTAAGAGGATCTGGAGCCTCTAGGCAAATGGTCCAAGCTCATGTCCTCAGCCCACTACCTACCAGGTGTACACTTAAGTACATTCTTAAGTACTCCATCCCCTGGTATCCTCAGCTGTAAAAGAGAATTAATTATTATGCTTACAACACAAGGCATATATGATGATTATACACACTAGCATGTTAAAGTACTTAGAACAGTATTGTCTCTGAGCAGTGCTGTAAACATTCAAGTTTCAGTGAGTAAATAATGAAAAGTGCTCAGTGACACTTTAGAAGCACAATGGCAACCGTATTTATGAGCAACTTACAGGGATTCGGAAGGCCATATCTGTACTCCCAGCAACAGCTACTGCTCTGACTGCTAACTGGGCCATCTGCCTTTAGGAGGGTGAGTCAGCAGGCATGTCTCCAATGTATGGTATGCACCCAGCATACTGGTTGAAGATCTCTGCTTTCCTGGGCTGCTTCTCTGCATCTGATACTGACTTAGCAGGGTTTGCCTCCATACAAATTGCAGATGAGTCAGAGGCTATCCCCTGAGGTAGCCTCTCTTTGGAGTGAGGGATAGGAGCAATTCCAACAACAGCAGCATGCAGTCACCCTGGATACTACTAAAAGGGTGTCCACTCTGTGCCCAGTGGCTCTGAGCACAGTCTGCAGGCTCTGCTCAAAGCCCAGCTGATTCCTCAACAGGGAGAAGCTAATTGACCCCTGTGACTACTTTAATGACTCGCAGAATTCTTTAATGCAATGCCTAGACACAAGCATGTTTATTTTTCGAAGAGTTCACAAGGCAAAACCAGGTCATGATCGTGCAATTTCCGTTTCTAGATAAAGAGTGACTGGAGACGGAGGCCATGGTTCATGTTGAGCACTGCAGTGTTAAAGGTTAGCCAGCATGTCTGTCAACAGTTTGGGACAGATTTTTGTCTTAACCCAGTAGCACTCCAGACAAGAGTACAAATGTCGTCCCACTGTCAAATGAGTATGTTCTGTCTTCTCACCCTGGTGAGAATGAAGCAATAAAACTAGAGAAGGTCAAATGCATGCTTAGAATCCAGGCTCCTCCAAGAGTTTTTGGAGGAGTAAGATAATGTGAGGCTAGCCAGCTCATGGCTCTTGGCCCCATCAATGTCAAGAGAGAATCTTGTGTGTTTGAGTATAGACCCTCCAGACCACGTGACCAAGTTCCATCTACATGCCCTTCAAGGAACCAACCCCTAGCAGCTATTTCTCACACTCAGAAGTCACACACTGGTGCCCATCTTCTCTCAGGAGGACAAATCTGGACTGTATACAGGATAGAGGTTGTTTATATAGAGAAATCTGGGGACCTCTGCATAGAGCGCAACCTAGATGTAGACAGGAGTCCCAAAGACCTCTGCTGTGTATGGATGGGAGCCTATAGGGTTCAGGAAGCCTCTGTTCTGGACCTACCTGGAAGATCTAGATCACTGTCTTTTTAAGATGATTGGTGAGTGTAGGTGAACAATACACTGTAGGAGCACATCAGCAATGCTGACTTGAAACCTCTATCACCCTCCTTCTGACATTTCCTCAAACACTTAGCTTTCTGTTTCTCTGCTCCTGCACCTACCAGTTCTGTATGACTTGAGTTCAGCATCATTCATCCTACAGTCTTACATTGGTTAACCCAGGCTGTGATTTGGCCTTTTCAAGTACCTAGCACCCCCCCCCATTCCAATGCTCATCCCTTTCAGCACATTTTGACAAAGATGTCATTACTACCCTGCTTCCCATAGTCACCAAGGCTGAAAGTCAGGATTCTGACTTTCTATCCCAGTTCAGCTACGCACAAGCTCTAACTGGCAAGCTTTTTATTGGCCACCACCCTCTTCCAGTTGCTGTTTTCTTTTTTACTTTTCCAAAACAATGAAGTCTTGAGACCAATCTGAAGATTTGATAGTTTAGAAATCCTAAGGTACATCACTTGTTTCTGTGAACTTGCACCAAGCTATACATTATTCAAGCTTAGAATGTCACCGACAACAGCAGCATTGACAGGCTAGGAGAACATCTGACAGAAACATTTCTAAGAAAAACTTACTGGGTTTGTCCAAGAGTGCTTTCTTCTGGGAAAAAATAAAGCAGTATCACTTCTAATGTTAATAACTTATCCCAGTGATTTTAATGCCTGACCTCTCTACCTCAGTTTTCCCATCAGAGCAATGAGATAATGGACTGGTGCAATGGTCTTAAAGCCTTTGTTTGATCACAGAACCCTTTTTACACTCTTCAGTATGATGAAAGAACCCAAATCCTTTTATTTAATGTGGGCTGCATCATTCAAAACAATAAGGATACATGATTCCCAAGATTCCGGCCTATGCTTGAAAGTTCAAAAAGCACCCAGAGGTGCTTTTATAGTCATTGTACCTGAGTATGCAACAGGTAGCAGATAGCGAGAGGATAGGCATCCAAAGGCAAAGATCTACAATAATGAATAATTTGCACAGCTTCTACATGGGCATTCTGGGAAAAAAAAAAAAAAAAAACTGCCTTTTAAAATGCTACAAGCACGTGGCCAGTGTGGAGGTTTGAGTAAGAATGGCCCCCCATAGGTTCATATGGGAATGCTTAGTCATCAAGGAGTCGGAGTACTTAGCAGGATTAAGAGGCGTGGCTTGCTGGAGTGGGTGTGACCTTGTTGGAGAAAGTGTGTCACTGGGGGTGCGTTTTGAGGTTTCAAAAGCAAGTGTGTCTCTCTTGCTTCTGCCTGCTTCCCCAGCACCACGTCGGCCTGCATGCCGCCATGCTCCCACCACGATGATAATGGACTCTAAGAGTATAAGCAAGCCCCAGTTAAGTGCTTTCTTTTCTACGAGTTGCCTTGGTCGTAGTGTCTATTCACAGCAATAGGACAATGATAAAGACAGCCAAGAAAAGCACAGTCGGTGGCTCCTGGTTTACTTTGGTGTCAACCGCTGAAGCACCGAAGTCCTCCATCATTGTCTTTTGTGTCACTGACACATATGTCGATCACTGGGAGGAAAACGCACATAATGTGTAGTAGGAGAGTCCCTCAGGAGTTCTTGGGGACTTCCAGGAAGTCACAGATGACACTGAAAATTGCTAGACTAGTTCACAAGTTTGGCCATTCCTACGCTACTCTTGCAGAACTTGGGCAGTTGCTTACTATTAAGCACAACATGGAACTTGAGATTCCCCTGGCTATTCCTCCTCTTCAGACCCAGTCTACAAGAAGCCTTCTCCCGTTGGCTTCTTTGGAGGCAGAGATTCCACCTTTCTCTGCACACTTCATTCTCTGACCTAGAAAAATGGCTCTGCACAATGGCTTCCATAATCTTCTGCTGCGTTCAATTACTTGTGCGTTCACCAAAAAAGCACTTAGTGAAAACTACTGTATGTCTGCCATTTCAGTCATTTCAACACAGAGCACTGCTTTAGAATATCCTCCTTTCTTGGCAGAACTACCCTCTTCCATTGAAGATTACAATGAAGGGCTTTAAGACCACATACCAAGAAACCAGTGCCACCAGAGTGGTATTGTAAAGGCCACCGCAGGGTGAAAGGCCATGCACCAGACTTCATGATGCTATCTACAAGAACCCTGAATGCCAATGAGATACTCGTCTATTGCTTAACATCTTTACTCAGCAAAATAAAACACCTACAGCGGTTTTTCAACTTTGCACCTCAGGAAGATGAGAAAAGAGATCCTTGATTTCTGACCCCATAATCAATAATAACTCCACCTATGTATTAGAATCACACGTCACGCTTTAAAAAAAAAAATGTTCTAAATGCTCTGAACCTCTTCCAGTGACTCTGATTAAATTGGCCCAGGGTGGAATCCAGGCATCCGTCTATTTTAAAAGCTCTCATGAGGTTTCTAGCATGTAGCCAGAATTGAGAGCCACTGCTCTACAATGAGATTTATATAAAAGTTTATTGTTAAAGAAATGCCAACCTGTGTTACAAATGCACTAAAACATTAAGTAATAACACCAAAGATCCTCTAGAGCAGACAGGAGTTCTCTCCTGAGTACTGCTTTCGGGGTGCGGGCTCCCTGAAAAGTATGGTTTCATCATAACTCATGCATGATTTCCAAGGCTATCAAGAGAAAAAAAACAATGGTGGTGGTGCATGGGAGGTATTTATGTGCAGGCATGTGGGTTTCTACCTGTTCTTCCTATACCCCACCGGCCAGAAGCCAGTCCCCTGGCTACATCAAACTACAGAGAAAGTGAGAAAGGCAATGTAGTTGTGTGCCTAGGAACCAGATTTGGAGAGTTCAACCAATCTGCTCTAGAGGGGTCCTTGCATCCTTTATTTTAATTCCACAAATACAATGAAGGGAATAAACAAAAAAGACAGGGAGAACCCGTGGATTTTAAGACTTGGAAACCAGTCATGATGGGTATACCTTATTTAAACTCAGGGTTTTTTAAAGGAAGAACAAGTGACATTTATGAGACAATTAGAAGGCTGAATGATTGCTAGATACTTGGTAGATAGATCTTGAAACATTTGCAGATAAAAATAATGCAACAGGATGTGCTTCCAAAATGATGCAGGGAAGTGGGGGATATAGAGGAGATAAAATTGGCCACATCATCTTTGGAACTGAGTTATGGGTATGCTGGTGTCTATTTTTAGGAGCGATTGAAAATTTCCACAATACATCTTCCTTTAATAAAAAAGGCAATTTTTTTATGGGTCTAATTATAGTCTTCAGGCTTTTTCCTATATAGAATTCCCAGACCTGAAGGGAGGGTCCCTCACCTGCTCTGCCCACAACCTCCTATGCCAAGTGGCAGTCTCTCTTGGGAAATTTCTTAATGTCCCAGGTCTTTGTTACTGTCTTGGGTTTGGTTTTTACTCACCCAGTATACATCATGGAGGTACAGCTTTCTTCTGGAGACTGTTTATTCAACACTGTCTGGAGGTGCTGCCTGGGGCCAGGGCTCTGCTGCTCCCTGCTCTGCCTCTGAGCTGTCTGGGCCTCTGTTACCACCATGAGCATGCATCCAATGAAAGATGCTTATCAAAATTCCTTTTTGGTTCCAAGAATCACTTTCCTGCTTGGAAAAAGGGAAAAGAGAAATAGAAAAGAAAGCCAAACACATATCACTGTTCTCCTTAAGAGCTTGAATCAGAGACCTCATTGACTTGTGGGTAACATTGGGGAAAAGGGTATAATAACACTATGAATATAGCGTTAATATCTGAGAGCTGAATCTTACTACCATGTTTCTCCTTTCCTTCTTGCCAAACATTGTCTGTATGTTCTTCAGCACCAGATTCCCCCAGTTTTCATGGCTCCCAGAATATACCTTGATCAGCTCTTCATACAGGGTGCTTTCATACAAAGGTCTTCCTCTGCCATGGCAAAGTCACCTCTGCCCACCCTCCATCTCTTCCTATGTATATTTGGACTCAAAAGCAGAATCCATGCTTAACTTTTCTCAGCCATTCATCCATCACAACCAGTTTGATGACCCTGGCTTTCTTCTATGTCTTCCAATCACCACCTGTCCCACGTCCTCACAGCCACACTATCCATGTCCTCACAGCCACACTGTCCATGTCCTCACAGCCACACTATCCATGTCCTCACAGCCACACTGTCCATGTCCTCACAGCCACACTGTCCACGTCCTCACAGCCACACTGTCCATGTCCTCACAGCCACACTGTCCACGTCCTCACAACCACACTGTCCACGTCCTCACAGCCACACTGTCCACGTTCTCACAGCCACACTGTCCCATGTCCTCCCAGCCACACTCCATGTCCTCACAGACACACTGTCCCACGTCCTCACAGCCACACTGTCCATGTCCTCACAGCCACACTGTCCACGTCCTCACAGCCACACTGTCCCATGTCCTCACAGCCACACTCCACGTCCTCACAGCCACACTGTCCATGTCCTCACAGCCACACTGTCCATGTCCTCACAGACACACTGTCCATGTCCTCACAGCCACACTGTCCATGTTCTCACAGCCACACTTTCCATGGCTTCCCAGCCACACTGTCCATGGCTTCCCAGCCACATCCTTTTGCTTCCAACTCTTTATTGCTACTATTGCTAGAACCTCCCTCTTTAATTCTCTAAGGTTTTGGACTTCGAAGAATAACTTGGCTTTATTGCCTTTGCATGACCAACACACTAAATAGGTTCCTTTGGCTCCTTCCATCTAGGTGTGTCTTCTCTACTAGTCTCCAGGAAGGACATATCCTACTGTCTGGTTTTTTAGGTTAGCAATGCACAGGCTCCTGGGCCTTTTGATAAGGGGTCACTGGACAGATTCAACTGGGTCTGTAGGTTGCAGGTAGCAAGTCAAGGCCATAAATTAGAAGACAAACAGCTACATTACACAGTGCATGTGGCAGATCTTCTGGTTATCCTCCCATTTTGAAGATTTATGTCCTACTTTTAGACTTACCTCATCGCACTCTGGTTATTACAGATACGTGGTCTTTCAGGGCACTGTTAAAGGGGAAATACTGCCACCTAGAGACAGTGGCAGAAGTAATTGACTGAAGAGGATTGAGAGGAGGACACATCTTAGGAAATAAAAAGCTAAGGTTCTAGTGAGTCTGCCTTCTCCATTACCAGATCCACAGCATCTACAATCACGGCCATCCTCCTCCAAACTTAAGCCAAGAAGGGGGAGCATTGTTGGGGATAGTGGGAGATGACACAGAACACACAAGAAAGAGAGCCAATATTGGTGGCCTAGGAAGAGTGGAACCCATTTGCAGCACTACCCCTGCTCCTGAAGGGTTAGGGAGAGCCTGGAATTGTGGCTTCCAGGTTCTTTCTCAATATCATCAGTCCATCTCAATGGACTTCTGAGTGATTGTGTGTTTCTATGTGGACATATTCATACCTCCCCAAACCTCAAAATAATAGAAAACCTTTCTCATTCTCTAGTTTTTGCCATTTACCCCCCTTTTTCCTCACCCCTTTCTCCCCCAAACCCCTGCCTGGAATATGTACAATAGCATCTGTTAACATTAGACTCCAGAGATACCAAGATTATCAAGCGCTTATAGGTTAAGAAATTCAGTAAGCTTTTATTAAAACTAAATATTCAGCAAGGATAAAAGCTCACTTACTTCTCTAGTGTTTTCTTTTGCACTGTTTGATGTAGAATTGAAAGCTGCTGGGGTTCCAATATTAATTTAGCCACTCATCATCAGTATATTGGACAAGTACTCAGCCTCCTAATACTTCAGTGTCCTGTTTGTAAAATGAGAAGGTAGAAGAGTTTATGTGCTGTAGTTGAGAGGATTAAATGATGTCTCTTTGCACAGTTTTCCCAGCAGTGATTGACACATAGTGAGAACTCCTTGAGTGTTAACTGTGATTTTCACCATCCCAGCAATGGGAAAGAAAATTCTATGGTTGACATTTACAATAGCATTCTGTTACTTAGTCATAGCTTTCTCCCGTGTCTGAATAGACACACATCATTCTAAAGGAGGCTGACACCTTTAAGAATCTAACAGTGAGGAACAGCCTATCAGCCAATAAAACATACATTTAGTAAACCATACAACTGATTGCTTCCTCCTTTTCAAGATGAAAGTAACTTCAGATAAGTTTTACAAAATGATTTGTCTCATATATTCTCATCCCCAATACCTATACATAAGTATGTCCACAGTCCTCCTTTTTCTCTCTCTTAATCCAAATCCAAAACCTATAAGGAAGACCAAAACAGTAGCTATGATTCATTCTTACTCCTCATCCTACAATACTTCACGAACTACAATCAATTCAGCTTTCAGGTGATATCCAGATTCTGTCCCCCCTTCATACCCTGTCCTAAGGAACACTGTACCACCCCCATTCACTTAATGCTCCAGCCCTCAACCTCTCTACAGTTCACATAACACAGGGAAAAGCCAGAAGAAGATATTAACCAGATTGTCTTCTACAATTCCCAGGGGTTCTAATGGACCTGGCCTTTGGCTAGGACTGATTCTGTGCCTTCTCTGTTCTGCTCCAGATCCTCCAGGTGCATATCTTAAACCACTTGTGTTTTCCAACTCCTTTCTTCTCTCAAGAATCTTACCAGCTTGTGTGTGCCCAGGAATGGGGGAAAGGTAGGGCATTGGATCAGTCAGTTAGTTTGCTAAAGAAAGTTGCTTCCTTTGGAAAAGGCTGTTTGATAGACATTCATAGGAGACTCAGCAGCAGGAAACAGGCAGGGATTGGCTGCAATTCCTTCTCTCCACCATCCTGAACCTGAGTTCTTAGCAGGGTGCCCAGCATCACAGTTTGTCCATAAAACATGAGCTAGATTCACGCATGAACTAATGAATGATTGAAGAAGTTGAGTGCCTGAACAAAGCCACCCACTGACTGTCCTACCTAGAGGCAGAGGATGTACTGCTCAGCTCTCTAAGGCTGTGGGTCTTCATTAGCAATCAACACCAAAGAAAAAGAATGCTGGAGATAATAAATGTCCCCAAGTACAGCTGAAGCCATGCAGCAGTTTTGAGTTTTCCAGCAGTATCACCAATGACTAATGTCATCTACAAATTCTCCAGCCCTTGCAGAGAACTGAAGTATCTTGAAGTCTCATCATGGCCACGTGTGCTGCCACTGCATGCCTCAAAATAAGCAGCAGCCCATTTAAACCCTTACAAAACTAGAACCCAGTTCTTGTGGCGAGCTGGATTCCTCTGAGAAGAGATTTACCACACAAGAACTTACTTCATACGGAGTAATTAATAGTCTCAAAGCGCTATACACATGGCAAGGTGCCCATCTCAAAGGGAGAAGAACATATGGTAACATTAAACACATTCATAACAAAGAAGCAGAGCAGAGCTAAACAGAAGGCTTTGGTTCCTAAAGCCTATGCATTTGGACTGTCCCCTATGTTAATCTAATTTTAAATTGGGACAGGTTTTGTAAGCTGGGCTCATATCTGAGCAAGGTCACAAGCTGCCAATGGCTATTGTTAGAACACAAGCGCTCTCTCTCTCTCTCTCTCTCTCTCTCTCTCTCTCTCTCTCTTTCTCTCTCTCGCTCTCTCTCGCTCTCTCTTTCCCTCTTTCCATGTATCCTTTCCTTATTTCTTCCCTCCCTCCCTCCCTGTTTAGAGTTTGTCCAAATTTCCTTTGACTAATACAAAGTGGCATTTTAAAATTATGGGTCAAATGGCAAATATACATACTAGAAAGGGTGTTACCTTGCCAGTTATTACAGAAATGCAAACTCAAATGAACAGGTACCATTTTTAAGGTTGTCAACAGAATTCAGTAATGAAGACACTGGGTTTTGACACCATCGGAAGCGAAAATGGCACTCATACGCTGGAATATACTGGCTCTACTATCTCAAGAACTGCAAATACTAATAGCCTTTGACCCAATACACTCACTCCTGGGAACATCTCCTGATTAAAGAATGTAGATATAGGGAAAAGACATTACATACATGAAGGGATATTTTAAAATATTTAGATGCAGAGATGATGATAACTGGTGTGACGGGTCCCCTCTAAGGACTTTGAGTGGTCATTCAAACTTGGAGAGTCTATTCAAACTTGGAAAGCATCCAATCTAACTGGAACAGAGAAGAATGCAAAACAGTGAGAAGCCAGAAGAAAATACAGTTGTTTCAAGAACCACTTCTGTCAGGAATCCAAACTTCAGAATGCAGGTTACACTGGACTTCTTAGGAGAGGTGCCCCAGACAGGTAGGGGGATGGTACTTATCTCAACAGGCCAAGCTACCATAGTTCTCAGATAGAGAAGAGAATAGGTTGAAGAACAGTTAGGATGCTGGGGAGACCAAACTTCTCAGGGACAGTGGCATCTATTTTTGTTTTTGTTTTGTGAAAGCGCAGTGCAGAGAAGTGACCAAAATTAGACAGAGAACAAAGATTTGCATGGGAAAGCAATTTAAATAAAATTATATTCGAAGACAACCTCGAGTCCTTCCTAAAACAGCAGACTGCAAAGCAGGGAACATTTGTTCCTCCTCCTTTTCCCTATTGGGGTGAGAAGAGTGCCGCTAAGAACTGAATGGAATAATTCAACAGACAAGAGAGGGGTGGGCTCAAGGAGAGGTCATAGCCCAGCTGCCCTCCAATCTCTTTCCCTGCTCCAAGCTCCACGCGATTTGCAACTTGACAAATGATGCCTTTCCAGTGTCCAAGGAAGTGTGCTCTCTTATAGATCTGTAAATAACCCCCCTCCTCAGATTGATGAAATTGTTCATCAAATTTAATCATGAAAGCTGCTAAGAGGCTTTTCTGCACAACTTATTTCATTGCGGTAATTAAAAACACATCTTTGCATTCTCTCTTTTCCACTTCACTGAATGCATTCCTTTCCCTGAAGTTTCCTGTGAAAGAAATAAATGACACATCAGCGCAGACAATTATCTGTGGAGGTACAGGGGAAACAACATGCGCCTCCTTCCCCGGGACAGGTTTCACGCTGCAAATGCTCACTTCTGCAAATTAAGAAAAAGGTGATTCCTCACCTCAGCTTGTGGAGCCTTTGATCGATTAGTTGTTTTTCGAGGAGAGTTTCTGCTGTGCTACCAAGATCACACACCTTCTAGCCAGGGAAGACTTCCAGTAAAAGGAATGAATTTGTATAGACACACTTAGACCTATGACATTCCATTTCCCTTGTACCAAAGGGAAGGGAGCACAGAGACCGAGTCACTATGGAGAGTCAGACTTATCTGGCCCAGGTATCAAGAACACGGAGCTCACTCTACAAAAGCCAAGAATATTGCAGTGCCTCTTGAGAGGGTAAAAAGTAACACCCACTCTGTAGATATGTCATTGGTATATGGATACGCCACTGTGCAATTGTCGTACTTGATTTCACCTGACCTTCACCAAATGTATGAATAACAAATTGTAGAATCTGCTTTTGTTTTGTTACAATGGAAAATAAATTGGCAACAGGTAGACTTAACCCTTGTGCTTTCTTGATAAATTAATGCTTTGGTTAAAAAAAAAAAAAAAAATGGAAAGCTTTACAAAGCCATGTTGAAATGTCCAAGATCGTCAGGGTGACAAACTGGTTCTTCTATAGAAGATAAGACTGATTGTGGTAAGTACAGTGTTATCACCTGTTTGATGAGGATGTGCTCTAAGATCCACAGTGAATGCGTGAAACAACTAATGTAAATAATTTCTTACACAATTTCTATATATTATTTGTTTCTAGGCACATAGACCTACAATATTAGTCCACAAGTTAGGATGAACAACAAAAAGGCACAAATGTAACCATATACTATATCATGGACTCTAATGGTTTATTTCAAACATGAATTGCTCATTTGGGGAATTATCCATGTAATATTTTCAGATGGTCCCAAGTGATAACAACTATGCAAAGCAAGACCATAGGTAGGTGAGGGCAGCATATCCCAGAGCAGAGTTCTCCTAGAGGTGTGTTTTACAAGCATGCATCAACATCCCCAGTTTCTGAGACTGCAGCCCAGACTTGTGGTGTTAACAGCCCTGCAGGCGAGGCCCAGGAATCTGAGTGTAACCAGCAATTCAGCTTCCTCGTGTGCCAAGGTTGGAAGGGCACTACCAAATAGAGCATTGTTTACAAACATGTGCTAACCCCACCTACTCTCTAGTAATACAACTGGGCCTGTGGTTTGTCCTGGGAGGTCACACAGTCTAACCAAGCTCAGCCTGCACCTGGGAAGAGAAAATGGCCAGATGTTGCCCAAGTCAAGGAGGCAAAGTCCTCAGTATTAGAATAGTCAAAGGAGCTGAGGACTAGCTTGGTGGTAGACTGCTGGACTCGAATGCTTGGGCTCCTGGATTTGACCCCTGGCACTAACACCAAAAAGAAAAGAACAACAACAACAAAAACAATTCTCACAGAGAGATACCTTAACTCTCTATCACCTACTTTCTAACTTTTTCCTTTTAGAAAGCAGAAGTTCCAGGCATCAGCCTAGGTAGCAACTATAATTACCCTGAATAGCGTTCTGAGAGGTGAGAGGTCCAAGACAGCAGAGAGCGAGCAGTTTCAGTTCTGGCCACCACGGCTCTAATCTGCGGCAAGCTTTGGCTTTAGCACCCTATTCAAAGGCCACTGGGCTGATCTCAGCTTCCCTGAACCCCTCACTCCTTCTTTGAGAATCAGAAAGTTGGGCTTCATAACTTCAAATGGGATCTCAAATTCTGTAACTGAACCTGGGGCAAGTCACTTCTCGAGCCTCAAGTTCTTCCCAAGGAGAACAGAAGAAGAGTTGATTGATGCTCTAGGGAGGGGTGTGGGTACCACAGCAAACAGACCTGAGTTCAGCGCATCCTGTACCACTACCAGCTCAGGAACTGAGAAAACCATTGTTTCTCCCAGCATTCTGAGTCCATCTATAGACAGAGATAATGTGCTTTCTTAGTGGAGCCATTAGATGGAGGAAAGGAAATCATCTCTCATCTTCCTAGATTGGTACCCAGTGGCTAAAGAATCGATGTGAACTTCCAGAAAAGAATAGCTTCCTACTTTTTCATGGTGTGTAAAATGGCATCATATAAAAAGGGAATTAAGTTCTCTCAATAATAAAACGAGCCGATGACCTGCAAGGCTTGCGCCATCCTGTCCCTTGATCACCTTTAGTAGCTCTGATTTGTCACCATAATTGAGACCTATGTTTCTACTTGTCTTCACATCCACATACATTGTAATTAAATAGACTACAAGTAACAGCAGGTAAAACTACCTTCACACCATTTAAAAGACCCAAAACAGACATTGAGGAATCATTGTACATTTTTACCAGTTTGGGTCTAATTTTCAGGTGCTACTACATAAACCAATATTGTTAGTTTTTTTAATTTTAAAAGAACTGGGAAACCTGGGTCTCCAGGAATCTCCCAAGGAAAGGGTAGAGGGACAGTAAAGATTCTTGTTCTGTTTCAAAACAGATGGGTCTGACAGATTCCCAAGGAGGCTGAGGGTCTGCCCAGGAACCACAGAGACATTCCATACGTATCTGCAGGGGTTCATTAGTTCTTAACACTTGCTATGAGTTCTGATAGTGTGCATGAGAAGAGAGCTGCCTCTTTGAACGTAGTGCACCAGTGGTTTGCTTTGAACACAGAGAAAGGAAGAAAGGCAGGCACTATTTTAAAACCATCAAAAACAGAAATCAGCAACGATACTCAAATCTAAGTTCCAGGTGCAGCTGAGCTCCCCAGGTGGCTAAAGGCTCCCACCTCTAAAGAATGTCTAAAGGCAGCTGCTACGATGGCCGCCCATCCAGGCTTACTTGGGACGGCTGGAGTTAGCCCCGTAGTTTCCCCCTTCAGGGACACGGCTCAGTTCTAAAGGACAGGGAGAGCTGGTCATCACTGGAGCACACTCAATTTGGCCCCTGAATAAAGGTTCAGAAAGACCCAAGCATCATGATGGCTCTCCTCATCTCCTCACTCCTTTCCCAGCAGCTGCAGTTGGAACAATAAGGAAAAGTTAAACCATTGAGGCATCTGACCCATCAGAAATGGACAAAGCAGAGCACAGAGTGAGCTCAGAGATGGACACTTTACTGCCTAGGCAGCAGTGCCATGAGACCTGTAACCCTCTCTATAGTTGCCCAGTGCCTACAGCACCCTGCAGCTTGGAGGTTCCCCCAGGAAGAAGATAAACTAATTCCCATAGACCAATTGCTCAAGGAAACTCTGCAGATCCCTGGAACTTTGTATTAAGTTCAAATGAGAAGCAGAAAAAAAAATACCCATTTTCTTCAAAAGTCAATTCATTTCTAATTATAAGTACCATGCAATAATATAGAGAGATTAGGATGTGAGGGTGGGGGTGAGCTTTTTATTTTAAGAACAAAGGTACACTGTTCAGCTCTGAAACCCTGGACCCAGCCAGTTGTTTTGTTAGTTCTTGGATAATATAGTGCCTCAGGCCTTTTCACAGTTTTGACAATGTCTCTTCAAGGTTATTTTTCACTTATAAAATCAAATCTTAGAGTGGCCTCAAATACTCAGTACTGCTTCCACTCTCCCCTCCCCACCCCACTACCCCCATGCACACACTGTAAGGCACATTCTATACTATAGTTGTTTGTTTTCAACAGACCATTATTTTAGGAGCAAGTCCTAAATTTCAGAGGTTGGAGCAGTTGTGGCTTGAGGTCTCCTGGTTAGCCTTTGGAAGGGAAGCTAGAATGCAGGTTGAGAGATGGTCAAGGGCTTGCTCTTTTCCAGGGCCTTCCTTGGTTAAACCCTGACTCTCACACATCTCCCTCACTTGTGACTTATGGGTTATCCTAGCAAATCATTCCTGGGTTATCCAGATTGACCCACCTACATTTCTCCAGGTTGAAGAGCCACAGCCTAGTTCTCACTGCCAGTCACTCTCTTGGCCCTCCCCATGCTCTGAAACAAAAATCCCATCTGCTGCCTGTACTGAATTTTGAAGGGCGCAGCCATCAACCAAAAGACCCATCAAGGCCAAAGGAAAGGAAGGCACGTGATACAGAAGAGACAGTCCTAAGCATGCATGCAGGGCTCTTAGAAAGCCGGTAGCCGCAACCCTCAGTGTCTCCCCACTGAGCATCAGACCCTGAGGAGGGACATACAATAAAGGAAAGATGGATGCCTAGCAAAGTAGATTTTTAAAAAGGGAAAGGCAGAAGGGAGAAGGGAAGAGAGGAAAGCAGCTTGAAAATTTGAAAGTCCAGATGAATTCATTCCAAGAACAGAAAGTGGGGGATGTGGGGGATGTGGGGGTACAGGGGGTGATCTCTTGGGAATGGAAGCTAGTATAAGGCTCCTCTCTAAACATTAGGTTCCTGTGTCACAGGTTGGGAATCTGGCTGGGGGGAGGTTGGGGAGGGAACAAGATGGGATGGGAAGGGAGGGGAGAAAAGGGAGGAGAAGGAAGGAGTAGGGCAAGGAGGGGAAAAGAGAGGGGAAGGGGGAGGGCAAGGGGGAGGGGAAGGGGAGGGGGAGGGAAAGGGCAAGAGAGAAGCAAGGGGGAGGGGAAGGGGAGGGGGAGGGGAAGGGAAGAGAGAGGGGGAGGGAAGGGGGAGGGCAAGAGGGAGGGGAAGGGTGAAGCAAGGGGGAGGGCAAGGGGAAGGCTTACCCAAACCTTACAGTTTCTCTCCTCTGCGAGGAGAGCTCAGCACTGGCTGCCAGCCTGTGTGCCTTCCACTGCCAGGCTCATCGGCTGTCCACTGGAAACTTGGTGTATGGACAATCCCGAGAAAGAGCCAACACAAATAACCAACCCTCAAGAACGGCTCCTAGGCCATGGCGGTCATTTGTACCGAGGGAGCTGGGGGTTATACCAAATGCTACCTATGAGACATAAGGTTTAAAAGGCCATCCATGTTTATTTATCCTCTTAGACAGAAATGGGGAGGGAAGGAAAGAAGGAAGGAGGTGGAAGTCCTAAATCCTAAATTATGCCATCCAGCATGTTATCAGCAACAGAGAGTGAGCTAGGGAGCAAGCCCCGAGGTGTCCTGTGGCACAGAGGTGACACTTCTACTCAGAACATGAGGACAAGCATTTAGGAGAACAGTTACAGATGAGAATCACATGATCAGTCAAGCAAACAGAAAACACGGTCCTCAAATATTTTATAGACTGTTAAAAAAAAAAGTGATGTTTTTATATTATTCCAACTGGTTTTGACTTCTCATTAAACATTATCTACTTCATTCTGCTTTGACCTTTGACCCTTTTTTCCCTACCACAGCTAGAATTAGTCTCTCTCTCCCTCTGCCCTTCTGTTTTATCTGCAGCTCCATCGGATGGCCTCACGTTGGGCTGCTGCCCAAGAAGTCCTTAGTTAATTGCATGTGATTGGGCTGCACCCTACTTGCAAATGCTACACCAGTTTCTTATATCCTTGTAATATAATATGACCGAAAGCTCCAATTGTTGTTGAGTTGTGCACTTGGCTCCTCTCCCTTTTAATATTCAAGTCCTCTGCCGAGCGCTGATGATCTTTAAGTATAATGTAGGACACTGGGCGAAATTAGTAATGGCAGCTACTGACTATGCTCCCTTGGGCCCTGGTAAGCTCTTTGCCAGGAGACTAAATTGCTAAACCAGTGATGTTTCTCATTCAGACATGAAGCACAGACATCTAGGTCCAAGGACAGGTAGCTGGCACAGGTACCCCCTCTGCACTCTCTCTACCTTATAAGAAGACTATCGTTGTAATACACACATTGCAAACTATAATAAGAGGTCATCTGAGGTCATAGACTCTTTTGTTGTCCTTTCTGGAGTGGGGTTGGTTACATGGCCTAGGAATGATCTCTCATAGTAAGAGGCACCCTTTCTTCTAGTAGGCTGGGAACGCTCTTGTCCATTGCAACCTCACATAGGTGAAACGGAACACGTACATCCACCCTGTTAGACTCTCATCACACTAAGCCAAGAAAATTTTAGATATTTGGAAGGATTTTGATTTGTATCTGTTTGGGCTAGAAAATTATGGAATTTCAACTACCCTTGAGCATACTATTTAAAGATTAGCAAAATATTAAAATCCCTAAATCATTCTGGCAAGCAGCTTATGGAATCCACAAAGAAGAAATGTTTTACATCCCACTCACCACATCTCAACAGTTTATTGCTGAGGTATTGTCTTTGGAGGTCAAGATTGTTCAACCAAAGGTGAACTTTGGACTTCTAGCAGCTCTGTGAAGCCTGCAATTGGAGGGCACTGCCCATAGGTGGTGCTTGTCAGCACTTCATAATGTGTAGTCCCTAGACATCAGAACCACCTTGTACACGCCAGGATACCCAGGTCTTCATGCCTGCTTAGTCAGTCTTTGAAGAAGAAAATGAGGATGTTCATTGCAATGTGATCTGAGTGAGTCTGTTTTTGGGGGGTGTTGTTTTTTTCCCCTACACTACAAAGTTTAGGAGTCACTTATCCCACAGGTTGTATTATTTAAAAGACTAACTGAGATGCACACTGGTTTTCTTCCATCCTTGGCTACCTTTAGAAAGATTTAAACTACAATCAAAGAACAGAAGCCTAAAACAGTCCTAAGGAATGTGAAATATAAGAAACCAATTCCTCTGGACTTGCTCTCAACTTTCACACTCATGCAATGCAGCCAGTAGTTCCATCTGCTAAGGACATAGCTCTTCTTCAGGGGGGCCACCTAAATATTCAACAGCCACATGGGGAAGGGAGGTTCAGGAGGCAAAGAGCTCCATGGTGGAATCCTGGCTTTCTGGTGGTTGTTTATATTGCTATGGGCCAATTACGCGGTGTGTATACGTCTCACTTTTTCAATCCATGGAGTGAATTGCAAGACCTACTCCATAAAATTAAAGGAGACACTGGCTGAAACGTCCTTAGGCTCCAATGACTACAGCTGTCTTTGTCATCAGCCTCTCAGCTTTTAATTCAACAGTTCTTTCTCCAAAGGCCCACAGGCTAGTCCTTGGCTGCTCTATCACCATAGCCAGAGCCTCCCTTCCTTAGTTAGGACGATCAACAGTCTCCTTACAGCAGAGTCAGGCAGCTGGGATCACCCACCCTGTGACCCCTCTATGATAATGTCACCATGGGTGGATATTTTGCCTTTTCTATTGGCTATTGAGTCACATGAAGTCAAACAAAGCAGTCAAGTTCCGTGCACCTCCATGGCCAAGCTATTTCCCTCTAGATGTATGTCTTCAATTGGAAGTCTATACATAAGCATAGTACCAACAAGAGGGACACCTACATTATATCTCCAAAGCCCTTCCCTGATGTACATAAAATAAAAGCAAACATTGTATGTTTCCCAAAAAACACTGTAAAAACCTTTCTGGTGCCACCAATGCCTTTAAGAAAGTGATGCTCCTGTAGACTGACCATGCAGTTATTAGAGATGGCGGGGAGCAGTAGAAACAACAACAAAATCTGTCTTCTCACAATCTTGGTCTTTTAGTTTGTAAATCAGGAACAGCATTTCATGTATTTATAAAAATAATGTTGAGCAGCCACAGGGTAGACTCTGGGCAAGAGACTCAGGACACAGACGTGAGTGACGCCAGAAAAGCCCTGCTAAGAATTACATTTAAGGCTGATACCTGCCCCATGTAAGCATCTCAAAAATTAGAGACAGCAGTGTGACAAAGGTTGCAGACAGCTTGGAAACTGAAAACATTATTTCTTTTTTGTTTTGTTTTTCGAGACAGGTTTTCTCTGTGTAGCTTTGTGCCTTTCCTGGATCTTGCTTGGTAGATCAGGCTGGTCTTGAACTCACAAAGAGCCTCCTGCCTCTGCCTCCAGAGTGCTGGGATTAAAGGCGTGCGTCACCACCACCCAGCAAAAACATTATTTCTTAAAGCCAGATCTTTTTCATTTTTGAAGAACTGATCTCATTAGTATTTATGCCACAGACTTACCAATGTTTTTAAAACAGGTATATGAGATACCTTTCGTCAACTATAACAACAATAAAAGCCCAAAATCTTGCTACATACCTCTAAAACTTCCACCTAAGTATTTTAAGTGGAGGAGGAGTTGGGTAGTGACCTCTACAAAACCCCCAAAATAACGTTCTGATATACAATGGGGAGAATGGACTCCAGAGATTTGCAGCCCTAAGTAGTGGGTTAACATTCATGTAAATCAGCACCAATGTGGGCACCAAAGAAGGAAGGCACAGTGTTCTGGTTTCCTGCTGTGCGGACTAGTTTTATGTCAACTTGACACAAGCCAGAGTTATCTGAACAGAGGGAACCTCAACTGAGAAAATGTCTCCATTAAATCTGGCAGTAAGGCATTTTCCTAATTAGTGATCAATCTGGGAGGCCCAGCCTATTTCAGGTGGTGCCATTTCTGGGCTGGTGGTCCTTAGCAAGCCATAGGCAGCAAGCCAGTAAGCAGCACCCCTCCACAGCCTCTGCATCAGCTCCTGCCTTCAGGTTCCTGCCCTGTTTGAGTTTCTGTCCTGACTCCTTTGATGATGAACAGTGATATGGAAGCATAAGCTAAACAAACCCTTTCCTCCCCAAGTTGCTTTGGTCATGGTGTTTCATCACAGCAATAGAAACCCTAACTAAGCATCTACTCCATTATCATAGACTATGAAGAATCTAGAAGGAACTAAGAACCTCAACTAGATGGTTCACTGGCTCCGAGTTATCAAGAACAATCACAGCCTTGGTGTGAAAGCTACAGTATAGAAGACAAGAACAGCCAAGTTCCCTCTCCTCGGTTTGGCAGTCACCTCTGCCTCTTCTCGCTGGGTGACAATAAGTGACTTGTCTTTCTAATCCTCATTTTCTAGGTGTCTGAAGTGCAGGAAGTCATTTCCTCTTCCCTGTGGCTTTAATGGGGAGAGATGAGGCTGAATGACCACGTACCATGTATCTGTTCATTTAGGACCCCTCAGAAAGGCCCAATGGGCATATCTGACACACTTCGAGTGTGTCTCCATAATGATCTACTAGCGTCAACAGCATCATTATTATCATCACTGCCATCCTCCTCTCTACCACAAACTCAAGACACACACATACACAGTGAAAGAAATTCCCACACAGTGGGAGGAGTAGCTTCTTGCAGGAGGATCTGGAGGGAGTGGGAGGAGCAAGGTGAGGGTGGGTATGACCAAGATACATTATACAAGTAAGGAATTGTCAAAGAATAATAAAAGCATTATTTAAAAAAATAATAAAACTCAGAAAAAAAAAACACAGAAAGAGAACTAATCTTGAGATCTAGAGCTGACTAAAAAGGTAAAATTTTTCACACTAATAAAAATGATGGCTTGTGGAATATTTATGGAAGAGTCATGGAGCTAAATCGTTTCTCCACACAATCTCAGCCAAGGCATTCCACCAATCACCCAAGAGGAAGCTTACTATCTGTACATTTTAGAGATCAGAGGACTGCGGACTGGAAGGCATGTAACTGCCACACAGCTAGAGGTGGCACTGCTCTACTTCTTCAGGACAAGTGTGTGCCCTTTGCAAAAAGTTGAAGACATGCCACTCTACCTTCTCTCAGGCCAGGCTTCCCCCATGCAGCACCAGCTAGAAAACAACAGCAGGAGCCCCAGGACACCCTCGGTTCTGCTTTTACATAGCCTTTCATCTTCTCCTGTTCCCCTGGAGAATCCTCACCATTTACTGAGAAAGCAAAGACAGACTAGACAAGCAGAAGTCATAGATAGGGCTAGCCTAAAAAGACGATGTGGCATTCTTAATGTTAATTTATCTGCTTTTAAGTTTATGGATAGAATGGTGGATTGACAACAATCCTACATAATTAAAATTCTCTTGCCTTTTTGTTTTTATTTTTATTATTTATTTTAATTTTTTGAGATTGCAATATAATTAAATCATTTCTCCCTTTCCTCCATTCAAAACCTCTACTTGCTCTCTTTCAAGCTCATGGCCTCTTTTATCATTAATTGTTGTTACATTCATATACATACATACTGATGCGTATCTATTCCTAAATACATAAATGCACCATGCTCAGGCTGTATAATGTTACTTGGTATGTATGCTTTCAGAGCTGATGATTTGATATTGGAAAACCAATTGGTGTGCTCTTCCCTGGGGAAGACTCTTTCTCCACTCTCAGTATTCTCAAATTGACTGGAGCTCCTTGTCTAGGGTTGAGGCCCGGTGAGTTCTCCTCCTTTTACATTAGTGTGTCTACTGGTGTTACACTTGTTCAGGCCATGTTCAGGGAGCCGTGTTGTTGAGACTTCATGGGTGTAGGCTCTGACACTCCGAGGAGCCACAATCTCACAGCAAACTTCCCATTCATCTGGCTCTTCCAATCCTTCTGACCCGTCTTCCACAATGATTCCTGAGCCTTAGGTGTGGGAGTTGTTGTGTAGATGTATCACACAACTCTGTATTTTGATCACCTGTAGCTTTCTTTAATGTCTCTGTCTGTTACAAAGAGAAGTTTCCTTGATGAGGCTTAAGGACTATACTTATCCATGGGGATAAGGGCAAATATTTAGAGTATAGTTAAGGGTTATGCTGGTTTCATGAAGTAGTAGTTGTAGATCCTCCTTCTAAGATCTATGACTACACTAGCCCTGGATAGCTGGCTAGGTTTCTAGTATCAGGCATGGTTTCCCTCCTGTTGAGTGGGTCTTAAGTCCAATTTGAAAGCCCTTGGTTTCTACCAAGATCTGTGTGCCACTACTGTACCCTTAAGGTTAGTGTGCCATGCTGGTTGTTGTGGTTTGTAGGTGTCATAGCTGAGTAGGACTGTTCGCTGCTTCCCTCCTTTGGGAGCTCACAGCATGTGTCATGAAAGCCAGTCCTCAGGGAAGACACATCCAGGTTAATTCCAGCTCAGGGGCCTCTTGGCCCTGTATCTGAAGTGCCTGATGTCTTCAGCAATAGAGACTTACCTTCCACTTCAGGGGTCAACCAAGGGCAGAATAAAAAAAATCTTTCTGAAGAGAATGCCAATTGCCCCAAAGTTAAGGTCAACAATTGACAAATGGAACTTCATAAAACTAAAATGCTTTTACACATCTAAATAAACAATCAAATGGATGAAGAGGAAACCCACAGAATAGGAAAAAATCTTTGTCAGCAAAACATCTGATGGGGGATTAATATCCAGAATATATAGAGAATTCAAAAGCAGTTCTGGGAGCTAACAAATAGTTCTCAAATAAGAAAGAAAAATTGTTCATTTTCCCTAGGAATTAGGTAAATGTGATTCAAATTCTAACTACATTCAGAAGGGCAAAGAAGTTGATGAATACTGGAGGAAGTGTGGGGGACAGGGAATCCTCATTCATTGTTGGTAGGATTGCAAACTGGGCAGCCATCCTGGAAATCAGCATGGAGAATTCTCAAAAAGATAAAAGCAAAGTGCTAGAGAGGTTCCCAGAAATCCACAATGATACATCCACTGTAGACTACTGGCAATGGTCGAGACAAAGCCTGATCTGACCTAGTCTGGTGATCAGATGGCCAAACACCCTAATGGTCATGCTGGAACTCTCATCCAATAACTGATGGAAGTGGATGCAGAGATCCTCGGCCAGGCCCCAGATGGAGCTCCAGGTGTCCAATTGTTGAGAAAGAGGAGGGACTGTAAGAGTGTGAATTGTTGAGACCAAGATTGGAGGAGTGCAGGGACAAATAGCCAGACTAATGTAAACACATGAATTATGAACCAAGGGCTGTGGAGCCCCCAGCTAGATCAGGCCCTCTGAATAGGTGAGATAATTGAGTGGCTTGAACAGTTTGGGAGGCACTCAGACAGTGGGACACCAACCTGTCCTTGGTGCATGAGCTGGCTATTTGGAACCTTGGGCTTACACAGAGACACTTTGCTCAGCCTGGAAGGAGGGGACTGGACCTGCCTGTACTGAATCCACCAGGTTTAAATGAATCCCCTGGGGAGTCTTGGCCCTGGAGGAGATGGGAATGGAGGGGGGGTTGGGGGGAAGGTGGTTGGGCGGGAGGGGAGAGGACAGGAGAACCCATGGCTGATGTGTAAAATTAAAGCACAAATATAATAAATAGAAAAGGAGGAAAAAATAAATTGAAAAACTAAAACAAGAAAAAAAAAGATATAAACAAATCTACCATATGACCCAGACATGCCCCTCCTTGGTGTATCCCCAAAGACATTGGGCATCCCTCTCCACAGATACTTGCTAGGCCATGTTCACTGCTGCTGTCTTCACAACAGCTAGGAAATGGAAACAACCTAATGTTCTTCAACCGACAAACAGATAAGAAACATGTGGTACAAATATACTATTGATTACTATTTAACTGTTAAAAAAATGAAACCATGAACTTTTCAGGAAAAGGGATAGAACTAGAAAAGATCATATTGAGTTAGGGAACCCAGAGCCAGAAAGACAAATGTTGCCTGTGCTCTTTCATTGGAGTCTCCTAGCTCACAATCTCCTCACATGAGCATACACACTGGAGTACCTGTAGAAATCAGGAAAGAAAAGGGGACCAGTGCCAGAGGCATGGGGGGGGGGGGGTCAATAGAGAGGGAATAGTTGATACAAATGATCTGAGAAGGAAATTAGGAAACATGGGGGGTGTCTAGTTAGAGAGGTGGCAGGAGTTAAGTACAGAAGGCGAGTTAAATAAATAAATAAATAAATAAATAAATAAATAAATAAATAAATAAGTAAGTAAGTAAGTCTTTAAAAATCATAAGGAATCACACTATTAACAATCTACCTTTAAAAAAAAAAAAAAAAAAAAAAAAAAAAACATGTAATACAAATAGGTCTCTGGACAGACAATGCTCCTCCAAGAGCCAAAGATCATCTAACAAAAAACCCAACACCAGTCAGGAGAAGCACTCAGTTGTCCAAGAGACTCCAAAGAAAATATATTTAGTTATTTAATATCAAAGTTTACAGATGATATTCACAGCAAAACAAAGGCATGTGGGGGAGCCAGAATCCCTATGCTAAGCACCTTACTTAAGGGAGTACACTGCCTCTTTGGTGTGAACTCTACTAGAGGAAGAAGTGAGAGCCAGGCTCTATTTGCATAAGCAGGAAAGTCAGATGAATCTAACCTTGGCAGGTGACTTGGTACAAAGAGGCCTTGGCCACAGCATGGTACTACACGCCACACAGGCCCTGCCTCTTGAATATGGGCCAAGTTCATTTAGCTGACGGACATAATTCTGGCAACTTTCAAGGACAAAAAGAATGTCTGTCATTAAGCAGAAATGTGAAAGAAATATCCATTCTTTCCTCTAAAGTACACTCAAGACATCATGATCCTTTTTCTATTCATGAGGAAAAGAAATGGAACCACAGGAATGCAAGAATAATGTTCCCAAGCCCACACAACAGTATCCAGAAGGAAATGGAAACTTAGGTACCTCCAGTTCCTAGAATATTGGAATATTTAATAGATAACAAAACTAATTCAGTACCTAATATACTTCTTATAGTTAAAAGTAGAAAAGTCCAAATCATGACAGACTCCATTCCAACAGCACAAAACCAACTCCCTATTTAATAGTTTCATGAGGTTATTTGTTTGTTTGTTTGTTTGTTTTGTTTTGTCTTTTTTTTTTTTTTTCAGAGCTGAGGACCGAACCCAGGGCCTTGCGCTTGTGAGGCAAGCGCTCTATCACTGAGCTAAATCCCCAATCTCTAGGAAGTTTTTTGTTGTTGTTGTTTTGTTTTCTTTCTTTTCTTTTCTTTCTTTTTTGAGACAGAGTTTCTTTGTGTAGCCTTGGGTGCCCTAGAACTAGCTCTGTAGACCAGGCTGGCCTCGAACTCCCAGAGATCCTCCTGCCTCTGCCTTCCAGATGATGAGTTTTTAAATAACTAAACTTAGATATTTAGATCCCTTATATGGTTTCTACATGAATGATATCTTTAAAGATGAAAATTAATGATATAATAATTATCTAATCACTATGGTAATTTCTTTCTTACTCCATAATCAGTTTATTCCAGTAGCCATCTGTCCTTCCCTGTGAGTATATTTAAAATAACAAATTTAATAAGCCATTTATTATATATAATTTTTCATAACAAATTATTAATATTCAGTAGACATTACGGTGGATGCCAACCTACTATTTAGCTTAGAAATTGAATTTTTTCTAAAATGCCATGAATGTCCAATCACTGTCCCCCAAAACAGTGTTCCTTGGCTCTGAGACAATACAAAGTCCACAGTCATGGCTATGGTGAAAGTAAAGAACCCAAAGCCCCCGTGAAAGAGTTCTATATTTAACCTTAAATTTGGATGGCTAGCAGCTAGTAGCCATCAAGCTTTCAAAGGGGAAATCAAGAGATCATGACCTCAACCAACGACACACAAAAGAAGGGAAGTACTAGTAGTTAAGTGTAGTTAGCACTGCTTAGCTCAATGACTCTTACATAAATGAGCTATGAGTTGTCATTTTACTAGCTTTTAATATACACTGCACAAACATATACCACAATCACACTCTAGTTTTCTGAAATTACTTTGGAGTTACCACAATTCCAATCAAAGTCCTAGAGAGTTCATCACTGAAATTGTCAAGTCAATTCCAAGACTGAGATGGAAAAGTAAAGACATTATTAGAGACAAATAGCTCTCAAAAACAAAATAATGGTTCCAGAAATAAAGCTACATATGTGTGTGGTTGATTGATTTATGGAAAAAGATGCAAAGATAATTCAATGGAGAAAGGATAGTCTTCAGTAAATGATTCTTACTCAACTGGATATCATATGCAAAATATTTAACATTTGTTATTGAAATTTATATCATACACAAATTAAACCAAATAGATTACAGGCATAATCTTTGGATATTGACATTTATATCATATGCAAAAATGTCAGGTTAGTGAAGCACTGTGAAAATATCAACTTTATGAATTCATTTATGAATCATGGCCATAAAATAATGAGAAGAACTCTATGACAAAGGCAGAGAAATGTTTTTTTAGTAAAATCATAGGGAAAAAATCCAAATATAGAGGACGATATGCCCATCCCAGTACAAGAATCACACTGAACAGCAAATAAGCAGAAAGACAATTCTACACGCCATATTACCATCAAAGCATAAAATATTCAGGGGAAAGAAGGAAACATCTCAGAAGCAGCAAGCAGAGAGAGCTGAGCCACATATCAGGGCAGCACACCATAAAACCTGTGGCTTTACAATGGGAACTCTAGAAACCCAAAGGGCATTGAAGAACGTACTTCAAGTTCTAAAAGCTCATAACCACCAATCCTGACTACTGTTCCCAGCAAAACTGTCTTTAAGAATGGAAGGAAAAGGAAAAACTCTCCAAACAAAACAAAAACAAATAACAACAACAAGAAGAAAAAAACAAGCTAAAGCATTTTATACTCATTAAGCTAGCTCTATAGACTAGATTAGAGGAAAAACTTTGAATGAAAAAGAAGGATAAATGTTATCTTAGTTTTGTTTTCTATTTCTGTGATGAGAAATGACCAAGGCAACTTAGAAACTATTTAATTGCACTTACAGTTTCAGAGGGTGGAATGAAAACCTGGTGTCAGAAGCAGATGAGAGCTCTCATTTAAAATCACAAAGAGGGGGCAGAGAGAAAAACATTGGCAATGGTGTGAGTATTTTGAAACTTCAAAGCCCACCTCCAGTGACACACCTCCTCAAACAATGCCACGCCTCCTAATCCTTCCCAAACAGTTCTGTGAACTGAAGATTGGGTATTTAAGCATATGAACCTATGAAAGCCATTTTAATTCAAACCATCATAAGCATCAAAAAACTACAGAAAAAAAACAAAAACAAAAACAAAACAAAAGCTGCTAAGACATTTGGTAATCAAAGGAATACTAAGAAAATACCAAATGCTATAAAGTCAGCAAAATGGCAGGAATCAAGTCAAACATTTCAATAACTGAATATCAATGAACTTAACTATTCAATCAAATGATACAGACTAGAAGATTAGATCAAAACACAGGATCTTTCTTTGTGCTGCCTCCAAGAAACACATTGTACCACCCAAGATAGACATCATTTTAGAATGAGAGGTTTGGCAAAGATATTCCAAGCTAATTCCAGGGAAAAAACTAGGAAATAAATAGGACTCTCTATTCTAATATCTGATAAGATAAACATCAAACCAACACAGATCAGAAGAGACAATGAACGTCACTTCACACTTTATACTGATTAAGAACACAACCCATCAAGAGGATATTGCCATTCTAAATATATATGTACCAAACATGGATGAACCCAAAACTAATATACAGAAGAAAATAATTAAGATCAAGATAGAAGTCAATTACAAAAAGCCAGTAAGAGAGATCAGCATGTAAAGGCGGTTGTCATGAAAATGTGACAACTTGAGTTTAATCCATAGAACCCACACAAAGGTAGAAGGAAGGACAAATTCCACAAAGCTGCCCTCTGACCTCCTCATGTGTACCTTGGCCTGTATGGATACACATCACATATATATGTATGTGTGCACATAAACACACCAATGAAGTAAGAACAAAAATAAAAAAATTAAAAATTGAGTTAGTTCTTTGAAAAACATTAATCCTTAGATTAGTCAAAACACAAAATTAATAATATTAGAGATGGAAAAGAAGACATGAAACCAATGAAATCCAGAGGGTCTTAAGGACCAACCTCAAAAACCTATACTCCACTAAATAGAACAACCTAAAAGAAATGGATTAACTTCTAAATGCATGTAACCTGTCAAATTTAAAACAAGAAGAGATTAAAAAAAATACAAGCAATGAACTAGAGAGGTGAATTAATGGCTAAGAGTGCTTACTGCTCCTGTGGAGGGCCCAGATTCAGTTCCCAGCACCTACATGGTAGCTCACAACCGTCTATATATAACTCCAGTTCCAGGAGCTCCAATGCCCTCTTTAAACTTCTGCGGGCACCAAGCACACATGTTACACACACACACACACACACACACACACACGCACACACACACACACACACATATACATACAGGCAAAGTACTCACATACATAAAATAAAATTAAAAATTAATTTTTTAAAATAGATTTATTACAAGCAACAATATTGAAAGAGGAAAAAACTTGCTGACTAAAAAATAGTGTAGGTCCAAATGGATTCAATACAGAATTATACCAGAACTTTAAAGAAAATCTAAAATCAATGCTTCTCAAATTATTTCATAAAATAGAACAGGAATGCTTCTAATCTCTTTTACAAAGCCAGAATTATTCTGATAGCTAAACTAGCTGAAGATACAACAAAAAGATAATTATAAACCAACCTTGAACATAGACTCCCATCAAAAAGTCCCAATAAAATACTTGCAAAATGAATTTTAAAAATGAAAAATATTAGCCATCATGATCAAATCAGCTTCAGTCCAGAGATGCAGAATAGTCCAAATGTAATTCATCACATGAGTAGACTTTCGAACAGAAATTATAAGATCTCAACAGATGTAGAGAGACTAGAGAAAGAGGGACCATGTCTGGACACAATAAAGGTCATATATAACCCAATAGTAAATATCTTGATTGTGGTGGGGATGATGTTGTTGTTGATACTGGGGGTGGTGTCAAGGTAAGCCAATCAAATTACATAGAACAAATTCATCTATTGACTCTATCCTAATTCATTCTTAATAGCATCACTTAAAAGAATGGAAGGATGGCAGAAGCATACAAACTTCAGAACATCAACCTGACACATTCTAGAGACACCAGAATATGCTAACAATTCCATTCTGGTCCAGAGCTTATCCTAGGAGTCAACTTTCCTCTAGACTCAACCCCTCAGCTCTTCACCAGAAACCCTCCCACACCCTCCTGGCTCATATTTACCCAAGTGAAAGCACATATCTATGCAGTAGAGGGTGAAGGGTTCTCCTTCTTGCAGCTTCATTAGCTTTACAAGTCAGCTTTGCTCAGTACCTTTGAGGCCAGTGTGAAGTTCCATCTCATCCCTAGACAAAACCAGATCTAAGCTCAGAATTTCTCTATAAAACCAGATTTGTTTTGTTTTCAAGAACAAATATACTGTCGACCTTGGAAAACAGAGCAAGCAAAGATGTGGACATATTCTCTTGACTTTCCCTTACCTTGATGGTTTGAGCTGCAGTTTCTAATTTCACAAATACAAATAGCAATATGTGCTACTTTGTCCTTGGGGACAAACAAGGAGATCTCTACGCTCCTGCCATACTTGAGCCCCTGTGTAACACAGACACTCTGAGAAACCAAGAAGAGGGGGGCAGTGGACCTGTCTTCCTTGTCCTGACTCAACGCCTTTTTGTACTTTACCTAAACAGAGTCATTAACTCCTACACAGTTGGATGGCTGATAATTAAGGCATGTTAACAAAATTTCCTGTGGGATAAAAGGAGGCTCAAATGATACAGTTATTAATACAAAAGACCCTGTTGAATTACCAGGGGGGGGGGGGAATAATGGTATGAGCATTGTACTCTCCCATGCCCCCAAGGTTGACAATACTGGAGATTTTTTTAATGGTCCTTGATACCTCTGCTGATATATAAAAATAAGTGTATAGGACCCAGGGGAAGAAACTGGCATTTTTAAATAAGTCAAATGCACACAGAGTCACCAAGACACCTTCACAGAATGACTCAGGTCTTGATTCATCCATTCCTCATATAGTTGGCATTATACTGATCCTGTCAGGATGGTACGGTCATGATGTTACTCTGTGGAAATTGCACAGATAGTCGAGACTTAATGACATTCAGAGGATTTGGTGCTCCAAAATTCAGGCAGGCGTCATGTCCTCTGCACTGCCCGCTGGTAACTTCCATTCTTAAATGATGAGCCATGAGCCCTTCGATGGAGAAAAGCATATAATATAACCACAAACTGAAATCACTGATTGTCAACTAAACTACCTGATTTGATACAGCACAAAGGGGGCAATTCTCCTTGCAGGATAAGAAAGCTGATAACTTCTGGAAGCAACATCAGGCAATGCAAATTGTTCCCTGTGCCCTTCTCATGTACAGCAGGGAACTAGACATTACCAGTTACCATGGGGAAGTTCTGTTCTGGAGGTTACACTGAAGTTAGTTTGCTCATGAGCAATAAAATCCCCAGGCACACTATTTGCTGTTGTTTACATCTATTAATTCATATACAAGGTATTATGATCTTACTTTGAATTTGAGATGCTAATGAAATACTGTTTAAATCACTAAAAATCTTCTTTTCAGCTGATGAAAAGACTTGAAAAAGAAATTAGGAAAGAGGTGGTAAGTGCAAACATAATTTTTCTCTGTTTCATAGCATTGGCAAAAATCTCTTGTGGTTAAAGTAAATTATTATAGGTTAGGAAGATATCAACAATTTCATATTTAATAAACTCGTTAACAAACTTGATGATCTCTAATGGTAATGGGAACTAACAAACATCAAGGACTACAATCTTTAAGGCACCTGCTAGTTCTTATGGGAAGATGTAGAATAAATAAGTTTATAGAGGCAATATCAAGAATGAAAGTCAGAGGGCTACAGAGACATCTTAGCACATGAGTACCAGCTGCTTCTTCCAGAGGATTCAGACTCCATTCCCAGCAGCCACATGCTGGTGCACAACCATCTCTAACCCGAGCTCCAGGGCATATGACACTCTCCCCTATGGCCTCTTCTAGCATTTTCTGCACATGATGCACAGATAGACATGAAGGCCAAACACCTATACACATACAATAAAAATAAGGAAATCTTTAAAAAATGGAGATTATACTAGTGATATCATATTGTATACTAGAAACTTGGTAACAAAGTAGATTTTTAGGTGTTCTCACTGCAAACTAAAAAAAGGTAACTTGAAATAATAGATATATTACACAGTTTGATATAGCTATAATATGCATACCAAACTACATACGCATACCAAAGCACCATGTCACCCACTTTACAGAAAATTTTAAACATAAATACAAATGATAAAAAGAAAGAAAGCATTAAGAGATCATTCCAGTTATTCTGTTCAAATCAGAATATTTACATTATTTTCATTAAACATCTGCTATGAACTCAAGCATGAACTAGACTAACAAATAATCCCTAAAATGCCTAACTTGAGAGTTCTGATTCATCCTCCAAACCTCCAATACTGCCTATGCCAAGCGAACAGGATGTCTTCAAGGTGCCGTGTAAACCTGTACCTGGTAGCCTAGCTCAGCACTCCACAGTCTGCTGCAGAACTCTGCACTTTACACGCCAATCAGGCAGTGGAAGGGCGTTAGAGACACGACCTGGAATCCATTCATGCAGTTCAGGTTGTGGTCACAGTGCTTAATGGCTAAGATCTGAAAGGCGGAGAGGTTGAACTTTCCACATAAGGCTGTGAGGTTTAGCAGAGGGAACCATCGGGAAACCGGATGCATCATGCTAGAGTGAAGGACTTGCTGGGAAGGGCCAGCTCCTTCCACCAGTTTTATCGGTAGTTCTCAGCATTTTGAATACTGACTAGAACCTTCTAGCTGTTCCGTGAATTCATACTGGATGACGTCATTTCTACCAATGAGTAAACTTGACCTTTCAACACAAACAAAAAAAAAAAAAATGTTTTAGAAAGACCCCTCCATGCCCCCAAATATCTGAGATCCTATGGCTCTAGAAACAATTTTCCTGTAGTTACGGGTGGCTCCAGAGATGGGAGGAAAACATTACCAAGCAAAAATAAGCCTAGGCAACCATTTAAAAAAAAAAAAAAAGGACCATGCCCAAGATGTGTGTGTATCAGATATGTGAACTGAAAACCAAACCAGAATGTAGGTTTAAAACAAACAAAAAAAATGCTAAAATATTAGAAGGAAAACTAGAAGCTGGACAGGGTAACAGTGGAGGGAGGGGAAAGGGACCCAGCCACTTAGAAACCTTTTTTTTTCAGAGCCTGCAGGAGGCTGACACCTACTCAGCGGCCCTTGCCTTCCATCATGTAAATCTGGACATCTTGGAAGGAGATGCTTCTGGCAGGGCCAGTATCACTCAGGCAGGAGCAGTTTAGAGCGGCCACTGAGCCTTGCAGTGGGTGGGGGACCACCCACTCAGCACACTGCCTCAGAGACTGGTTGGACATAGTGGTGACTATGGTGCTCATTTGCTTTATTGGAAAAGCATGAAGGAAAGAAACGTGTGCCCACATGGAAGGAAGGCTGTACTAGCAGGGGTTGCCTACACTGGGGATTTCCCCTGCTTCCAAGTGAAACTGGGTTAATTGAGAAGGGCATGGAGAAATGCTGGAGCCCAATTAACAACACCTAAATCTTCCAATTAATAAGGTAATTGTTCAATGGCTTTGGGGGCAGCACTTAGAGTTTCAGTGGAGAGAAAAAAGCACTTGTCCCAGACTTGGTCCAAAGAATAGTATAAAACACTTTGAAGTGCTGAGGGTAGCAATAATAAAGTACTTGCCTGGCATCTGGGGTGTCTGGCTTTGATCCCCAGCAGTGTGTGTTGGGGGGGCATCATTTTAACCCTTGTCACCAGTTAAAGGGAGTCTAGAAGTGGAAGAGGTTTATCCAGGTGTGTGTGTGTGTGTGTGTGTGTGTGTGTGTGTGTGTGTGTGTGTGTGTACTGCCCTGTAAAGTGACAGCATGGCCTGAAGAGTGAGCACCCTTAGAGGTAGCCTTTGAACCTTGATGTCACCTGGTGTGAGACTCTCTGCCTAGTAAGGCCTTTGTACAGACCTCAGAGCCCATCCTGGACTTCTGTCGTCTTACTGGGCTCCTCGGTGCCACTAATTATTAGCCCCATTCGGCACTGTTCTTCTTGGCTCTCTACAGTTTGGCAACATTAGCTACTACAACTTCTCTTATTATTTTAATATTAAGATAAAATCTGCACAGAAGGCCCAGAGAATGAGGGCATAGGAGAAAGGATGCTCTTCAGAGCTTGGCTTCCCAGCAGGGATTAACTCATCCTCTCTTTGGATTCCTGTGGCTGTGCCCCTAGAGCATCCATGAGCTCAGGGATTTCTAAGGGAAAGCTTCCCAGAGCTAAGATGAACCCCACAGTCCCTGGAATAGACTTGTTGGCATCATGAGGTAGACACTCTGCAAGAGTGGTCAGTCCTTGCCATCATGGAGCAAACCAGCATTGGCCTCTCCTAGTTCCCTGCACGAGTGCCCCCATGTAGTTCGGGGTGGGGGGGTGGAATATGTGTACATGGAAGAGGGTGGATCTTTCTCCAACTCGGAAGCCTGCTGGCAGGGGATAGGTCTCCAGTGTGCCACATAGCTGGGCCCTCTGCCTCTGGGTGTTCCAGCCTTCCCCCTGCCTTTATTTTTTTTTTTTCCTGTGGTCTCTACAGACACCGTGGGACCTCATGGAACACTGGTCACAGGACAAGGGACCTCAGCATAAGGGTTTTCTTCCACTTACACTATGTTGGTTGATTCTTTAACCAACCTAGCTTTTGTTCTGGATACAGCTTTGTCAGTAGGGACATCCCCACTACTGTGGAGTAAGGACTGAAGCTATCAGTAACTTTACAGAATATTATTGCGATTATCTCCTGCCTGAATTTAAAAATGCCAACCACCTGTAAGGAAATCCTCCATTCTTCCTTACAAGGATGATAGCTGGTTAAGCATGAAGCCACGTCTGCCCTGCAAAGGAAGGGGAAGATTTTTATACTCTAAATGATGTTGTCTACTATTTGGGCTGAAAGCCCTTAACCAGTGTGAATTCTCTGATATTAACTGTTATTTTTTTTTTCCAGCTGCCATGTGGTTCTTGACACTAATTAGCAAAAATTATGGGGTAGGGGAGAAATCCAAACACTTTTTTTGCTTCGTGCTATGTCCTTGTCTGTGTCTTTAACACCTCTCCTGTACGCCAATGGTTTCTTCCTACAGATGAGGTATTACAAACAGCCACTGGACACTCAGATATTTGCTCTTAAAGATCCCCACTAAATACGCTGCTAAGTCCTCCCACACGGAAGCGGGGAAAGCTCACACGAATTCATCAAGATGTGGCTAATTTGCTTTTAAAATCATGCCTCTCTGCAAGAAAGGCTGGGGGTGATGGGTGAACCTTTTCTGTAAGTGCCCATACGTTTTCTAGGGAGATTTCCATAGCTAAACTGACCAGGGCCAAAACTCCAATTGTGATCCTGGACCCTATTTAAATTGGTGGCTGTTCCCCTGTAGAGTACAAAAGAAACTTGAACCACGGCTTTGGTCCTCGTGTCACCTCTGTATCAAAGACAGCCCTAAGCAAACTGAGGCTCAGCCACTCCAGTGGAGGGTCTGGCACGACTTCTGGAAAGTAATAAGAGAAGTGTGACAGGCAAGTGGAGGGAGCAGGAGCGATAACGAGCCCCGTGATCCCAGCCCCCAGCAAGATTAAATGTGCAAGCGACATTCCTCTCTAATTAGACATTTATATCATTCACTTTCAAACTCTCTTTTCTTGTCTTTCACACATTGGAAAGGCAACACCCCCTGGTGGAGGGGGTGCATTCGATATCCCCTCCCCCAAGTGAAGTACTCTCTAGGGCTTTCCTTCAGCGAGGCTCACTGCTCACATGCAGAGATTCTGGGAGGGAAGACTTATGCTCGGCGTTTGCATCTTAAACCCGAAGAATGACCTCCATATGTTCCTGGCAGACTCAGACAGCACTCACAGTCTTCTGTGGCTTCTGAATGGTATAGTTTGTCTTCTCCTGCTGCTTCGTAGACACAGAGGAGGAGCAAATCCTCAGGACTTATGTAGGTTACAGGCAAATGCTTGATGGTTACCCATTTCGAGACCCTAACATTCAGGATGCCTTCTCTTCCCTCTCCCTGGCCTTTGTAAAACTAAGTACTTGTGAGAACACAATTGTACAGGTTTGAAGAGAATGTCCCCCTGAGAGGCTCACATCTTTACATGCTGAGTCCCCAATTGGTGAACTGATTATGAAGGATTGGGAAGTGTGGCCTCGTTGGAGAAGGGGTGTCACTGGTGGTGGGCTTTGAGATTTCAAAAGCCCACACCAGGCCCTGTGTCTCTTGGTATCTCTCTGTCTCTGTCTCTCTGTGTCTCTGTGTCTGTCTCTCTCTGTGTTTCTCTCTCTCTCTCTCTCTCTCTCTCTCTCTCTCTCTCTCTCTCTCTCTCTCTCTGTGCCTGTTGCCCGATAATCAGGATGTAAAGGTCTCCACTACTTTTCCAGCACCATGCCTGCCTGCTACCATTCTCCTCACCAAGATAATAATGGACTGACTTAACTCTCTGAAGCTGTAAGCAGCCTCCTAATTAAATGCTTTCTTTTGTAAGAGTTGCCTTGGTCATAGTGTCTCTTCACAGGAATGAACAGTAACTAAGAAAACAATAGTATGATGCTTTTCTTTTCTTTTTCATTTTAGACAAGGTTTTACTGTATGGCTCTGTTGGCCTTCAACTCAAGATCTTTCTGCCTCATCTTCCAGAGTACAGGAATCTTAAGTGTGTACAACTATGTCTAGCTTAACCTGCTTTCTACTCTTTGCTGTCTGAGACACACTAGTTGTCATGAGTGGTTGAACTGCTATGGTATCGCTGAGGGAGCAAAGAGCAGAAATCTGTGTCCCCTGGCCAGTTCAACAGCTCACTAGTTGTATGGCCTCAAACCAACTCATGTCTCTGAGCTTTGGACTTCGAATTCTTTCTGTCCAGAATGAGAAAAATGAAATGAGAAAGAAGACCACTTAGCCAGCATATGTGTCTAAACCAGCTTCTCCTGGCAGTGGCAGGTTTACATCTCTCATCTTAGAACCCCAAATCCAAATGCTTCAAATCCAAAGGTTTTGAGTGCTAGGATAGCACCAAAAGAAGAAAAACACTTGTCTGTCCTCATGTGATGGGTTTCAAACAAATCACAAGTTCATTAAGGGTATTGTACATGGTTATTTTCAGGCCATGTGTGTATAACATATGAAACATGTGGATTTCTCTTTTAGACCTGAATCTAATCAGGATAGTCCAGAGAATTCAAAAAGTCTAAACACCTAGGAGCTACTTGACCTGTATCAGCATAACTATGAACAGCATGTACATTCACACACATGCATACACATATTGTTATGAAAATCTTAAACTAAGAATAATGAGTAAATGAAAGCAGAGTGCTGTTAGAAAAAAAAAAAAACTGAGCAACTGTAAAAGACCTCTGAAGACCTGGAATTGGGACTGAATAGGTGGATAAGTGGTGAAGGGCACTTGCCATTCTTACAAAAGACTAGAGTTCTGATTCCAGCACTGATCAGGTGAATGACAACTTCCCATAACTCCAGATCCAGGGTATCTGAGTGCCAATGCCTTCTTCTAGCTTCTGTGGGCACCCACACACGTGTGCACAATTACATACAGACTACACACAAAATAAAAACAGCAGTTTTTATCTTTAAAGCTCTAGAATTTATCACCATAAGAGTATGTGTTTCTTTTAAAGAGAAATGTTAGCAGATTTCTCTCTCAATCTTGCTCTCATAAAACTTCTCCATCTGAGTAAGCGGCAAGCCTGCTCCTTTTATATTAGCATCTATGAATCGTGCAAAGTAATGGGCTTCACTATGACACTCTCAAACATGCATGTACCTTGATCGGATTGCCGCTCCTCAAGCCCTACCTCTCTTCTCTTCCTGTATCCTAGTTAACTCTGATTGGTTTTCATGTCTCTTGTTATTTTCTAAATTTCTTATATGAAAGAAAATATTACTACTTGTCTCAGTGAGGATAGCTTACTTTACTTAGCATTATGATCCCAGTTCCATCTATTTTCCAACAAATGACACAGTCTCACCCATCCTTATGGATAATAAACTCCACATGAATTTTCTTATCATTCACCCATTAATAGACTCCTAGGCTGGCTCCCTAACTTGGCAATTGTCAAGAGTGCAATAATAGACACAGGTGTGCATGAATGTTTCCACAGTGCACTGACTATATTCTCTTGAGCACACGCAAAGGAAAGGTATGGCTAGATTATGTGGTAGGTAAGTTCTAGTTTTATCAGGAACCTCAACACTGACTTCCACGGTGGCTGCACAAATCTGCTTCACAGCCAGCCACACACATGGGTTCCTTTTCCCTCAGCAGTTTTGTCCATTTCTTACTTGCTTGATGATAAACATTCTGTCTGAAGTGAGGTGACACTCAGTGTAATTTTTATTTTAAGTTCTCTGATGACTAACAATGTTAAATTTTTCATATATTTATTGGCCATTTGTACTTTTAAAATTTTCTTTTATTTTGTGAATGTTGTGGTATTGAGTGTGTGTGTGTGTGTGTGTGTGTGTGTGTGTGTGTGTGTGTGCAGGTGGAAGCCCAAGGTTGATACTAGGTGTTTCCCTCTATAGCTCTCTACCTTTAACTTTTTGTGTCAGGGTCTCTCCTTGAACCTGAAACTAATTGGTTCTGCTATTGTAGCTGGCCAATGAACTTCAGGGACCCACCTCTCCCCCCACAGCCACTCCAGGGCTCAGGCAACAGGCACCTACTGCCATGCCTGGCTTTTCACGTGGGCTCAGAGGATCTGAACTCAGGTCCTTATGCTCACATGGCAGGCATGTTACTGACTGAGCCATCTCCCATTCATCAATTCTTGCTTTTATTTCCAATGCTATCAGAATCCTATGCAGAATTTCGTTCTCTGTGCTTGTATCTTCAATTTTCCCTGTTTCCTTGTAGTAGTTTCAAAGTTTCAGTTCTTACAAAAAATTCTAATTTAATCTATCCTCAATTGATTTTTGTGCAGGGCAAGAGATAGGATCCTGTGGTCCTGTTCATATAGCTATCCTGTCTTCCCAGCAACTTTGTTAAAGTTATTTTTCCAAATATATATTTCTGTCACCTTTTCCAAGAATCTCACGGCTGCAACTGTTTGATCTTCTTTTCATTTCTATTGGTCTGCGTGACTGTTTTGTACTATTAGCATGCTGGTTTTGTCACTGTGGCTCTGTAATGCAGTTTGAAGCCAGGCTCTTTGACATGTCCAGCACTGCTCTTTTTTTGCTCAGTGTTCCTTTAACTATTTATAATTTTTTGAACTACCATGTTAATTTGGGATTTTTCTATTTCTGTGAATGTCATGGGAATTTTAATAAGGAAAGAATTCAATCTGTATATGACTTTTAGTAATATAGGCATTTTAGCCATATTAATTCTGCTAATCAATGAGTGTGGGAGGTGTCTCCATCTCCCACTGTCTTCTACAGCTTCATCCTTTACTGGTTTATAGTTTTCAATGTGCACGTTTTTAACATTTTTGGCTAAGTTTATATCTAGGGTTTTGTTTATTTCTGGGGTTATGTGAGCAGGATTTTTTCCCTGATTTCTTTTATTTTTATTTTTTTAATAATATTTTTTGAGATTATGATATAATTGTACTATTTTCCCCTTTCCTTTTCTCCCTCCAAACTCTCCCATATACTATTTAAAATTTATGGCTTCTGTTTAATTGTTGTCATTTTTGTTGTTGTCATCATTGTTGTTGTTGTTGGTGGTGGTGGTGTGTGTGTGTATTACAAACATAAATACCGCCTGATCAGTCCATATAATGTTACTTGTATGTATGACTTCTTTTTCATCAGCAACTCCATTCTTTAAATTGCCTATATCCTAAGCTAGGAATCACTCTGCTAATGGATGCAAGGTAATCCCATATTCCACTCATTTACCAGGTCCTCTGTGTTGTGCCTGAAAAGGCACCTTGACTCCACTGTCCCTGTCTTGATCACTAGGTAGCCTAAATACCTCCCTATTTTCATTGCTACCATCCCCATGGTTATTCTCACAACAATGCACAGAAAAAATCCTTTTTACATAACACATCTTGTATCACTTTAGATCCTCTAGTGGTTTTCATCTCATTCCTAATTAAACCCAAGCCATCATATGGCCCAGCAAAGCCTGCTAGTTCTGACACGATCCCTGCTTCCCCTAACTCTCCTAGACCCTCTGATCCTCCCCACTTCAACTGCCTCAAGTCTTGGCCCTGGAAGAGATGGGAATGGAGGGGAGGGGATGGGGGGAAGGTGGGGGTGGGGGCGGGAGGGGCGAGGACAGGGGAACCCATGGCTGATGTGTAAAATTAAAACACAAATATAATTTAAAAAAGACAATTAAAAAAAAAAGAAGTTCCCAAGTGCTATCCTACCCTTGATACTCAAAAAGCATTATTCTGTTCTGTCTTACTCTACAGCTTTTATGCCATGTAATGTATGTTTGTTTTACTTTCTGATATCTCCCCAAACCAGTTATAATAGACTATATGCTCCATGAGGGTAAAGACTTTGTCTGTACAATTTCCTGGTAGTCATCTTGCCAGAGACACACCCATCAAAGTGGGAACTCCACATACCATGAAATGAACACATGCACTCAAGGTATGATTAATGACTACCCTCTCTGGAATGAACAGAAGCACTCCCACATTACTAGTGAGCAGTTCCAGTGGCTGTAGTTGATGCAATGGCCTAAGTGGGTCTGATAGAGCTTGTATTTTATGGGGAAGATGACTAAAGTTATTTACTTATTTATGTTGGGTGATCATAGATAATGATAATGGAAAATAGAATAAAAAAAAGATAAGAGACTGCTTAAAGTGAGGTGGTCAAGAACTGCTTTATTGGAAGTGTGTGTGTGTGTGTGTGTGTGTGTGTGTGTGTGTGTGTGTGTGTGTGTGTGTTTTAATTCCAGACAGAAGAAAGTGCAAAGACCCAAAGGCAGTGGCATCAATATGACTGGAACACTGTGCTGAGAGGAAGCAGGAACATAAAGCCTGGGAGATAAACAGAATGAATTGGGTTGGGGATTTAGCTCAGTGGTAGAGTGCTAGCCTAGCAAGTGCAAGGCCCTGTGTTCGATCCTTAGCTAAAAAAAAAAAAAAAAAAAAAAAAAAAAAGAGTGGGGGCAGAATGAATCACACAAGGTCACAACAAAACACAGTCACGTTATTGTAAATTGATGGGAAGCCACCATGGAGAAGAGTGCAGCACAAGTTGCATTCTCAGATATGACTCTGACTTCTCTGTAGAGTATAAGCTTCCTGAGGAGCAAGAGTGGAGCCAGCTAGGAGGCTGCCTGGAGTCCTTCAGGAAGATGTCACTGTGGCTTGTACCAGAGAGCAAGAGAAAGCATCAGAGGCAACAATGGAGTGACTTCAAGGACTCTGAAAGCATCTCCACTTATGATGCTCAGATGCAATGGAGCCTTCAGGAGGTGGGTTCTAGAAGGAAGTTGGGTTGCAGGAGCATGCACTGGAAGAGACAGTAGGGCCACAGGCCTCTCTTTCTCTCTCTGCTTTCACCACCAGACATGGCCCCTTTGGTCATCTTTGTGGGTCCCTTTATGTCTCTACACAGGCCCCCAAAGCATCAGAGTTGGCCAACGTGAGACTGTGAGTCAGGATAAACCTCTTCTTCCTTATAGATTGATTTTTCTCAGGCATTTTGTCACAGTGATAGAGAGCTGAATGGGGTCATAGATTTGTTTTCATACTAGAAGCCACAGGTTTATCACCTAATACATAAGGCTAGCATGATAAACTTCCTGTGTCATCACACTTGATAGGAAGTTTGTTTTTTAGTTAAATAGAAAAATGACTGTTGCATAATGAACAAGTTAATATAAAGAACATATGAGAAGGTTAGGAAGAGAGATGAAGAAAAACACTAAAGAGAAGCTTGACCATTAATGGGATTTAAAAAAAAAAAAAAAAAGGCTTTTAATCATCTTCCTGTTTCACACCAGCTCTGACAGTACAGACACCATACTACTGAAAGTCTCTGAGAAGAATTCACCTGAAGTCCCAAAAAATATCAAGTGCTTTTATACCTAGGAGAGACCCCAACTCTTGCTTGTTCATAGCCCAACCTATACCAGCAAAATACCCTCTTTCAAGTCACTTTCAAGTGGATTAATATAGATATGACATGATCATGTAAGAGAGGCAGAGAATCAGGTGTTAGGAAGCCTAGGCTCTTAGTCAGGGGGTTATGTCAAAGAATGAAACATTCTGACCTTCAATTTTCTTACCCCTAAAATAGGCAGGAAAATTCCAGATGGTCTTTAGTGTCCCCAGTATCCTCTAAATGGTACTGTTCTGAAGATAGCAATAAGGCCATTGAGCATATTCATTTGGGCGTATTCCCTATAAAACACAGCAGAGACTACGATATAAGCATCTGTGTAGATAAGTAAGTACTTAAATTATGATAAAGACAGACATAAGCTATATAAGGGATTTTAACAGATTGGCTCATATGATTGTGGGGACCAGCAAGTTCAAAGTCTATGGCTTAGCCTGACAGATGGGAAACTCAGTCTTGAAGAGTTTCTCTTCTCCAGTAAACCTCAGGCTTTGGCCCTAAAGGCTTTCATGTGATTATATAAAAATCCACCTACATTATCAAGGATATAGTCTGCTTAAACTGCATTAGCTAGTTTTCCATTACTATGGCCAAATACCTGAAAAAAATCAATTTAAAAGATGAAAAATATTTATTTTGATTTGATTTCAAAACTTTCTTTCTATGGTCACATGGTCAATCTTTTGGGTCTGAGAAAGTGTTAAACATCATAGAAGAAAGTATGGCAGCACAAGATACTCATCTTATGGTAGCTGGAAAACAGAGAGAAGAGCAAACCTGGAAATAAGATCAGTTCTTCAAGAACATGGCCCAAGTGACATACTTCCTTCAGCTGGGCCCAACCTACAGTCTCCATCCACGTCCCACTAGTCAATTCAGCTCTGAATCCATTAGTGGATTAATTTACTGATGAGGTTAGAGCCTTCCTACCCGGCCCTGAACACTGACTCGCTAAAGACCAAGGCTTCAACAAAGCAGTTGCTGTGGGATATTTCATGTCCAAACCATAACTCAAACTGATTGTAAATGCTATACTACATTTATGAAACACCTTTACAGCAATATTTAGACTAGTGTTTGCTCAAGCTGCTGAACACTGTAGCCTAGCCAAGGTGTCTGATAAAATTATCCAACTCAGCTACCATGCAGGCACCTTACTAGAAAAGGTACATTCTCAGAAATCAATAATGGGGAAGAAAAAGGGAAATGAGGTAGACAAGGAGGCATAGACATGGGGCTGTGTTTCCAAGGTAGGGATACCTTAGCAACTGTACAGTCTTGGAAACACATTGAAACAAGTCACTGGAGGAGGAAAGGGATCTATTGCCCTTCTTGTGCCCTCCCCTCTCCAATTAGCTAGCCAGGAAGCCACTGAGGCCACCATAACCTATAGTGGAAATAGGGTACCCTACCCAGCTCCCCATCAGGACCCCTGTTGAGCACTTTTGGACCAGTGTGGTTATCTGATAGCTCTTGGACAAAGACCTCTGTAAAAGCCACAATCAGAGGGAGTGTGTAGAAACTCACCCAAGGTCAATCGCTCTCCAAAAACATTCTGCAACGGACTTATAGGTGGCTATAAATGCCCAGCTCCGTTGCTTCTATTTGATACAACTCTGAGGGACCGTCTTCATGTTAGATTTTCTGATACAATTGACTGAGATCTTCAATGAAAATTCAGAACAGTTGATGTGTTCCTGGCCCCTTCAACTTTGCTAGACAAATGTGGTTTAACCTTAAATCTCAAAAGCAACTTAAAAGAAACTATCCAAGGTCTATTGTGTCATACTTCTCATTATTCTTATCAACAATGACCAAATACTAAATGCCCTTCTAATTTAAATTCAAAATCATTTTTATAAAGACAAAGAAATGTATTTGTCATTGCCTGAAAAGCACCAGGCCGAGAACTAGCTGGTCATGAATATGCACACCAAGTGGCATAGTTAAACTAGCAAATTTTCAGATTAGATGGCAAAAAATGTGTTTGTAAAAACCCCCAATGTTTCTGAGCCTTCCTTCCCTTTTGTTGAGAGTCTAAAAGGGCGTTTTTAAATAGTCACACCTGAGAAGAACCTCAAGAGAGTCCTGCATTTCTTAGCTTTTAAATTCTCAACTGATTCTCAGTACTTGGTGGTACCATTGAGTCCTCAGTTTTGTGCCCTCCGCTCCCCATCCATTCTCCTTTACACAAAGCCACTCAGAAGCACATGCTGTTTAAATAAATCCTTTCACTGCCTGCCTTCTTGGGAAAACTCCCTGCCTCAGCACCGGCAGAGGCGAGCTGTGGCTGATGTCTGGCACACCATCTGGTTCATGTGGCACAGAGAAGTGACCGCCAAAAGTCACTCCTTACAAAAGGTTCAGTTTGGGACTCGGGTGATTTCTTTTCACTGTTGATGCTGATAAATAAACTGCCACCAAACTGTCTTGTGTTTGTCTCTTTTATCCCCCTTCAGTGGCATTGGCTGGAGGACAGTGTGACAGCATCTGTTTCATCTTTCCCATTTTTATCATACATAGTGAATTAAGAAAGAACTGAGCTTGCTTCTGTCCATGACTCTTTTAAAAAAAAGGAGACAAATCACATATAGGGTGGAGTAAGTGCCAGGGCTCTAAAAGTGTCCCCTACAAAGAGCCAGGGAGGAGCTGGAGGCATTCAGTGTGAGAAGAACTGAGTCAAAGTTTTCTTTAACATCGTGCTAGAAATACGAAAGTGGGCGTACTCTTAGCAGGCTTACATATCCTTTCAGGCTTTGAGTGACAAGTACACCAACTGGTCGGTCAGCTTAAGAGGAGGGGGCAGATGAGATGCAGAGAAAAAAAAAACAAAGCTGAGATGGAAAAGGAAGAAAAGCGGTCAGTTGTCAGAAGGTTACAAGGAAGTTCAAAGAATCGCAAGGAAACTTTAATATGGAACTCAAGAGCATTGGGGAGCAGGGCAGGACCGAGAACCCGGGGAACAGCGGGGCTCAACAAGTTTCCTCTGTCCTGTCCTCAAAATCTTGAAATTTAGTTTCCCTTTGGTCCACTCAGATCATATGACCACCCTGTTAGCACTTGGCATCTGTACTGGCCTGCCCTTAGGGTGCTGATTGAATGTCTTCAGCTGCAGCCACTAAGAGCACCCGTGTGCACATTTGCTATGGTCCCTTATAAGAGGTGGGCCTTACCCACCTCCCATCTCTCTCTTCTGCCTCTCTTGTCCCCGGGGACCAGTCTGCCTCCTTCTTTGCTCCCTTCTCTTCTTCCTCTTCTTCTTCTCTCCTCAGCTCTTGTTTCCCCCAATAAACCCTCCACGTGAGTTCTGTTGTGTGGCGGGACTTTCTGGGGCCCTTTGGCTCCAACCCACCAAGGTCACCTTCCACTGTTTTTCAATCTGTTTCTTAAATTGTAACACAGCCTGACTGGTGAACTGCAGAGAGACATGGCCGGTACTTCCTGTAACCACCTGCTGCTGGAAACAGGTTGGTCACCTAATAAGAGACACAGTCAGCTCCCAAAGAAAGAAGGATGAAGTCTATGTCAGGACTACCAGGCAGTCTTCATACCAGCAGTAGAACCTAGAACGCTGGTTCTGAACCTGTGAGTCACAACCCCTTAGGAGTCAAAGGACCCTTTCACAGGGTTTGCATATCAGATATTTACGTAACAATTAATAACAGCAAATTTACAGTTATTAATTAGCAATGAAAATAATTTTATGGTTGGGGGGAGGAGGTCAGTCCAACACTAGGAACTGTATTAGAGGGTCACAGCATTAGGGAGGTTGAGAACCACAGGTCTAAACATTTGTTACAAATGGTAGTTCATGGACAGCATGTCAGACCTGCTGACTCAGAACACCACAGAGAAGCCCAGAATCATCCTGCAAGATGTCCTCAGGCATGCTAAAGGCTGAAAGGCAATACTCAACATGACCAGATGTCCACTCCAGCCTTCAAAAACAGACTGAAAATAAAAAGTACAGATTTGAGACTGACATAAGGAAAGGAAAAGCGTATGTTAAAATAGACAGTCACCAGAGCTTAGGGATAGAGAATGCACCCTCCAAAGAATAGGACCAAGTCAAGGAGGAACCATGAGAAACGCTGTGGAGAAAACTGACCATCCAATATGGGAGCCCTTGACAACCCAAAGATTCTCCACTGGGATTTACTTTCTGTGTTTCCTGGTCTCTAATCACAAAAACCAAGCCTTCTAGAGAGGCCACCCTTTCTCCTCAATTGCTCCTGGCTAGAGAATCTCTGCTCATTCCTAAGTGAACACAGAGACCTCACTTACCGCTACCCCAGAAGCAGAAAAGGACTCTTCATGCAGATGCCTTGGCTGTCGAAAGAAGAGGATTTCCCCAGGGAAGAGACTGGCAGACTACAATGAAGCCAGGACTCTGGGCTGTCACCAAGTGGGCACTGGGCACAGCAACTGCTCAGCTGAATGAAAGTTCTATTTTACAGTCCAGCACCCATCATCTCTCTCTCTAGAATCCACAATGGTGGTTCTACTTATGAGCTAGACACAGGAAACAAAAAGCCAAACAGCAGTATGGAGTGGCTGGACAGAGAAATCAAGCAGAAAATGCTATTTGAACACTTGTCTGTGCGCTCACATTCAGATATTAGTCTAAGTTTGCTTTCAGACTGGATTACCATTTTGCCTGGTCAAATATGATCATAGAGAACCCAGAAAAGCAATAGGCATTTCTCTTTATCTCTTTATACCTGGCTGTAAAGAATGTCTCCAACTGTTCAGTCCCAAGTTGTTCTTTCATGAAAAAGAGAGAGAGAGAGAGAGAGAGAGAGAGAGAGAGAGAGAGAGAGAGAGAAATCGGCCCATTTCTTCAAAATAGACTCCAGATCACCAGATCAGAGTCACCTTTTATAAAACGCAAACCCAGTCTTGATGTTTCCCACCCTCTCACAATGATTAGCATTTCCGAGCACCAACCAACATGATTGTTTCCACTCAAATCCAATGACACATGAAAAAAGCGACAAAATGCTATGCTCTAATAGTTACAAGGCCCTGCTCTTACAGAAGGCCGATTGTAACTCATAAAGTTATTTGATTTTCATTTAGGCTCATAAATGCAGACAATGACTACATTCAGGGTGATTGTGAATCTTAACTTTATTCAACTGTGCTCTGAACAGAGAGACACAGGGAAGAGAAAATGGTGGAACTTTAAAACCTTTGTCAGAGCCTGTCTGTTTCAGCTGTTTCATTCTTGACAGATGCATTATGGTGCAAGCCTCTAAGTGGCTAAATTTATTTCTTCTCTGCCAAAAACAAGTCATGAGGCCTGGGCATGTTTAAAATATTTGTTAGAAGCATGCAATCATTCACTGTTATAAGGAAAATCTATCTAAAATTATAGTGAAATCATAGGATAAAAATAACTCTAATAATAAATTAATAAAGATAAATCTTTTTGGCTGATGGAGTTTGTTTTCTCAGCCACCCCCTCCTCCCTTCAGTTCCTTCTTCATGGAAAGGGGGTGACTATTAAGTCAGAAACAAGTGATTTTAAACATTCATGCCTTGGGGAGACAAATAAGATGATTCAATAAAGTAGTATTAAAGTGGCAATTAATGAGGCACACCCACTGCATAGTATCTCCAATTTCAAGCCATCCTGCCCCTGATTCCAGATTTTCATCTCTGAGCCCAGAGCTTCCTACCTTAACCCTTTGTGCTAGCCATCCACTATTTATACCTGGTGGCACCAAGCCATTCCCAGATCCCTAGACTTGGACAGTGCCTCTATATTCTGGTCTGGCCAGCACCCACACACCCTGCCTGGACTGTTTGTTCCAATAGAGTCTTCTCAGTGGACCCTAATTAACAGTCCTTCCTAGTTCTTATCTTAGACAATGAAGGGCTTTCTTTTGCAAATCTCTCTCTCTGACCGAACTGAGCACTGACAACATTGCCTGCTATGTGGAGATTTCAATGAACGTGTTCTATGAATGCCTGGCTGAATGAATAAATGAATCGGTCATACATGCACTGCAAGAGGCTCCAGAAGGTAGTAGACCAATCTACTTGCCTTCATGCGAGGGGAATACTCTAGGCAGAAGTCAGCCTACCAGTAAATATTTGTTATGATGACGATAATATTCATGGCAAACATTTACAAAATGTTCTAACAGACACCTGCTGCTATAAAAAGAGCACACCGACAAAATAACATGGCCTCTGCCTTTCTAGTCTCTAAGAAGACTGGCTTGCCTTTTTTGCCCATGCAAATAAATCTTTGAAAATTACTGTAAGTATCTACTTTAATCTCATGCCTTCATAGTACTCTGCAGAAGATGACAGGGCTTTGTCTGAGTGAGGAAGCTGGAGCTGCCAACTTTCTGCTTAGCCTCTTCCCCCATAAGTGAGTGCCTGTTATGACAAACCACCCTATAGCCATCATTTTTCCCTTCAACCTGCACTATGATATAGACTTGTGGAATTGCAGCATCTCAAAGAGCATCTCAAAGAGATGGGGGGGGGTAACTGAGAAGCGGGCTTTCAGATTAGAAATAACTTGGTATGCTCACAGCCCAGACAGAAGGTGATAGGAAAGGAATAGAAGCCGAATGAAACAAGTTCTGTTCATGATAAACTCATAACAGAAACAGCTTCAGGGCAGGGAGGAGTAGAGTCACAGACTTGTGTCAGTCCACTGAGGCAGGAAGGTTGGGATAAGACAGAATAGTTCCTGTCAACCAAGAGAGGGACCTCAGTGTGCAGGTGGATTTCTCTTTCCTCTTTTTTAATCACATCTGGCTTACCAGGCTGTGGGAACTGTGCTGTCCACATTGAGGGTGTCTCTTCTTCATTTAGTAAATCCTCTCTGGAAATTCCCTCACAGACTTACTTAGGGGTACACTTATATCTCCCCAAAGCCAACCCCCCAAGTTATTCTAAATCCAGTCAAACTGGCAATAACAACCTTCACTACAATCTGTAATAATAGACTTTTGCCTTTCTTTCAGTGTTAGGAATTGAACACAGGGTCTTGCACATGCTAGAGATACTCGTCACTGAGTCACAGCTCTAACCCAAGAATAGCCTTCCTGAATGTCAAGATAGCAAGATTATCAAGATTCTAAAAAAAAAAAAAAAAAAAAGATCCACACTATTTACTCTAGGCTTTTCCTCACAAAATGTTCTTAAATACTTATAAATATTTAATAGAAGAATGGACAATTTTAATCTATGATGTAAGGATTTCAGAAGATGCCTTTCCATCCTTTCTGCAAGTAAAAACCTGAAGAAACATAAAACTAATAACTTTTCTTGCATCCTTCAGAGAAATGAGGCCATTGGGAACACTGCTTACCCAGAAACCAGAGAAAGAAAAACAAGCTGGCTCAGAGAATAATTCACTTGTAGAGAAATTTCTGCAAGATGAAGTCCTGCAGCAGGAGACACTGGACCACAGTTGATGAACTGCTGGACATTCAGTGTGGACAACTTTGAGAGTTAACTCCAAGCAGACCTGGTTACAGGAGTATTCAAAAGGGCTGCAACCCCAACAGCTCATCCACAATGTCACTATGAGCATCTGAGGAAAATACCCAGCAGCACCTGCAAGAAAAAGGGCAAGGAACCATGTTTGAAGTATATCATTGCATTCTGGGTCTTCCTAACAAAGCCTTCTTTCCAGAGAAAATGTTTAACCGGGGCCTGAAGTACTCGGTTTTCTAGAACCTAACTGACCTAAGAAAAGAGACATAACCAACTCTACTCATCTGTGGCTATTCCATCCCACCTTAGGGGTTAGGACTGATAATTATGAAGCTCCTAATCCAGGGATATACACTCAACCCAAAATTGAGACTAATCATTAACTAGAGTACTTATCCAGCCAACACTTGGCCACATTAACTAACAGTCTACCTTCCACAATTCCTTTTATCCAGTGTACCCACCCCTCCAACTCAAAATAATCACAAGACATGCTAAAATATTTGACACACAGGGCATATTTATGTAAACTAAACTAGCATCAGAAACAGAATCTGTAGCCATGTTAGTTAAGTTTTCTAGGTATACATAGATATATTTCAGATAGATAGGTAATCTTCAAACTTCAAAGACCTACAGAATACTGTGGTGGGTATTGTGTTCCCTGAAATATTGTGTGTTCCCCCAAAATAAACATATCTGGGGTCAGAGAACAGATAGCCACTAGAACAAAGCCAAAAATGGTGGCTAGAAAATGGGAAGAGTAAGCCATAACAGAAGTTGGGCGGTGGTGGTACACACCTTTAATCCCAGCACTTGGGAGGCAGAGCTAGCCGGATCTCTGAGTTAAAGGCCACTTTAGAAACAGCTAAGCATGGTGACCCACACCTTTAATACCAGAAACCCAACCTTTAATCCCAGGGAGTGGAGGCAGAAAGAGAAAGGTATATAAGGCGTGAGGACCAGGAACTAGTAAAGTTAAGCATTTAGTTAGTTAAGCATTTGGCTGGATAAGCATTCAGGCGTTGGAGCAACACAGTTCAGCTGAGATTCATGTGGAGGAGGACTCAGAAGCTTCCAGCCTGAGGAAACAGGATCACCTGAGGAACTGCCAAGGTGAGATAGCTGTGGTTTGTTCTGCTTCTCTGATCTTCCAGCATTCACCTCACTAACTGGCCTTGGGTTTGTTCTTATTGATAAGACCTGTTAAGATTCCTGCTACAGAATACAGCATTTAAAATGTTTTAAAATTAAACTTTCTAGACAGTGAGACATGTCTGCTCCTGGCAGCACCAATTTATTTCAGAGAGGAGGATGGGCATCAAAGACACTCTACATGGAATTTATCTTCTTGGCAAAAATAGCTATTTGGGCAAGAAACTGTTCTTGCCAAGACTGCTTGATCAACTGGACATGCAGGACCTGTAGGAAGGTGACCACTGAACTTTGCTTGGCAAAATGGTCTTTCAGGTTCCTGCTTTGCAGAGAAAACTGCCAGACATTCTACAAGACACTGAGAGAAGTGACTGAGAGACTCTAGACCTGTGGGCTAAAGACAGATGCCCCAACTTTACAAAAGAACTCTGAAGACTGTCCAGGCTGCCAGCTGTCTCTGTCTACTCTCACAAGATTCCTGAAAATTGCTTGCATCCTTCTGCCATTTCTCAGGTAATACTATATCCTTCTGAGGTCTTTGATGTAGTTGAAGACTAGATAGTTATAATTTCCTTAGTAATGATAAGACATAAGTTAGATATGAAACCTTAGACTCACAAATATAAGATAGATAGAATATCTTCTTTAATTTTGCCAAATACAAATAGACTAGATATTGTAACTGTAATTCTTACTAGATAACTGTTTTGTTAGATATAATTTTACTATGTTAAAGTTAAAATCTTCCTTTAAAAAAAAAAACAGAAAAGGGGAACTGCAGTGGGATGTCCTGTATGTTGTAAACAAATAAAACTCTGATTGGCCAGTAGCCAGGCAGGAAGGATAATGTAGGCAGGACAAGGAAGAGAAGAATTCTGGGAGGTAGAAGGCTGAGGCAGAGAGACACTGCCAACAGCCACCATGACAAGTGAGATGTAAGGTACAGGTAAGCCACAAGCCATGTGGCAACTTACAGACTAATAGAAATGGGTTAATTTAAGATATAAGAACAGCTAGCAAGAAGCCTGAGCCGTTAGACCAAACAGTTTAAATAATATAAGCATCTGTGTGTTTATTTTATAAGTGGATTGTCAGACTGCCGGGGCTTGGCAGGACCCAGAGAGAAAACTCCAGCTGCAAGAATTGGGTATAAAAAATACTGGAATTATTAGATGAGAATTTTTCATTGTGATTGCTATGTATAGGGATTTAATGGAAAAAGTAATTGACATGCAAAAATAATGACTAATGGATATATATTTATATATGTACACACACACACACACACACACACACACACACACACACACGTGTATGAGTGAAATAAATGACAGAAATGTATAAGGATCAAGATGGAAGAACTAGAAACATTTATCATTATAAGGCATCTGCACTAGCTTTCAGTGTATAATGATGTTTGTATGTAGATTTGGATAAGTGGAAGTGTACAGTATAAACCTTTACAGTTGGTTTATACTCAGCAAGATGGCTCTGCAGACCAAACATTTGCCATGAAAACCTGAGTTTGACCTGAGTTCAAATCGCCACATTCCAGAGTAAAAGGAGAGAATCAAACCCTAAGTGCTGTCTTCTGACATTCTTGAGCATACTGCGGCACACATGTGTTTGTGCTCATGTACAAATTATACATGTGCATACTCACAAATTTAATTAGAGTTTTTAAAAAGAAAAAGAAAGCCTTGAGAGGAACTACTGAGAAAATATTTGTTTTTGTTTTTCAAATAAATCAATTTGAAAACTTAATTTCAATTATTTCTCAAATAATTGTCTTGCTAAGAAGGGAGAGAAAACTGAATCACACAAAATCAGTGATTAAAATAAAAGGCATAAAAAGTATGAAAAGCAACAAGTGAGTGAAAATTAAGAACAATAAACAGAACACAGCAGCAAATATGGTAGATATCTATAGACAGTTTAAATGTAAGTAGCATTATATACGAACTAAATACATAAACTCAGCCAGACATGGTGTGTCATGAGTTATCCCTGACACCCAGAAGACTAAGGTGGGATGAATGCTTGAGTCCATGAGTTCATTTTCAGTCTGAACAATATGTAAAGCTCTTCTTTCAAACAGTAGAAGAAGGGCAAATATTCTGTGAAAATGTCTCCTAAAATATAACAACAAACTACAAAATATCTGCAATGAATATTTAGAATATAAAATTAAAAGGGTAGAGAAATAAAGTAACACAGATGAAAAGAAAGAAAGCAGCTATATTAATTCTAGACAAAGTAGACTTCAGATTATCAGAGATAAAAAGGGACAACAAATAATAAACAGATGATTACTCTAAAACATAATCATCTTGAATCTATGTATACCTAACAACAACCATCCGCTCACACCTGACAAAATCCAGTAAGAAAAATAGCCATTGTTGGAGAGTTAAACACTCACCTATCTCAAATAGAAAGATCGAGTAGACAGAAAAGTCAGCAAAAGCACAGTTAAACTAAATATTCCCATTAGTCAACCAAATAAAATTGATTTAAGTTTCCATCTTAGGCAAAAAGAAAAGGTAGGATAAATAAAATTCCAAGGAAACAAGAAAAAAATACAGCAGAAATCAATGAACTTGAAAACAAGAAATCAATAGAGAAAACCAAAAGGACAAAAAAAATTGTTCTTTGAAAAGATCTATAAAGCCAGTCTACTTCAAATAAAGCAAAAACTAAGGCCAGAAAGGGTGACATAAACCTGTACCTCAGCGCTGAAGCAAGGAAAGCACAAATATAAGCCCAGCCTGGGCCACGTAACAGATGAAAGAGAGAGAAAAGGAGGTGAGTGCAGGAGAAAAAACAGAAATGCTGTAAGTTATAAAGGAGTACTCTACATATCTCATTGACATCAAAATGACAAATGAGATTATATGCAACCATAAGCCTACAAATGCCTACAAATTTTAAAACCCAAATGAAATATACCAACTTGTTAAAAGATGAGAGCTACTGAAACTCAAACTAGAAGAATTAGACAATTTAAATAGTCATGCTGAAGACATTAAATACATAATTAATGTCCACTAAAACAGAAAACACTAGGTCCACATGGGTTTACTGGTGAATTCTACAAAATACATAAAACAGATGTTAGACCAATTTTCTATGATCTCTTCTAGTATAAAAGGGCAGGGGTAATAATGTCCAACCCATTCTTACAAAACCAGGATTATTAATAAAAAAAGACACAAGTATTAAAAGTAAGAAAACTATAGACTAATATTTCATGAACACAAATGCAAAAATTCTCAACAAGATATTAGCTAATCAAAGCCTAGAAGGTATAAAACTAATTACATATTATCACTATAAATATTACAGACAAATATTTGTTTCTGTGTTATATGTTCATGTGTTGAAATTCTATCCTACTCATTAACAGGAGGTATTAGGAGCTATTACTTTGGGAGGTCACTAGGATATGATACTCAGTACAGGTGTAAACGCAGAGGGACAGCTACATTGAGGGAAGTTCAATGGTTCCTTTCCAAACTAAACTGTTTTGACCATGTAATTCAACAGTGATGATTCTAACATACACTCAACTGAATGAAAATCTTAGGTCTGGGCCATCCAGATGGCTAGATGGGTAAGGGTGCTTGTCATGTAAGCCTTGCAGTAAGTGCAAAACCAGAACTCACAAGAAGGTGGAAGGAGAAAACCGGCTCCACCAAGGTGCCATGGCACACATACACCAATCCCCAAATACACACACACAATAATAACAAATAAAAGTAAGACAAAGCTTAGGTTCACATAAACACCTACATGTTAATGCTTGTGGCAATTTTATTTATAAATTGTAAAACTTGGACATATCAAGGTGTCCTTTAGTAGGTGAGCAGGGAAGTGAACTGTGGTATATGTGGACAATGGGATATTTGTAGTTAGAGTTTTCCTGCCTGGCCCAGTCAGGACAAATCTCTCTTACCCGCCAGTCCCACAGTTGCTCAGACCCAACCAAGAAAGCACACAGAAACTTACATTGTTTACAAACTGTATGGCTGTGGCAGGCTTTTTGTTATCTACTTTTTTATCTTAAATTAACCCATTTCTGCTTATCTATACTTTGCCACATGGCTTATGGCTTGTGGCTTACCAGTGTCTTTACATGTTGCTTCTCATGGCAGCGGCTGGAGGTGTCTTTCTCCAGTCTTCTACTTCCCAGAATCCTCTTCTCTCTTGTCCCGCCTATACTTCCTGCCTGGCCACTGGCCAATCAGAACTTTATTTACACAGAGCGATATCCACAGCAGATATTATTCAATAAAAAGGGATAAATTGGTCAGCCATTCAGAACATTATAGGACTTACACCTATTAAGCTAAGGAAGCCAGCTGGAAAGACTCGAGACTAGACATTCCAGCCATATGATAATGGGGAAAGGCAAAAGTATGGAGGGAGAAAAGAACTACTGGTTGTCAGTGGCTGGAAAAAAGAATCAGGTGAGTTAGCTGGGTGCAAGGATTGTAAGGCACAAATACTATTCTACCCAAAGACAGTGATGGATCCAGACCATAGTTCCCTTGCCCAAAGTCAGAGAATATACAATCCCATGGGAAACTCTATGTAAACTTAGGTGACAAGGACGTGGCAAAGTAAGTGACTCCATTGTACCAAATGCACCACTTTGAAGTGGGGTATTCATAAAAGAGGCTGGGCATGTGTGATGACACAAAGTATGTGGGGGTCTATCTGTCCTCTCCATTCTATTTACTGTGCCTCTAAAACTGCCCTAAAAATAAGAAATATGGGATTTCAGTAGAAAAACAAAAAAAATAATTTGTTGTCAGAATGCTTTAAAATACTCATCTAGATATAATTTTGTGGTTAAGGCAACAGGATGCAACCTATTATGAAACTTTAGATCACCATTAAAATGATGAGAATTGCCTCCATTTTCAGACAACCTAACACAATCTTAGAAAACACTACAGACCACCAACAGTCAGACCCATCCACATATACTAAAAACTTGTAAAGAAACTGAGGAAAATGGCAGGGTCACAAAAAAGGATTGAAAACATACAAAAATCATTTGTGCTCATGAAATCTGAAAAAGAAATTTTGAAAATAATTTACCATTGTACTAAAAAAGAACAAAACCCTTAGGTACGACTGTCACTAAGAAGATGGAAGATGTATACACTAAAAGCTGATCTAGTGATAAGATGCTACTGGAGATAAATAAATAACTGGAAAGATAACCCATGTTCTGAAACTGGAGACAACCACATTAAAATGTAAAAACACTAACCAATGAATTCTAAAGATCTCATGTTGTTCTTCCAACATCCCAATGTTTTCCCCCCAGAAATGAAAAAGGTCCATCCTAACATTCATATAGGATCTCAAGGCATTTACTACCTCAAATGGTTTTGAAAATAGAGAACAAGGCTGGCATCTTATGACTTTATAACTTATTTTAAAACTTCAATAGTCAGATACTTTTAGTAATATAAACGTGGAAATATGGACTGATGCAATTGGATACAGAGCTCAGGACTAACTTCTCATATATGTGTTCAAATAACTTCCCATAGAGTATAAAAACCATCAACTACAGGCAGGGTGAACCTTTCCATTTATAGGATTGGGAAAGTCAGATGTACACATGCAGAAAAATGAAGTTAGACCCTTACCTTATACCATCAACAAACATTACTTCAAAATACATCAAAGATGTAAGTTCAAAAAGTAAGACTATACGCATTTTAGAAAAAGCCTAGAGGGAAACCATGATAGTGAATCTGGCAATCGTTTTATACACACACACACACACACACACACACACACACACACATACATCAGCAACAAAATAAAAAAGTAGATTAGACAGCAACAAGTTTTTAATGGCACCTAGCAAAGGACACTGTGATCAACTCGTGCAAGGGATTAACACAATAATTAAACAAGCTCAATGAAAATGAGTGAAAAAGTTGAGTCGAGCAAAAGATACACATGAAAAGAGTCTCAGTGACATCATTGATCACTGGAAAAGGTAATTCAGGAAAAAAAGTACATTAGATCTGTAAAGATCCCTACTTCTAAACCTACAGAAAAGAACAAGTATATATGAGGAGGTAAAGAATGTCCACTGTTGCTGAGGATGGAAAACAGCCCAGCTGCTGTGGAAAACAAACTTCAACATGGTATAACCATAAAATATAGCAATTCTATATTTGAGTATATGTCTCAAGAACAGGAATTCTGGATTTCATGATGTTTATACACATGTTTACAATGCCCAAAAGAATAACCCAACTGTTCATCAACAGGATGGCTCAGCCTGATGTAGCTCACACATCCAATAGAAAAGTATGCAGCTTCAAAAGGGAAATTCCCACACATCTCTCACAGATGAAGCTTGAAGTCATTGTGCTTCACACACCATACCTGTAACAGTCAAACTTACATAGTTATTTGGTTATTCTTGAGGTGCAGGAGGAGAAGTGATAGGAGCCATTTTTCTAATAGGTGCAGGTTTTTGGTTTTTCAAGGTGAAAATTTCCGTGACTATGTGAATGGTGGTAGCTGTCATTCAGCAGTATGTGGACACACAAGATCACTGAACAGTACACTTAAAGGGATACACTGCGTATGTGTCTACAAGAAAGGAGATGTGAAATATAAAGATTACTCTCTGTTTACCATGGGCCTAGTGGTGGAGGACTGTAATTCTAGCTTCCTGGGAGGCTGAGGTAGGTTGTTCACAAGGTCATGTCAGCCAGGGTAACTTCACAAGAGTCTGTCTCAAAAGAAAAAGCAGAAAGAGGCCTGGGGATGCAGCTCAGTGTGAAAGCCTAGCATGTGCAAGAGCCTGTGTTCAATCGAAACTTAACAAAAAATTATACACAGAACGATGAAAATTATATAGAGCAAAATATAAATATTCTAGAGAAAATGTTAACAATCTTTTTGAGAAGTTGTGGCTGCTTTTTAAATTCTATGCATATAATTTCTAAATTGTTTATGATAAATGTATATTAGTTTCATAAAAATATAGACTAAAAGAAAAATCACACAATTAGGGAATGGACACCTTGGAGAAATATATATTCTGTGTAGTGACTCAGTAATGCTTGCAGAGAGCTAAAGGTCACTGAGGAAAACAATGAAGACATTAGCTTGTAATTGATGAGGTAACTAAAACTCAATTTATGAGTTTGAGCTACATGTATAAGTAGAAACACCATTCTGGCTTTAACAAGAATGCCAAACCTATTAAAGCCATGGCCAGAGGGAACAAACCAAGGTCACCAACTTCATTTGGGTTGCTGAAGGGAAGAAAACTTAAGACAGCCTGCACAGAAGGAGAACATTTTTCCTTTCACTGTAAACCACTCTTAGACCTTCCTCATCAGCGTCGTTCTAAGAAGTCATTAAAGTTTCTAGGCAGGGAACTGCAAAAAGAAGTCCAAGCCGTAAGTTAGCAAAGTCATTACTTAGGAAATAAGAGTGAAACAACAGGACAAATTGATTCAGTAAAGAAAAAAAGAGAGGATAAGTTCTCAACTTCTGACACCATCTTCCAACAGCATGTAAGGACAGCACCACTTAATTTGTCTAGGAAAACATTAACATCTGGGAAACTGCTTTTATAGCAACCTGACTAATAAATAACAAATTTAATACCCCCTCTTGGTTTATAAATTCTATCTCTTGAACCAAGCATGAAGACTGGCTGGCTGGTTCTTCTCTATGCAATTGATTTGTCCTCAGATACCTTAGCATGGAATGGAGCATGGCTTTGGCAAACCATCATGGGTCCATCCTTTCCAGTGAGCAGGAGATTCCAGAAGGTACTTCTGTATTTCTAACCTTAGTATCTGTCAAAACCTTTTAAATACTCAATCTTTGACCCAACAATTCTAATTTCAAGAAAGCATTCTAACTAAATTATCAGGCAGAGCTGACAAATAAGTAGTAAACACTATAGCCTAAATTTTACTAAAGTAAAAATTCAATCGGAATTAACATTGGTTTAAAATTGATTAAATAAAAATGAAATGTTCAAACTAGGAATACTACGGTCATTAGGCAGAGTCAGTAACATGTAGATACACACACACACACACACACACACACACACACACACACACACACACACACACACACACACACACACACACACACACACACACACACACACACACACACACGTTGTTTGTAACGTGTTGAATGAAAAATTAAAAATTCTAGTATGGACAATGTAATCTTAAGCTTGAAAAAGTACAAGTAAGGGTATGCCCTGAACATATATGTGTGTTATCCATGGAAAGAGATACTTAATGCCTAGAGTCTTGAAAGATTTTAGCAATAAATGTTAACACTAACACTCCAGGAGATATATGTAGGTAAAGTAAAGGCTGGGAGTGTTAACATTCTCTTTTAATGTAGCATTCCTTACACATTGGTAAAAGTTTTGCAATTCCAATTATGTATGATATTTTAATCTTTTATAAAGTTCTTAACTTCTAAAATTTTCTGATACTGCTTAGAGCTAAGCCAAAGATAATTTAAGGAACCATCAAGGCCCTTATTATTCTAAAATACACAACATATATGAACATTTGAGGCTCTCCTCTCATTGTAAAGACAACTTATGGATAACTTAATGTTTTGTCAAGCTGCTCCAAGATTTGTGAAAGGCTAACAATCTCCACCCACAAGGTGTTCACAACCATTCTTACCATTATGTAGCAGAGGTGCTAGTTTGAGATCACCAAAAAGAAGGTGTTGAATAGCAATTTTATCCAAACTAAAACATTCTATCTTAGAGAAAGAATCATTAGGAGTCAGAAAGTAAACAAAACTGCTGGGTGGACTTTCTGACATTGCAGCTGCCTTTGAGTCATTCATGGTCTTACAAGTAGCCAGTCACTGTAGCATGAAACTTAAAAGGTCTTATTGATGAAATCTAACCCAAGGCCAGTTATTGAGGTGATTGCTTGGAAGATCAGAGACAGAACAAGCCACAGCTACCTCACCATGTCAGTTCCTCAGGTGATCTTTTCCTCAGGCTGGAAGCTTCTGAGTCCTCCTCCACATGAATCTCAGCTGAACTGTGTTGCTCCAAAGCCTGAATGCTTATCCAGCCGAATTCTTAACTAAGTACATGCTTTACTCCTTCTTTAGTTCCTGGTCCTCACGCCTTATATACCTTTCTCTTTCTGCCCCCACTCCCTGGGATTAAAGGCTGGGTTTCTGGGATTAAAGGCATGGGTCACCATGCTTAGCTGTTTCTAAAGTGGCCTTGAACTCAGAGATACACCTGGCTCTGATTCCCAAGTGCTGGGATTAAAGGCGTGTGCTACCACCTCCCAACTTCTGCTATGGCTTGCTCTGACCCATTTTCTAGCCACCATTTTTGGCTTTGTTCTAGTGGCTGTCTGTTCTCTGACCCCAGATAAGTTTATTTCAGGGTACACACAATATTTCAGGCAACACAATACCCACCACAACTCACTCTTAGTCCTTTAAGTCAATCCACTAGTCCTCTATGTATTTGAGTGGAATCACATTATCTTCTGTCTGTGGTTGGTGCCGTGTCTGGGGTAAAGAGATATTTTTATTACTGTCTCTCTAGCAAAAGTCACAAAGTGATAAAAATGACTCCTACTTTTCTTATGCTGACAATAGTTTCAAAAATACCTGAGAACACCCATTTGCAATCTGTTAGTAGGGATATCTTCTTTAGCACAAAACCTTTATGCTGTGCATGTGTAGATGGGAAGAGAATATTTTTACTCAACCTTCCCAAGTCTTCACATAGTCCCCAGGCTGCTGTCACCCAGCATTTCACAATCTTATGTGAATTTTATACTTTCAACCAAAGGTAACACTACTATTGAGATCGGAACAGTGAAAGAGTAGATCAAACCTGGATTCTTTCTAGGCAGCTTTGCCTACAATCAATGACACATCCAGTCTTCCCTACAACTGTACCCTCATTCCCTCCCAGGCACTGGCTTCACAGAAGACCAAGATTAAGGATGCAGGCAGATGTTCAGGCTCAAAATGTTCCAGAAATAGAATATGGGAATAAGAACAAGACTTGGTCCTGAGAAGTCAGTTGCTCTATTCCTATAGATTGTTTATATAGATTGATCTTAGGGTGTCCTATGCCTTAGCAAATCATTGGCATTGGTGCAGTTACATAAGAGAACATAAGGTCAACATAAGGCTCGGCCCTCCCATTGCTGGGAATAGTGGTCAGGTTCCTAAGAGAATAAATTCTACAGCAGCTATTAGATAAAAAGATGGTATAGAAGTCACATACCAGGATTTCTATTCCAATCTGAGGAATGTTAAAAAGGCATGTAATATATGTTCAGTAGTTCAGCAGGGGGAAAGCTGCAAGGAATAACTCATAACTTCAGGTACATTTTGTTCAAGGAGCAGGCATCTCCATGCATGAGAGCAAAAAAAGGGGGGGGGGAATGGATGCACTCTACTCTCAATCATTGATTATCTAATCTTGTCATTTGTACCAGGATCCTGAAATCACTGTCCTAAGCAAAGACTTTTTTTTCTGAACTATCCATACATAGCCTGGCCAGAGCCAGGACTTACTATAGATGCAATGGTAAATGTTGGCATTCATCTGGTCCCATCTCTTCTAATGGTGGTCACTTCAGACCACTGGGGAGGTTTCTCCTCTTGCCCTGACTTCTCAAGAGCCAGGGTTCCTTTATTGTATGCTGAGTGTCCACTGTTCATTTCCTCCTTGATGCAGGCTGCCTTTTCTAAGACACGAGCAGATGTGTTGACTGCATCTTGCTCCTCCATCCTGAGATGGTTCCCAGAGTCTCTCATCCTTTGACAGCCTCCTGAGAGGCCAGTCCACAGAGAAGCAACTGACCTGATGCGGCCTGAAGTTTATATCTACACAGGAATAACTGTGTCAAAACCTGTGTGTTTAAATGTGACCAAACAGAAGAGAAGCTGATACGTGAAGGTAAAATTTGTTTGCGATATGAGCATTAACGACAAATGTCTAGTTAAGTGAATATTATGAAACCTATGAAAACAAGAGAATACAGGTAAAAGGATTCAATAACATAAACTGTCATCTACTGCATCTACTACAGAGACTAAAGCAGATGTTCTATAAAGCAAAGTGCAGTCAAGACTGATTTCCAGAATGTCTATGCCAAGACAATCCTTCATCCCTGTGGTAGTTTCTATCTAGCTAAGAACATGCAAAGCAGTGCAGGATGTAAAACAGTCACTGTTCCAAACTGTCTGATCTTGTTGTTTACTTGCTATATATCCTTGGACAACTACTTTAGACCATTCTCCTACTTTCCTCTGTGAAATTAGAGGTAGCAATATCTCTTGCATGTAGTTAGTTTTCTTCTTATTTAAAACAATTTTTGATATATTTTGATTGTTTTCCTCTCCCTCAACTCTTCCTAGATCCTCCCCCACCTCCCTACCCAATTTCATGTCTTCTCTCTCTCTCTCTCTCTCTCTCTCTCTCTCTCTCTCTCTCTCTCTCTCTCTGTGTGTGTGTGTGTGTGTGTGTGTGTCTCAAAACCAAACCAAACCAACCCAAAAATGAAAATCAAAGAGAGAGAGAGAGAAATCTTGGAGTCTGTTCTGTGTTAACAAATTACTCCTAGGCATCAGACCTACCCTGGAGTGTGGCTGATATACTCAGTGGCACTCCATTGGTGAAAACCAATTTCCCTTTGCCAGATGGTAGCAATTGCCAATAACTTCTTGGTTAGGGGTGGACTTTGTGTCCACTTCTTCTTAGTGCTAGGAGTTATACATAGTTTTTCTCATGACCACACCAGATAATCAAAGTAGAACATTAAATAGTGTATCTGACACACAACACCTAATGAATGTTAGCCATTTTACTGTCAACTATAAAAATTATCTTTAATTAGTATATACAAACATCTTGATATTTCCAACTTCAATTATATAATTAATTTGTCATTATATGTGTTAATAAACATTTCACATTGTTTTAGTAGTTTATAATTCTTTATTTAGAAATTATTGTTTATAATTCTTTATTTAGAAATTGTTCATTTTACTTGTCAATTTTTCCCCATGTGGCATTTTCCTGCTGATTTATTGGCACTGCCCCAAGATTAAGGTTTTTCTAATTATTTTAAAAATCTGTATTCTCAGACAACTGGAATTCAAACATATATTTTAAGATGTAAACCATGTATGAAATACATCTCGACACCAAGGTCCTTAGAGTCAGTCTAAATATGACTGAAATCTTGTTATAATAAAAAATCTTTAAAAAACATATAATTTATGTTAGAAAATACTTCCAGGTTCCTTTTATGAAACATCCCAAAAACCACTGGCTGGGAAGTATTTTGAAATTATGAGATTTTAAAAGTATATAACATCACTTTGCCTTTTCTTACTCCACTCAATGTGTTAGCTTCTCTAACATGCCCATGCTCCACTGAGATGCAGGAAGGCCTCTTACACATTCAAGACAGAAACACTCAGGAGCATTGCATGCTTTTCTATGAGTAACAGAGCCCAGGCAATGGGGCTTCTCTCATTAGGACATGTTTCTTTTTAATTTTTTAATTAAAAAGAATAAATTTTAATCTAACAGTGCTAGAGAGGACTTTATTTTAAGTAACAAATATTAATTAAACTAATATACCCACCTAAACTAAGTCTCAAATATGGTTCTGGAACATCTATTTAAATGTCTGTGGTGATATTTTATCTCTGTATCCCAATAAAGTTTATCTGAGGATCAGAGGGAAAAGCCAGCCACTATATTAAACATAGAGGTCAGGCAATGGTAGCACATTCCTTTAATTCTAACACTCAGAAGGCAGAGATCCGACTGGATCTCTCTGAGTTCAAGGCCACCATGGGAACAGAGCCAGGTGTAGTGGTACATACCTTTAATCCTAGCATTAATCAAAAAGGTGTGGAGATCTGTACAGATAGACAGGAAGTGACAGAGATGAACAGGAAGAAGAAGTGATGTAGCTAGGCAGAGAGGAAGTGAGATGGCAGAACAGCAAGGCATTATGTGTGGGTATACAGGAAGTAGGCCTCTTTGGCTGAGAATTTCCAAGTGGTAAGAACATGGCTGGCTTCTTTCTGCTTTTCTGATCTCTCGATTTTAACCCCAGTATCTGGCTCCAGGTTTTTTATTAATAAGACCATTTAGCAATTTGTCTTACAAATGTCCACAAAAGCCTTATAAATATTTGCCCTGTTTCTCAACAAAATGTAAAACATTTTGACATGACAGACCTTTTGAGTCTGGTTTGAGATACTCTAATAAAATACCTGAGACTGGGTACTTTACAAAAGGGAAAAAAATTTTTTAGGAAATTTAGAGGGGAGTACTAGATGTGGTCTGGCCTGATGAAGGCACTGATGGCTGTGTAATAGCGTGGCAGAGCGCTTAGCAGCAGGAAAGGCTGTTAGAAGGAGAAATCACATGGCATGTCAGAGAGGATTCTACCAGGCACCTTCTTGGAATTGTTTGATGGCCACGATCACAGAAGCAGTAAGAGCAGAGCAACCATGATGGTACGGTAAGAAAAGACAGAAGGGGGTCTAACCAATTCCGGGAGGAAACATGTAAGTAAACAAAGAAAGGGAGATTTCAAACCTAAGGAAATACACTTGGAAATATGTAGAAAATAAATCACTTTATGAAGCTTTAGTGAGAGGAAAAGGCTATGTATTTGTGAGTGGTGATACATAATCCCTTAAAAAATATGAGAGATCCTGTCCAAGGGCTCAGGACAAAGATCTCCGGATAGCCATTAAACCTGAAGGCAGGTTGAGGATAATACTCAAGATAAGAAGAAATGGCTGGGCGGTGGTGGTGCATGCCTTTAATCCCAGTTACTTGGGAGGCAGAGCCAGGTGGATCTCTGTGAGTTCGAGGCCAGCCTGGTCTCCAAAGCAAGTTCCAGGAAAGGCGCAAAGCTACACAGAGAAACCCTGTCTCGAAAGACCAAAAAAAAAAAAAAAAAAAAAGATAAGATAAGAAGAAACAAGGGAGGCAAATGAGATGAGTCACCAGGTAAAGGCACTTGCCTCAATCCCCAGGACCACACAGTGGAAGGAGAGAACTGACTCCTGCAAGCTGTCCATGTGTGCTATGGCACATGGGTGGAGGCAAACGTGCGCACACACGCGCGCGTGCGCGCACACACACACACACACACACACACACACACACACGCACGCTGTTCCACCATGCAGTCGCCACCATCACTGCCTACAAATAAATAAATGTACTTTTAAAGGAGACAAGGACAAAGAATAATAATTAATTTTAAGGACTGAACAGATTAAAAGATGTCTTCAAAGAAGACTGAAGAGGAAGTGGACACTGTACCTGAGCCCAGACCTTAGCACAAAAGACTCCATGATGGAAGTGACATTCAGGCTGTAAAACTCAACATGTAGACAGCACCACCTGCCCAAACTAAAACAAAGACCTAATCCATCAAAGTCCACAGTTCTGGGAAAGTCTCTAAATGTACTCACCTTGCTTTTTAGATTCTATAGTTCTACTTCTGGCTAACTGTTCTTGTTAGCTGAAATATGTCAACCCAGGACATAGTTTTTGTGCTTAAAAGCTCACCCTGATAAAGGCTCAGTGCTACCCTGGGATCCTGAATACCCAGTGTAGTTGCTGGCTGGCTAAGATAGACTTTCTGTTGGCTTCTCTGATGAATACCCCACTGGAAGACTATAGTGGCACAAAATTTAAGAACAGATAGGAAACAAGTTTAGCATGATGAGACTGGAAAATGTGCTGAAGATTAAACAATATTTTGAATATACTTATGCTATGGAATTACATATTTGGCTAATGGCAAATGTATGCATATAAACATAAGTTTTAAAAAATTCTAAAAATTCAAGAAGAGTAACTGAAGGAGGAGGATGTGGTCACACACAGGCCAGATGTGGTACTACATTTCTATAATCCCACCAGTTGGGAACTTAAGGCAGGAAGAACACACAGTTCAAGTCTATCCTGGTTCTTGTGTTGAGACCCTGCCTCAAAGGGGGGAAATTTAAAAATAAAAGAAGGACGGGAGGAAGGGAGGGAAGCAGGAGGATGAGAGTGAGATGTAATAAGAAAGTCTGAATGCAGTAAGGAGGATGTCAGTGTTGGCTCCTTTTAGAGGAGAAAGGAAAGGGTGAGTTGGGGTGCAGAAAGCAGAAGAAGACATAGACAAGTGGGGCTGGCAGACAGTGACAAGTCTTTAAAAGTTCTTTGTCTGGAAGAGCTGTTGCTGGAGTTATCTCCAGTCCCACCTGGGCCAGCAGCCACTTAGACGCAAATAAACATACAGATGCTTATATTATTTAAACTGTTTGACCCAATGGCTCAGGCTTCTTGCTATCTAGTTCTTATATATTAAATTAACCCATTTCTATTAATCTATACCTTGCCATGTAGCTTGTGGCTTACTAGTATCTTTACATGTTGCTTGTCATGGCGGCGGCTGGTAATGTCTTCCTGACTCAGCCTTCCACTTCCCAGAATTCTCCTCTCTCTTTGTCCTGCCTGTAATTCCTGCCTGGCTACTGGCCAATCAGCATTTTATTTATCAATCAAAACAACACATTCCCAGCATTCCCAGCAAAGAGCTTTGGTGGAGGCTGAAGGGGATGCTGCCAATGAAAAACTGTGTAGCAGCTGAGCGTGTGGAGAGGAGACATCTTTAGGATGTCAGACAACAGAGACAGAAACAGCAGTAATCCCCGGCAAAGGATGGTGAAGGGAGAGGGACAGGCAATGGAGATCAAGCCCTTCCCATCAGCTTCTTATGGAGAGGGAGGTTTGTTTTCCTTGAACATAACAGTCACATGGAGCCTCACAAGTGCACAATGGAGTGCCTTGGGAACTTTCCTTTACTATAGTACAATCTTTGGTAAAAAAAACTCTTACTCACTGATTTAGATATCAGCAGGAAATCTCGGGGTGGGGATCCATATCAAGGTACCATTGGTTTCCAAATACAGGAAGGAGCTAGGAGCTTCACTGATGAGCTGCCTTCATGTGAGATCTTTTTCTTCAGCAGCTCTAGCTAAGAGGCACCAGCCTTTGCTGCTAATCTATTCCATGGCTCAGTCATCCATACAAACCAGAAGAGCCCCCTTCATCAAAAAGAACTCTTCAGGTGCAATTTTATTCCATTTTCTTTTACTCGGATCTGCACAGTGGAATATTGCAGGTATTTGCTAAATGCGACCTTGGCCATTGATTCATCAGGTTAAATAAACTCAGAATTGCAGCTTTTATTCCCAGACTCTAGCTCGAACCTATTTTTCAGCATTCCTCCCAGGCCTCCTCCAACTTCTCACCATTGCTCTTGCCAATCAATATCTGTCTATTTCTGCTTTCCTTCTTTTCCCGAGACATCTGTCAATCACAATGCTCAGTGGTGTTTTAATCAATCTTTAAAGAGCTACCGAAGGAAGCTTCCCAACCACTTCCTTCCTTATTATACAACCAGCTCAGAGGAAATTTTAAAATTCAGCTTCCGGTGAGTTTCTTCCTTTGGCAAATTCTGCAGTCTTTTGTCTGCTTTTCAGATCCCAGCCTCTTGACCCCTCATAAACCTACCCACTTATTCAGAAAATAAGTGTGTGCACTGCCAACCATGACAGATGCTATCTTTAAAGAATACAAACAGATACAGATCCTGTCTTACAGTTTAGAAAAATCAAATGTCGATAAATCCCACAAGTATGAGTAAAATTGTAGCATACATGAAACAAGGTTCTGAAATGAATGCAGGAGAACTGTAAAGAAGTGAATTGGACCCAGTTACTGAAATCCAAAAAGGCTCCCCTAAGAAAGTGATGGCTGGGCTGGGATCTCGAGGAGTAGGAAGCAGTCAAGCTTCAAAATCCACAGAAGGGAGAAAAGGTTGAAGGAAGAGTCAGTACCTCTGGGGGGCAGAGTGGGAGACACAAGAGAGATGAAAGGGATGTAAGGGAGAGGGAGACTGGGTCAGGGAACTGTGCTGAGGTGCAGGAGTATCTCAGGATTTTGCTCACTGAAATGAGCAACCTTCTTTCAGTGTTGAGTGGTCATAATGGAGTGTCTCAAGGTTCACTGAAACTTAGATGACCCAGACCCAACAGAAACCTCTATGAGCCTAGGATAGATTTAGAAAGTAAAATTTTAGAAGGCACAATTCAGCTGGGTATGGTAGCTGCAATCCTAGCACACAGAAGGCTGAGGCAGGAAGATTGCAGCAAATTAGAAGCCAGCCTGGGCAACATAGTGAGTTCAAAACCAGCCTGGGATGCAGAATGAGTTCCTGGCCAGCCTGGACTATGCAGAGTAAGAAATACAAAAAAGGAAAGAGGAATTAGAAGGTAAAATTCATAGGTGGCTTGGGTACATTGGGTGTGTAGAGAACAGTTAAGGGTGACTCCTTGGCTTTCATTTTGAGCACCTGGATAAAGATGCTGCTCACCATGTTGAGACATATGGGAGAGTTTATGGAGGTGGCTGACCTTGGTAGAGTGTGGGCTTTTCTTGGTGTTCACAGGCAACTTTATGGTATCAAGGTGTTGTTTGTGAGCAAATGGAGAAAAGAGTCTGAAATGTGTTGAGCCATTTTAGGTCACTTCTAAGTATTCAGGTAATAGTTATATGTATAATTTAATGTGCATACGATGATATTATATCCAGGCACAATTTCAGGAGAAGATTTGAAATCATATTTTTAATTAATAAAATACACAGTAGAGGGGAATGTGTGGATCAAGAGACAATCCGGAATGTTTAACAAAATCATACAACTAAGGCTTAGGAAACTCTGTCCTAGACACAGATCTGCTGTCAACTTAATTGACTAGATATAGAAAAACAACCTTTTCTCCTACTGGAAATGTAGACATCATGTGTTCGGACACCAAGAAACAAGGAGAATGAGTTTCAGGCATCAGAGGAGAACAAAAGACATTAATACCTTTGAAGGGAACTCCTGCACAGCAAGGACTCCCTTTCAGACCCCTGATTAGGCACAAACTATAGTGATATTTAATTTGTACTGAAATGTGATTTTATTTGTATATTAATAAAGTTGCCTTGGGGTCAGAGCAAGCCATAGCAGAAGCTGGGTGGTGGTGGTGTATGCCTTTAATCCCAGCACTTGGAAGGCAAAGCTAGGCAGGATCTCTGTGTGTTCAAGGATCTCAATACCAACCACAGAAGACCTGGAGGTCTATACAGACAGGCAGTGATGACAGGAGGTCATGTGGCTGGGTTTACAACCAATGAGAAGTTAGAACAGAAAGTCTATAAAAAAAGACAGGACACAGAAAGTAGGTCTTGGGCAGAGAGGAAAGACAGAGCAGCAGTGAAGGGTAAGGTTTTCAGCTCTCAGCTATTGCTCTGACCTCTTGGCTTTTAACTCTGCAATTGCCTCTGTGTTTCTTACTTAATAAGACAGTTACATCTATAATAAACCACACCCAAACACCTGTTTGCACACAGAGATCCTTTATTAAGTGGGGAAGAAAAGTTCAGGCAGAAAAACAGCATCAAATGACATTGCAGGTGTCACTCTGAAGAGAAAAAATGGGGAGGTCTGTGTTAGAATGGGCTAGGGTGAGGTGGTAAAGGAGATGAGGGACCAGGGAGGGGAAGGTGACAAGGGAAAGAGGTGAGCATATTTCTCCTGGAGAGACAAAGGACCGCCTCTGGATACAGAAGAGACAGACATGGCACACAGGAAAATGGTGGTTTATAAAGGTAATGGGGGAAACCTCCTGTTAGGATGAGGTGCTTAATTTTAATTGGGTGAGTGAATTAGGTGAATCAAAGGGGCCTTCTGATTGCTGGGCTTTGGTAGTCAGCTTTAGGAGGAGGAAGCGGCCAAATAAGGGAATAGACCTTGGTGGCTAGCTTCAGGAATGTAATCTAACGGTTTTTAGCAAGGCAGAGGGAGTGGGGAGAAGGGTAAGGCCTGCCAGAGCCACATGCTCTAGTGGGCCAGTGTCCCTTCAACCTTTCCACATGTCCAAGCCTTCCATATTATGCAACCAACATCCAGGTCTCCAGATACAAACACTATTGATTTTGTCAAATGAGACCAGTTGAGCAGCCCAGTGGTGTTTCAATCACTAAGGGTGAAGAGGCTTCTTCTGCCGAGACCCTGATGAACAACATTGTTTGCCCTGCCAAGAACCTGACAAACAACTTCCTCTCAGAAAACAGGGCACAGAGGTGAGCTCTGCATGTAGAATTATGTGTTTGATGATGTTAGTTCATCACCATCATGGAATGCAGATCTGTGTTCTCAGGCTTCAAAAGGGGCCCTGGCAGAAAAGGCAGCAATACTCTACAGAGGGACTTGAACAGATTTGAAAATGTCCACATACCAAAGGGAACTATCAAAAAAGTAGAAAAGCAACACTGGAAAAAAATACACACAAACCACATGCTTCATTAGGATGTTAACATCCAGAAGGTATCAAGGACAGTTTCACCTCAACATGAGTAACAGTAACAACAAATAATACAGTATAAAAGGCGATGAATAACTTGAATGGACACTTTTCTCCAGAGAAGATTAACTAACTGACAACCGACAGGACAAGATGCTCAATGCCATTAATTATTTGGAAATGCAAATAATGTCTGTAATGACTTTTCATCTCATACCCATTAGGATCGTCATGATCAAAAGACAATAACAAGCGTTTGTGCATGCCTTTGGGGTGGTTGTCTTGATTATGTAAATTGAAGTAGAGAGACTTGCCCACTGTGGGTGGCTGCATTCCCTGGCTTGGACTGCATCCAAGATTGTGTAAATAGAGAAAGGGAGCTGAGTAGCAGTCAGCATTTACCCATCTCTGGTTCCCAACACAGATTGGAGTATGACTGGCTGCCTTGAACTTCTGCTGCCTGACTTCTCTGCTATGTTCGAGTATGCCCTTGAATTGTGAGCTAGAATAAGCATTTTCTCCTTTCAGATTCTTTGGTCAGAGTAATTTATTACAACAGTAGGAAATTAAATTAAATGTTATTGAAAGCAGAGAGAAATATTTTTCCAAAACTTAAAAATATAACCTACCATATGATCCAACAACCCCATCTCTGGATTTATATTCAGAAGAATTAAGAGCAAGGTCTCAAGGAGATATTTGCACATCCATATTCATGGCAGCATTCTCCAAAGGGAGAGCAAATAAATGAGGTATGAAATGTGATGCGGGCACACAGTAGAGTATTACTCAAACTTAGGAAACAATGAAACTGACTCACACTGCATCAGGGATGACCCTTGAAGACACTGTGCTAAGTGAAATGAGTCAGTGACCAAGGACAAATACCACATGATCTTACTAGAATAGCTGAAGTGATAAGGGCAAAAGGTAGAACAGTGGTCCTAATGGACAAGGATGAGCAGGAAGTGGGTAGCTAGAGCTTGATCTACACAGTTCCATATCAGGAAGATGAAATTTTCTAAAGTGGGTGATGGTGGTGACTTAATCATACATATAAAATAGTTTCAATGATGAAGTTTTTATTCTTTCAGAAAAATAGAAACTATTTAAGCCAAATTTCAACACAGAAAGTTGATACCAAAATATCATTTTATATAGAAGAATGGTTCACAGTAACCACCCTCCCCACCAAAAAAAAAAAAAGTACCCACAAAACTGAGCACTAAAGACAAAGACAATAATTTAAAAGAAGCCAGAGGAACAAAATAAAATACCAAGGGCAGGTACCATGGTAAGTTTAACTCTGGTAAAGAGGAAATACTTTGGGCTGGTGGGATGGGCCAGTAGGTAGGAGCACCAGATGTCAATCCCCAGATCTCTCTCTCTCTCTCTCTCTCTCTCTCTCTCTCTCTCTCTCTCTCTCTACACACACACACACACACACACACACACACACACACACACACACACACACAAATAAAACAGAAAGGAAAGCCTTGACAAGTTTAGCAGAGAGAGTGACTGGATGCACCATGGGTCACTAATCAAAATGAGAACAGGTTCAGAGAAACTCCAGTTTACAGTTTGATCAGACAACATTTCTGAACCAAAAGAAACAATTTGTGGAAGCAAGAAACTTCAGGCTTTGCATTTTTCTCTCTCTGTGGATACATAGAGAAAAACTCAGAAAGGCAGGCAGACCAGTGTCCCACAGACACTAAGTCTAACCTATTACAGGCTATTTTGCATAGAAAGAAATGTCAGCCTTTAAATGCAAGTTTACTCCCTACTTCCCACCTCTGCCAGCAGAAAAATGAGTCTTTCTGAACAAGAACACATTCACTTGAAAATTTCAAGTTTCCTGTGTTGAGAGTTAGGTGGTGGGTTTGCTGTCTTGGTGGGTCTGGCCAAATCTGCTCTTATTTAGTGATGTTTTTATATACACTGCGTCTGTATCTCATGAGTGAGCACCCTGCTGCTTTCCCACTCTGCAGGACATGCTGTGTGCATTGCTCCATTCATAACACCACCTTTGACCTTCCCTATGCCCCATTCCTCAGGGTCTTGGTGGCGTCTTGCTCATACTGTGAACACAGAATGTGCCTCACTATGCAGGATCTGGACTCCCTTTGACCCTGAACTTCTTGTCTTTGCCTTCCTTGCATACTCTAAGCATGTATATATTGAATTGATTCATTAAATCATGACTGTACCTCATGCTCCTGGATAACAGGCCAGGAGGTGGACACACAGAAATAAGCAAAGGAAGAATGGAAAACTGAGCAGTGGCCAAGAGCAAACACAGAGAGAGCTATCCAATTATGGCCTTGTTCCTCCAGGCTGAGCATAGCTTCATTCTATCCCTGAGGAGAACACCATTGCCCTCTGGGCCAATGGGAGAACGGCAGGATCCTACCTTGAACGTTCACATTGTGCTATGCAGTATACAAAAGGGACCCAAAAATGGCAGTCCTAAAACACAGGAAACTGAGCCACCTAAAAAAAACAGGATTATTCCTACAGACATGCTCAGGTCAGGGGGCAAGACTAACTCATAAAAGAGTCATTGAGTTCCATCCGCCTTGCACCTGACCCCCTCCCTGACTCCTTGGTCAGAGCAGTGCAGACTGCTCCAAAAGGCGAGGGTGTGCATCAGAAGGCTACTTTCTCCTCTTTATTTCTTGCATCTCACTCTGGTATTTTAAAATCATGACATTCATTATTAATCAGTTCTACCCAGTTTGAGATCCACATGACCAAGCTTTCATCCAAGACAACTTGAATGAAGTTGGCAAGCATCACTTCATCAAGCATGTGCTGAACAAAATCTAAATATATCAGCCAAGACGATAAGCCTCCATTGCTCTGCTATACAGATAGGCAACTATGATTTCATTTGGGGGTGGGAGGACATCCCACAGCGACATAGCCAAGTTTCCACTGCTATTTGAAGATTGATACATTCTGGACCGTCATTTTTTCCCTAAAGCCTGATGATGACAGTCCCTAAAAGCTGCGTCTTACTTAAGAAAACGCTGAGTCTATTTTACTCTGACTTTCTGCCTTCCTGAGTACCCCCTACCGTATCCATGTTCTATAGTTTCTTGAAAATAGCACATATGATTGATACACTTGCTACTCAGTGTTCTGGACAAGACATGTGATCACAGGTTTTCCTATGAATTCCTCCCGACTCTCCCTTGCACCGGATTTTACAGTCTCATAGCATTTGCACCGTGGAGATGGTGAGAGTGTACATATTTGCTGTGGAAAACTCCTCCCACAGATGTCCTCTGAGCAGCCACTAAGTAGGAGCTTGTGTTCTCTCTCAGAAAACCATCTCAGACGCCAACGAGGGACTGTGAGGCATTTGTCAATGCCTCCTGAGTTCTTCCTGTTCGACTGAGAAATTCGTGCCTGTGCGATGCTTCGCATTTGCTGGGGTGTCACAGAAGCTGCAGAACAGACGGGGGCTCTACAGCCACAGACTCCCTTGGCTGGCTTGCTAAGAAGGGAAACACATTAGACAGAAACAAGGAGTGTTTCTCTCTGCTCCGTGCAGACTGATCTTAGGAGTCTTTGGATTCTCCCTGCTGTCGTGTTGGCGCCCCCTCAAGCCCAGTCTTCTCCCTCCTGGGGGGCCTCTTTAATGACTCATCAGCAGCACAGGCATGCTCTGCAAGGCCTTCCAACCTGGTGCCTTTGAAACTCACACAGGGCTAGGCAGCCCTGTAGTTTCATCCTGACGTGAGTCAAAAGCAGAAGATCAAGCCTTTCCTAAGAACCTCCAAAACCCTGAAAGTGACCCCATTCTGAAACCAATAAGCCGGACTATCGGGCGCTGTCGGATACATAAAACTAATCAGCTCTGTCTTTCAAGAGTTTATAGCTCATCTGGAGACATAAACTAGAATCATGGAAGTTTCCCTTCCAGTGGTCTGAACTGGAGTTACAACAGGTACCTAGAAGGCAGACAAAGCTGGGCCTTGGAACACACTGGAGCTGGGGATGCCTTCATAGTCTCCAGGCTTCAAAAACCAGAAATGGCCCCAAACCCAAACTTTCTAAAAGCTAAAACAGTCCCACAAGTCTGAAGGTTCAACATCTAAAATTATTTAACAATATTGTTAAGATAGAGGTATATTTCAGAGATAGAACACTTACCTAGCATTTGTGAGACTGAGTTCAATTCTCAGTACCACACAAAAAAATATTGCTTAAAAATATTTCAGACTATGTATAGAATTATCCATGAAACATAAGTAAGTGAATTTTTGGTGTAGACATGATATCTACTCCATCACAAGCTTGTGTGTGTGTGTGTGTGTGTGTGTGTGTGTGTGTGTGTGTGCGCGCGCGCGCGCGCGCGTGTGCATGCACAGCTCCATCCCAAATGCTGAAACATTTCTGGTCCTAATAATTTCCACTGAGGGACTTCCAACCTGTGCTGCGTCTTAAAGGAGCTGTAGGATTGGACTGAGAAGGAGAGAGAACATCTAGACATCAGCACTATGGGAGCAGAGGCATGGAAGCAGGCTGTCCTGAGAGGACCATGAGTGTAGACACAACAACCACACCACCAGATGGGTTTCGTCACATCACATTTCTTCACATGCATTAATTTATGCACGCTTAACTTCTACAGAAATTCTAAGCCGTTATTTATGAAGTCAGAAGAAAACCTGGTATCCAAGCCTAGCTTTATCATTTTCTAACTGTGAAACCCTCAAGTTGACATAATCCACTCTTCAGGCTCCTCAGTAGCCAAACACAAATAATAATGACATGTTTTTATAAGCTTGTTGTGAAAACGAAATAAAATATGTGGAAGTAGCACAGAGCCTACACTCAATCAATGAGTCAGCTCCCAGTAATGCTTGCTGCTAATTCTCACATAAAGGACCCCTACTTTCTTTCTTGTTTGCTTGGTTGGAGGTTTTTTGAGATGGGGTCTCGTGGCTACATGGTACATAGGTTGGTACATTGACTGCATAGATCTCACTATGTAGCTGGGTGGTGGTGGCACATGCCTTTAATCCCAGCACTGGGGAGGCAGAACCAGGAGGATCTCTGTGAGTTCAAGGCCAGCCTGGGCTATAGAGTGAGTTCCAGGACAGGTGCCAAAGCTACACAGAGAAACCCTGTCTCAAAAAAAAAAAAAAAGAAAAAAGAACTCGCTATGTAGACCAGGCTGGCTTCAAACTCACAGGGATCTATTTACATCTGTCCTCTAAGTACTGATATTAAAGGTGTATGTCACTCAACTGAGAACCCCTAATTCCAATTTTATTTCAATCTGATTCCATCTTTTTATGAAAAACTTCTATGTTTCATCTGGTCCCTTGAGCTAAAAATAATTTCCCTATTACAGATATTTATAGTATATCTGCTATACTTTGACTACGATAATTATGGCTTTCCTTATTTCATAGGTATCCATGTCCCACCAATAATCTCACTGCAAGATTGAGGACCAACTCCTCCTAGCATACCACCCTCCTGCTCACAGTGAATGGTCTTGCAGAGCCTGCTAAAGAGAGACCTGAACTCAACGGTAAATATCAAAACAACAAATGGGCAAGACAGCACTCTCCTTACAGAGTAAGTGTGTCTGCATAACCGGATTTGAGCCCTGAGGTCACCTTTAGTTGTGACAGTGGTCAGTGAAATTTTCCTTGTTATTATCTTTAGAGCAGTTGTTCTCAGACTGTGAGTTATGACCCATTAGGAGGTTGAATGACCCTTTCACAGGGGTCAGATAAGACCATCAGAAAACACAGATATTTACATTATAATTCATAACAGTAGCAAAATTATAATTATGAAGTAACAACGAAAATGATTGTATGGTTGGGGTCACCACAACATGAGGAGCTATATTAAAGGGTTGCAGAATTAGGAACATTGAGAACCACTGCTTTAGAGTTTTAACTGAGCCCCAAGCTGAGATTTATAGGTGGTGAATATCTACAATTTATAAATTGGCATTTCTTGAGTTTTCTAATAGAACTTGCTAATATGGCCAAACAGACTTGGCAGTTGATATTCCTTCATACATACAGAAGGCTAAGCAGCCTGGCAGTGATGGCACATGCCTTTAACCCCAGGGAGGCAGAGGCAGGCATATCTCTGAGTCGAAGGCCAATCTGGTCTACAGAGTGAGTTCCAGGACAGCCAGGGCTACACAAAGAAACCCTGCCCAAAAAAAAAAAAAAAAAAAAAAAGCAGGCTAGGCAGCCTCTAAGAATAGAAGTGGTTTTCTCAAGGATTCCAAAGATCAGGAGCTATATAAATGACTCAGTAGTTAAAAGTATTTAGTGGGAAACCATGAAGAACAGAGTTCAGATTGTAATACCCACATAAAAAGCCTGGAGTCCCACGCATATCTATAACCCTAGCTCTGAGGAAGGTAGAGACAGTTTTATTACAGGGGCTTGCTGGATTTTAGCCTAGCTGAGATGTAAACCCCAGTTTCAAAGAGAGACCCTGCCATGGGTCATAGAGGACATCTGACACCCTCCTCTTGCCTCAACACACTCACAGGCATGTGTATCTACACACTCATACATATATATGCATTCACGCATACACATGTATAAATAAAGAAAATTTTATTAAAAATCCAAAGAGCAGAGAGTGATATACTTGTATTGTCCTTTTCCGTGTGTGCTCCAATGAGGAGCTTTTCTGGCTTTGATGTCCCCAAAGAAGGATGAAATTATAAAATTCCTAGAGTGACTTCACACAGTTCCCTAGGTGTGGGGAGGGCACAACATTGGAGACTGGTTCCTTACTATACCCATGAGAATCATTCTAGAAAGCTTGTCTGTGTGTTCCATCTTGAAGATGTCAGTACAGTTTGTCTGTATTAACTGGACTCCATGGAAGGTAGCTGGGCTAGAATCTTCCTGAGAAGAGATCAGTCATGAAGATTTTATGTTCAGGAAAATTGTTCCCAGAGGAAGAAATGCTGGAGACTGGGGGATAATTTAAATACAATAAGACAGCATTCTAATAGACTCCAGCTAACTATGAATTATCTAGTCCAGATCCACATCAGCTGGGTATTAGTCAGCAGAACTAGTCTCAAGAGCAAGAGCTCAAGGACAGGGTCTGTTGTATGTGTTAGCTGCTAGGGAAAGTCCAGTGTAGAATCTATACTAGAAACATATTAAAAAGTAAAGAAAACTACCGTAAGACAGGGCATGGTTACAATGTGTGCCCTTAATCCCACGTGTTGAAAACTTGGCCTGTCAGGCAATAGTGTTGAGAAGAAAGACCTTTAAGGGGATGATTAGTTCAAGAAGTCCCTACAATGACAAGAGGTGAATGCCATGGTCACAGGACTGGGTTCCTTATCACAGGACTAAGATCAGCCCTCTTCCGTCTCTCTCATCCCTGAGATGCCATTGTAAGATCTCCTTGTGATACAGAAAAAAATGTCCTCAACAGATACAGTTCCTCAATTGTGGACTCACCAACTTGCAGAACTGTAAACCAAATCAATCTCTGTTCATTATTAAACCAACCAGCCTCTAGTATGCTGCTATAGCAATAGCAAATTAAACCAGAGGAAGAGCCAGTATTTAGCCAAAACTTTGAAAGACCACATTTTCTTCTCCAAACCAGCCAAGCATGAGCACAGTGAAAACTGAAAAAAAAAAAAAAAATAGACTGTCTGAACTTTTTCTGGTGGAAAAATGTCTAGGTAGGGTTGAGCTGAAGAAAGGCAAGGGGTTTTGATATATAAAAAGTTTGGGTGTTCATTTCCTCTAAGACAATTCAAACATGACAGAAAAAAATATGGCATCCCCCCAAGATATTATCTTAGAAACAGGAGCAAGAGGTGGATTTAGAAATAGTAATCACAGGAAAATTATTTTCCAAGTGCACTCTTCTGTATCCAATCTTTTCTAAAACTCTGATTACAAAACATCATAGTTCATGAAAGAGTTGGAGCACACCACCCATTTTCACCTCTTTGTTAATACTTTGTCCATAGTCAAACAGCACTCTATGACTGCATCTCCAGCACAGGCCATTTACTACTGGACGGATGAGAGGAGTTCATTTCCCAGGCCCATACACACTGGGATGTAAGGTGTGTGAAGTGGGAAGAATAATTGCACCCTTCACGGTGGCTGAGCTAGAGACTAATATTGGCATTAGTCCTTGGGCAGAATTAACTACCCTTTCTGATATGTTTAATTTTCATGGTGTAGTGCAAAACACTCCTCGTAGGTTCTGACTCAAAGGTAGAATGCAAAAGTCAAATAACAGGCCATAATTTTAATTAAAAATAATAGATGCCCCTACACCAATCACCTGACTTCTTAGGATAGGGAAGGAAGGATGTAAAGCTTAAAAGAAGACAGGGACAGAGACCACGGCAAATCTTCATTTACCTCGCTACATTGGTATGATGGGGACTAGAAGAATTTTCAAAACTCCAAGGAATTTTGAACCAGAAATAATGTCATTAACCTCTAATGCAGATCACTAAATATTAACATTCCTACTTGGGAAGATTAGTTAATATTGAAGTGTTAACAGAAAATTCTCTGTCTGTCTGTCTGTCTGTCTGTCTGTCTCTCTCATGTGTATGCGGGGTGTGTGTGTGTGTGTGTGTGTGTGTGTGTGTGTGTGTGTGTACATGTACGTGTGCACATACACATATGTAGAGGACAATATCCAATGTCTTCCTCAATTAATCTCTACCTTATTTTTGAAGACAGGGTCTTCCATTGGACCTTGAGCTCCTATACTGACTAGGCTGGCAACCAGCAATCCCTGGGCAATAGTCTCTGCCTTTCCAAGCTGAGGATTATAGGTAGTCACCTGAGGCACCTGGCTTTTTAGGTGGGTACTGGGGACTGAACTCAGGTCCTCATGCTTAAATGCCAGGCACATTACTGACAGCTATCTTCCCAGGCCCAATAAGTTCTTCAACCTACTTTCTCCACTCACAGCGTGACACACTGGACATCCAGGAATCCAGCTATCTTTCCAGGCCCAATAAATTCTTCAACCTACTTTCTCCATTAACAGTGTGACTCACTGGATATCCAGGAATGCGAAGTCAGAAAGTTGAAGTTTAGATGAAATCTATCACCTCATAGACCTTCCCTCCCCGTTCCTGTTGCAGGGCATTTTCCTCCTGACAAAACAATTTCTTCCAGGAGGAAAGAGAAGGCTCCAGAGCCTTCGAGAGTAAACTAAAGGTCAAATGTCTAGGAAAGTAGAAACATGGAAGATTCCTGAAGGCCCCTCCCAAGCTTTTTAAAAGCAGTGAGGAAATGGGGGAGAAGACACTGACCAGAGGAACCTCAAAGACAGAGTCCAGGACTGTGGAGCGGCCTGCACATCCCACTGTGTGCTCCAGGGTCACAGCTTTCCCGAGTCATTGCTCATGTAAAGGTGGGCTTTTCAGTGACTTGGTTGCTTTCTAGTCATCCCGGCTCCTGTAAGTTACCCCTCACCCCCCCACCCGCCTTCCATTAGTGGCCGAAGAGAAAAAGAACTCATTAGATCACCAAGTTGCACTTGGATGAAATCACTACTTTAGTCCTTTGTGGGCTTTGTTTCTGGGGTAGGTAGATGTGTGTGCCCCTCCTCGCAAAAAAAAAAAAAAAAAAAAAGAACGTCTGTCAAGTATTTGTCTATCTAAACACAGAAAGTAATTCCAAATTCATTAGGTGATAAACAGTAAGAAACACACTTGTTGAATAAGATATAAGTCATGTTTACTCTGACTCATGTAGACTAAAACTTTGAGAATGATATTTTTAAACATAAGTAGAATTTTGACTAAGAGCAGTAAGATCTCCAGAAATGATTATAAATCACTTATGGGAACACAATACCCTTGTGTAAAGAAAGGTCTCATAGACAAATTCTGGTAGGTGCAGTCAGAAATGTTCTTAGAGGGGCAGTTAACTCCTGTGAAATGATTATGGTTGGCATACAGACTTGAGCATAATCACAACCCCTTAAAAAAATCAACATCCTAAGTCCTGGAACCCATGATTGTGTTATGTTGGGTGACAATGAGAATTAAGGTTGCCAAGGCCATTAATGATGCTCACCAAATGTCCTTGCTGAGGAACTCAGCTATGGTACCCAGATGAGCCCTATCTAACCACATGAACTGTAAAAGCAGTGGGCTGTAGTCACTGAGAGGGGTGACTGAAGAAAGGATAACAGATACCATGTTGCTAACTCTCAAGGCAGAAAGAGACACCCATTGAAGAAATATGAAGGATTTCAAGAATCAGAATGGGCAAGAAGATGGATTTTTTTTCCCTCTATGGCCTCCAGAACAAGAACAAAATTAATTAACTAATTAGAAAACAGGAAGAAAACATAGAACTGCTAATACTTGAGCCAAGGCACCAGGATTTTAACCCATGAACTACTTTGGGTTTCTGGCCTTCAGACCCACATGATAATGGAGCTCTATTATTCAATCCACTTAGTTTGTGTGAAATTGTTATGACTGTGATAGAAAAGCATTGATGAGGTATGTTATGCTATCCATTTCTAGATGCTCTCAATACCATAGATTAGGATTTGAACAATCCTAATAACAGCCACATAAACCCAGACCAAATATATAATATAGGGCAGAAAAACTAACAAGTCATTTTACTGATATCAAAATACATTTAGTGTGTTCAAATTTAAGTATCTACACCAAGCAGGCCAAATTTAAAAAAAAAAAAAAATGGGCCCAAAGAATACAAATAGCCAGGCACAGAGTGATATATGCCTATATCCCAGAACTGAGAAGGTAAAGTCAAGAGAATTAAAAATCCAGGCTCATCCTCAACTACACAGTAGTTTGAGGTCATGCCTGAGCTACATGAGACCATGCCTCAAAAATAAAAGTGTATGAACATTAATCGTCTATAAACTAAGGCCTCATGATGAATGGGTATCTGACAGTGAGTGTGATGTTTTGTTTCCCTCTCCTCTAGCTATCCCTACTTCTCTTTCAGTCCTAGTTTTTCTTCCTATCCTCCGGCATGTAGGTAACACAACAGAAAACCAAAGCACACTTCTGTGGTATGCTTCATTTAACCACATGAAGTCTCACATTTACTACTTTTAAATATCAAATTAGATGATTAGACATGCATTCGTTCCTTCTAAGTTAATTTTTGGTTAGCACACAAATAATTTTCACTGTGACATTTTCATATACATACAATTCTTCTTTTTAGTCCTGAGACTGCCTTCCTCCACTCCAGGCCTCCAATTCTCATTCCCTTCTCCCCATCCCTTACTTTCACGACAAATACATTTCATTACTCTCTCTTGTTCCTTCCTCCTAGCTCCCTTTAGAACCCTTTCCACATATGCCCTGTGTGTGTGTGTGTGTGTGTGTGTGCGTGCGTGTGTGTGTGTGTGTGTGTGTGTAAATTTAATATAGATTTCTAATATGAGAAGACATGTGATACTTGTCTTTCTGCTTTGGGCTTATTTTGCTTAACATTTTGAACTTGAGTTCCATCCATTTTCATGTGACTGCCCTAACTTTAATCTTCTTTACAGATGACTAAGATTCTGCTATGTAAACATGCTCCATTGTCTTTATCTGATGATGTTTATCTAGCTAGTCCCATGCTTTGGTTATTGTGAACAGTGCAGCAGTAAACATTGATGTATATATCTGTAGCATGATGATTTTAAAACCTTCAGATTATATATATATGCAAGAGTGGTGTATTCCTATCATATGGTAGTTCTATTTTTAATTTTTCATTTTTTGAGGAACATTCATAGCATTTTCTTTCATGAATACAGTCCTTTATCCATTTTTTTCCTGAGGGTCAATGAAATAAACATTCATATGCTCTTCCCTACATAAAAATCAAAACAAAAGGCACACAGTATGTGGAATATGGAATGACCACAGTCTAAATATACACAAAAAATATTTGAGTTTCACTTTGTTTGGATTTTCCAGAGAATAGAAAACTTCAATTTTCTAACACAAATTACTTCTTAGCAAATTTGCCAGGAACACTTCCAGCTAAATGCTAAAATGAAATGCTTGAATGAAACAGGAAACACCGGAAATCTTCCCACTGACTCCCACAAGCACAAAGCCACAAAGACCCGGTCGGTTGCCCATCAGCTGTGTTCCCGGGTCTCGGATGCACTGCCTTGTCAGATCATCCCCATCAATACCAGATGTACCATCCAGATAAGTGCTTATTAGTCATATGTTTTAAGACGAGCCTAGTTCTCACACCCACCCAACAGCGGGAAAGGAAATGATGACTCTGGGCACCATGACAGTCTGACTGTGAAAGCAACTGTTTAGTGTTAGCTGATTTGCATGTTGGTGGAGAACTCCAGAGTCGTGTCTGGAGGCAGTCTGTCCTATCTACAGTTTTCCATGCAGCTCCAAGAACAAGGAGGTCAGATTCTGACCCCGAATGGAGCCACCCTGTTCTGGAGAGCTGGGTCCCTTCTTATCCTACACTACCAAAGCCTAATCACTTGCATCCTTAAAAGGAGAAGGAGCAACTGTGATAGAAGTTCCATGCTGTAGGTAATACATCCAGATCCCAGACTAGATGTCAGTGATCACTCAACTTTGAGAAACAATTGAAAACATCCCATTAGTCTTGCACTAGGAAAAGGAAATAACCTTTTCTACTCTCTTACTCAGCAGGCAGAGCAGTGTTTCTTATCTCTAGCTCTAACCCCCTAAACAGCCCAGAGCTATTTGTTTCCAAAGCTATGTTAATGAAAATAACTAAAAGTGGGTTTTCCATTGAAACGTTGAGAAGGATGTCATGAAGATATGGAGAACTGACCACCTGCTGGTGGCAAAGATCAGGACCATCCAGTGCTTCAAGAGAACTAGAACCTTCTCATGAAAGTGAAAAGTGGATTCTTCCCAATTGAACCATGGAACACAAGCCCAGAAGTTTGTGTTACACTATGTAGGGGGAAAAAATTGACCACCAAAACAATGATGGTGAAGTTAACTATGTGACATCAAGAAATGACCTGTAAAAGAAGCAATAATGATGATGGGGAGTCCAACAGGTTCCTCAGTTTTTTGAGCAGGAAGGAAACTCCTTGTTCTTCTGTAACCTCAAGAATAGAGAGGGATCCCCCAAAATGTCTAGAACTTCATTTCTTACCAGATAGACAGATGAGGACTGAAGAATAATTTAATAAGAGAAAAATAAACATTACAATTTTGTGTCCAACTATGATGTATTAAATGCATGAATGCATTGAATCCTATCATGATTCAAATCCCTGTAGAAGCCTCCCTGGTTACTTTACCAGAATTCTTACAACTCTATCATTCTCAGTCTAAGACAATCCCCCTCTAATCTCTTACTTCTCAAGCTGTCCACTTGCCGCTGGACTCCATGGCTGGTATCATCACACAATCCCACATACTCAAGCACTTTCCAGAATGATTCTTTTACCTCCTAATTGAACTTAAATGTTCTATGTCTTGTTAACAGTCATCCCTTGGAAGTCTTCCCCGCAAAAAGCTCTTCTTACTCAGCCTTACATTGGGAAAGTTGTCATCATTATTTTCTGTAACCTTATCAATTCCATTGGATATCTACCCTCTTGCAAAGCTCTCATCCTTTGAGGCTAAGCCACCTAGCTGGGGCACCTTTCTCCTGGCTCAAAACCTTTCCTCTCCACCCAACTCCTGTATGATTTTCGTAATATCAGCAGACATATAGAAGATTGGTCTAGGATCTTCAGAGATGGTCAGATTTTTGATAGCCTCCCTTTGTGACCATACGTCACTTCAACAACACCCCAAATTCTGAGATTCACACTATTTTAGACTTTGTCATCACCATAAACTACACATCCTCTGCTATGTTAAGTGTCAAATTTTACTCTGTAGTGGCTTTCCTTCACTTAAGTGCCATCACTAAACCTGTCGCAGCCTCAATATGACTGCTAATCCCTTACCCCTAAGTCATTTTCCCCTATGTAGAGACCCATGAATTCATTAAATTATATCTTTGCAAATATCATCAATTCCCTTGCCCAGTTTTCTTCCACTTAACCCACCTGGCAACTCACTACCTCAGATGCAAAGCAACTCAGCGCTCCTGTGCCTGTACCCAAGCAGTTTAATACTGCCAGACAATTTCAAGTAAGTCAGGAAAAATGCTCATCTTTTAATTAATAGTTTTATTCCAAATTTAATCCCAGCTGTCCAGAAATGCTGGTGATTTCTATGGCAACCTTGATTTTGGATTCTGTGACTTGGATGTCTTCTCTTTCCTCCTCTGCTCCACTCTCAGCCTCAGATACTGAGCCTGCCTCCTGCTGTTCCCTCAGCTTATCACCACCAGGTCTGCACACTTTCCCACGAGCCAATCAGGTGTACACATTGGCTCTTAAGTTAGACTTGTGGAAGTAGCCTTGCTATGGTTAGTCTTGATGCTTTGCCAGGGATGTCAACTGTAACATCCAGCTTCATTAGTCTTTCCCTCTCTGCCACATTATTTCGAGCTATGTTCAAGAGTCCTCTACCATTTCTCATGCCAAAAGGAACATTTCTCATGCAAAGGTGGGAGACCCTTGCACTACCCTCTCTTAGACACTCAGCCACTCTTTGCTCCTCTTCCCACACACATTCTCAATAGTCTCTACAACCTACTCCCCACTCATTCCCCAACCCCTCTCAACATGGTGTATTTCCTAAACGTTTGTTGATCACACATAGAAAAGCTGTGGGTTTTCTACATTCAGCCTGATTTACTCTCTCTGAAGTACTACTTGTATATTGACAGATTCTATTTTCATTTTTAAATAGAAAACACAACATCTGCAAGTTTATGTGATTTTTTCCTTATTAAAAGAACAGAAAGTAAAATGATTGCTATAGTAACATTGTAGGAAATTGTTTGGGCTATTGCTCATAGAGCTCTGTGAAGGCCCTTTCGAACATTAACACAGATTGTACATTATATTCTTATTGCACACATTAAGATTTTAGCATGAGAAGAATGGTAACATGAAGGCTAGAAGTGCAGGCACTCCTGGCTCACTTTCAGCTTTAAATGAAGGTACAATTTTAAGTGTTGCTTTTGCAATAACTTCAGTTTTAATGTGCAACAATAATATTTATATATATATATATATATATATATATATATATATATATATATATAATGAGCACTTACATACTACATTATGGTAATAAAAATTAACACAGTTTTAGGAAATGATGGCTGAGTTGGTTTCCTTTTTCCTCCTCTCCAGCTGTCAGCACTGTTTTTTGTACTTCTCTATGATACGTACTTCAACTTTGCATCATTTCCAAAAGTGGAGGTACAAACTGTATAAGACTCATAGAAGAGTCTAATTTGCTTTGTGCATTCTTTTATCATTTGAACTCCAGGCAAATGCATTCTCACAATGTTAAATCTGTATTAAGTACTGTGCATATATGTAAAAAAAAAATCTGAAAACTCCTCAATAAATGAAGATATCCTCTTTATGTGTTTGTAATTATTATATACAACTTCTCCATATCTCACTCAGCTCTTTAGGAAATGTATGTGTGTTGTTAGCCAATCACTGATTTTGATCATCTTGTCAAAAGACAGTCTATTTTTTTCTGTCATTATTGCATTATCTTTTCATGGGAAGAGATAAAGAAACATCTATTCACCTCAACTAGGACACGGATGACAGACCAAAGTCAAGATTCAACCCAAGTCCAACTCGGTGCACCAGTGCTGTCATGAAGGACTTAGTTACAGGAGCATGGGTGACCCCCACGGAGCTGCATCCCCTCAAGATCTTACTCCATCACACATGGTGACCTCACAGAACCTGCAATATCCAGTTCCGGTTTCAGTTGAACTTCCACTTCTAATCTACCCCATCATTGTTCACACCACTTGCAGGGTGGAGGAGGGATTAATGGCTGGACTCTGAGAGGGGGTTTGTGAACTTCTTCCACTGAAGAGTCTTAACAGCTTCACTGGCATCACCATAGACTTAAGTATCATTGTATTATTTGACTCATTCATCTCCATGACTACTGAACCAAAGTTAGCTCTGCTCCAAGATGGCAATGAGATGATCATTCTGTACCCTGAGGAAAAGGCCATACTGTTACAATCAACAGCATTTCAGATGAGCACAGTTACAGAAGTGGGGCATAGTTGGCCATTATAGTAACCAGCACTTACACATTATGTTTTTAGATGGATTTCTTTATGGACTATGGTTTATCTGCTCATAACTGTTACAACTGAGTGTATGCTTCCCAGAATGTTACTATTACCTCTGTAGATATCTGATGGACTTTCTGAGGGTTTGTTTCTCAAATAAAGTGCCTTTAAAATATAAATGTGTTGGTTTTTTGTTTTTTAGTTTTATAAATTTTTTCCGAAGTACATTCGCAGGATTTTAGGTTTTATGGATTTTAGACTGTAGGAAAAGTGAGCTTACAGGAATTCATCATTCCAAATTACAGTATTTGGGACAATGTCCTTTGAAATTATGGCCAAAGCAGTAAATGAAATGCTAACTGGGCTCTCTGGGGGGATGGGGGGGAGGAGAAATCCCTAAAGAACGCCACTCACTAAGATTGAGTAAGAAGCAAGCATAGAGTCTAAAGAGACAAAGCTTAGGAAGGGTGTGTGGGACTCACCATTCAGAGGGAGTACAGTCCAGCCTGGCCGGATACCATGGCAATAGGAGGATGAGGTGACTAATCTCACTGCCTATACATTCAGAAAACATGTCGGTGCTCAGCTCACTTTCTCCTTCTGTATCAGTTCAGGATGCCAGCCCAGAGTATGGCGCCCACTAGAGGCAGAATGAGTCTTCCCTCAGCTGAACTCTGGAAACACTTCCACTGACATACAAAGGTGAGTGTGTTATGGTGACTCTCAATTCAGTCAAGTAGACAATGAAAACTAACCATCACAGCTGATACCACCTTAATGCACAGCCAGAGAAGAAAAATGTCACAGGAAAACCACAGGCCAGGGGCGGAGGGATTGCTCAGAGGTTAAGGACACTGGTTATTCTCCCAGAGAACCAAAGTTTGATCCCCAAACCCCTTATGGCAGCTCATAACCATCTACAATTCCAGTTCCAGGGATCCGATGTCCTCTTCTGGCCTTAGCAAGCACCAGCCATGCACATAGTGCACAGACACACATTCAGGCAAAATATCCATGCAAATAAAGTAAAAGAGTGAGCAAAGCCATGTTTTATTTAAATACAAGCTAATTGTTCTGATGAATATTTTTTTCAATAAAATATTAGTAAAAATCCTTAATAAGCCAGGTGGTGGTGGTGCACACCTTTAATCCCAGTACTCAGGAGGCAGAGCCAGGCAGATCTCTGTGAGTTTGAGGCCAGCCTGGGCTACCAAGTGAGTTCCAGGAAAAAGGCACAAAGCTACAGAGAAACCCTGTCTCAAAAAACAAAAAAAAAAAAAAAAAATCCTTAATAATATTGTAGCAAATCAAATGTAACAACACATTGACCCAGTGGGATTTATCACTGGAAAATATTTATTGCTGGTTTAACATATGCAAATTCATTAATGTGCTTTACATCACAGTATCAAAAAGAGAAAGATCACATCCCAAAAAGGAAGAAACAATATTTGACAATGTCTAATACTCTATAAATCTCTCTATATAGGTACAGAAGGAATGTTTCTCAACATAATAAAGGTCATTTATTGAAAATTCACAAATAACAGCTATTATCAATGGGGAAAGTCTTCCCAGCAAGATCCAGTAGAAGACAAAGACACCCACTTTAACCAATTCCATTCCATACTAGAGGTACCAACAAGAGCAGTCTGACAGGAAAATGAAATCAAGGCAACAAGTAAAAATATCTCTATTTGCAGATTACATGACCCAAAGAATAAATAGCAAACACACACCACCCAAGAACTCATCTCTTTATTCTTACATACCACCTAAAGCCACGTATATGTTCAACAAAATTTCCATCAAAATTGTAATGATATTCCTCACAATAATAGAAAAAATAATTTGCATGGAAACACAAGAGATGATCCACAGTCAAATGAGTTCTGAGAAGGGAAAACAACGTTGGAGATAGCATACTTCTTGTTTTTTAATTGTATTAGAGGCTGTTGGGTCAGATGGTGGATTTGAAACTACATCAGTATGACACAGCAATAAGAAAGAACGGACTCTATTCCTGAGAGGGACAGAGAAGAACAGTGATAGATATATTCACAAACAGAATGAAGAAAGATAAAAGGCATGGAGAAACAAGAGTGACTAAGCAATGGAAACCACAGAGTCCCAGCCTGTGGCACCCTAGTGAGGCTGGGATAGGCAGAAGCCAGGAAGCCCTCACACAAAGAGCACGAAGGTTCTAGCATAGAACAAACCCACAGCAGTATAAAACCATCTCAAATCCAGCTGTGGGCTTGCTGAGATAGTGACTCCTCTTGTGGAATGTGCAAACAGTAGAGAGAAATTTCATTATGCTACATCCTATACCTTAGAGGACTGTGGTTTGGCACCATCTTGAGAAGGAAATGATTGTTTAAAACTGAGCCACACAGTGGGCCTACGAACATTGATCTATCAGAAGTCAAGGAACATGAAGTCAGTTCCCAATCCTTGAGATACTCACGAGAGACAGTCAGGAAAAGTAAATGGGAGAGTGCTAACAAGACGAAAACTGTAACCTGGTAGGAGGTTCAGTTTAAATAATAAAGTGAAGGGGAAAAGGCACCTTGCCCTCGGCAGCTAGGAACTGGCCTTGTCACCTGAGAGCAACTTTAGAGTCTGTCTCAGATCAGAGGATAGAGAAGCCACTGAAGCCATCTATCCACAATGAAGTTCATGATGATTGACTCCGAAAACTCAGGAGCTCCATCTAACCACTGGGAATACTCAGGCACATTCCCTCCAGCAGGTGCTTAATGCATAACAGATCATAAAAACATGGAGAGAGCGCTGCCTGCACAGATACCCATGCTGTGTTTTCTTCCCTTACTCCCAACACACTTGGAAGATACCTCACTTAGCTCCCAGCTAAAACATTAGCCACAGGCATAGAATATTATAGCCAAGGCTTCAAGAATATAAAACAAAGAAAATCAACTCAAAGACAGAAGAAGAAAATGATAACTCACAAAATCAAACACATGAGAATATCACCACTACTTTCAACAAGAACCCTCAAGGACAGGAAAGTATGGAATAATATACACCAGGCCTTAAAAGAAAATAACTACCAACCATGTCTGAAATAGCAAGCAAATTAATCTGTTAAAATTAACATAGCAATAACAAAGATTTCAGAATAAGCACAAACGAAGGCAGTTCATCTCCTGCAAGCCAGCATGAAGGAGGTATGTGAAGGAATCCTAAACATGTGGAGGAAGACAAACCGTCTCAATCAAGAGAATGCAGGAAAGAATACCCTTCATGAAATGGATAGATAGGCTAACAAAGAAAGAATCCATCATTTCAACACAACAAACCATCAAACTCTTAATATAAATGAGGGATAAAGAAGGACATAAATCCTACTCCAACCAGCCAGTGGAACAACCAACAGAATTACAAAAGTTTGCAAACTTCTTTCAGTAATAACACTCAATGTAAATGGTCTTGGTTTTCTGATTCAAAGACACAGAGTAGCTACTTGGATTACAAACTAAGATCCAACTATCTGTTGCCTCCAAGAAATGCATCTCACTGACAAAGAAAGTCATAGATAGAGTGAAAGGATAGAAGTCAATTTAAGGGGAAGATGGAAGCCAAAATAAGTCAGTGTCGATGTTCCAATCCCTGATCAAGTAGACTTCAAACCAAATTTAGTAAGAAGAAATAAAGAAGACCATGGTATGATACTAAAGCCAACAAGCCATGAAGAAGATATATCAAGATAAAAACATATGTACTAACACTGGTGTACACAATTTCATAAACAAACACTAATGAATAGATAGGTCCTGAAACAATAATAGGGAGTGACTTCAATAAGCTGATCAAGCAATAGGTCATCCAGATTAACAATCAACAAAAACAAAAACCATTAGAGTGAATATGTACCATGGATCAAGTAGTAGATAATCAATAATTATTTTCAGAATATTCCATCAGTTAGATATGGAATCCTTCTCATTAGCCCATGGAACATTCTAAAAACATTTTAAGTCATAGAACAAATTTCAGACAAATGCCAAAAAATTGAAATAATTTAATTTAATTTAGCAGATGTTTATAAAATATAACTAAAAATCCATACTGAGAGAGGCCACAGAAATTAAACAAATGTGTGGAGATTAAACAATATACTCCAAAATGACCAGTGGGTGATTGGAAAAAATCCAGGGAGAATAAAATTAAAGATTTCTAGAATCAAATAAAACTGAAAACATAACTTATAAGAATCTTTAGGATACAGCTAAGACAGTTCTATGAAAGATTATAATTATAAATATTTCCTTTAAAAAAAAAACAGAGAGATCTCAGACAAGAAAAACAGAAACTAGAAAAATACCTTTTCTCAACGCCTGAGAAAATCAACTACAAGCAAATCCTAAAAGCAGTAGATAGAAATAATAAAGATTATAAATTAATGAAATGGAGACTAAATGAATAATACCTAAAAATAGAACTGGTTTTTTGAACAGATAAACAAGATCAACAAACCATTAGCCAAATTAGTCAAAATACAGAGAGATAAGACTCAAAAGAATAAAATCAGAAATAAAAATGGGACATATTACAACAGATTCCAGGGATATCTAAAAGCTTCCAAAATATTAGGAAACCTATAACAAATGATAAATTCCTAGACATATGTGGCCTATGATAATTATCAAGTATGCATAACTGACTTAAACAGGTCCAAAAAGATCCAAATAAGAGTCTCTTACCAAAAAGCAAAAATACCAAGTCAAGGACTGAATAGATTCATTGCTGAGTTCTACTAAACCATTAAAGAAATGGTACCAACAAAGCTTCTCAAAATTCAATAAAATAGGAAAGAAAGAGACATTACCAAACTCCTAATATTAATCAAGCATTAGCCTGATACTAAAACTGGATAAAGACATAAGAAAAATAGGAAACTATTAAAAATGCTAATAAACAAAGACAAAATTTCTCAATAAAATAATTGCTTTCCAAATTCAAGGACTCATTAAGAATACATGCGTGGAGACCAGAGCACTGAGTGTCATCCTTCACCTCTACCTTGTTTTTTGAGGCAAGATCTCTTATTGTTCATTGCTATGTTGACTAAGTTAGCTGGCCTGTCATCTTGCATTAGGATTCATGAGATTATAGATGTGCTACTGCTTCTTTGGTTGGGAGATCCAAATTCAGTTTCACATGCTTGTATAAGTTCAAGAGCTATCTCTCTAGTCCCTGGTATTTGGGTTTTTATCTACTATTTTCAAAAGTACTTCTGTTTTTATTTTATATTCCCTTCCTTTTATTTTTTTCATTTGTATAAGTTCTCTGAGATTATCATACAATTGATCACATGCATCACCTATGCACAACTCCTCACAGACATGCAGCCCTTCCTATCACCCAATTTGTGTTCTTTTTTTTCTCTTTAACCCCATCAAGTAGAGTTGATGCAACCCATATCTTGGATGTACGGCCTTCCACTCGAGCATGGTAAACCTACCAGGGACCACATCCTCAAAGAAAACTGTGGCTCTCCATCTCCCAGCAGCTGTCAGTTGCCAATAGCTCATTAGCTAGGGTTAGGACTCTTAACCACTTACTCTGCCTTGGGATCCCTTTTCTGGCTTCAGCTTGAAAAGTTCTTGCAGGTGTCACAACTGTAAGCTTATATGTGCATCTGCCTCACTGTTCCTGGAAAGCACTATTTCTCATAGTTATAATCTCTGACACAGTTCTGCAGAAAAATAGTTTGAATTGGATATCCTCATGCTGAGAAAATAAACAAGATTCAGAAAGACAAATATTATGTTTTCAATATATAGAATCTAGATGGGTGAAAAGATAGGGATGGATGGATGGATGGGTAGATAGATAGATAGATAGATAGATAGACAGACAGACAGACAGACAGACAGACAGACAGACAGATAGATAGATAGATAGATAGATAGATAGATAGATAGATGAGAGAGAGAATATGAAAGCTGGCTAGTTTTATGTCAACTTGACACAAGCTAGAGTTATCTAGAAGGAGGGAACCTCAATTAAGAAAATGCCTCCATAAAATCTGGCTGAAGGACATTTTCTTAGTGATTAATGGTGGAGGCCCCAGCCCATTGTGGGTGCTACTGTTCCTCACTGGTGGTCCTCAGTTATTTAAGAAACCAGGCTGAGAAAGTCATGAGGCAGTAAGCAGCATCCCTCCCTGACCTCTGCATCAGTTCCTGTATCCAGGTTCCTGCCCTGTTTTGAGTTGTCATGACTTCTTTCAGTGACAAACAGTGATGGAAATGTAAGCTAAATAAATGCTTTCCTCCCCAAGTTTCTCTGGCCATGGTGTTCCATCACAGCAATAGAAACCCTAACTATGACAGTTAATAGATGGTTAATAGGTAGAGAGATAGACAGACAGATGGATAGATGATTCACAGATGATAGATAACATGAAAGTAGAGGAGACACATTAGGAGAAATAAAAGAGTAAGGAGAGGAGGTAAAAAGAGAGGGTAGGGAATGCAAGACAAAATATCACACATTTATCTTTCATATGTGCATGTACTCACAGAGACAGACACACATACAAGATAGCAAAAGGGGACTATTTGGGGGAGGAAGAAGCATTAGGGACATGGGCAGAAAGAGAGGAGAATGGTAGTGGTTCAACTATAAGCAAGCTATAAGAAGACATGTGCATGGATATATTACAGTGAAGCCCGGGATTCTGCACCGTAGCTTAAAAATTCACTAAAAAGCCAGGAGGCAGTGCCATGTGCCTTTAATCCCAGCACTTGGGAGGCAGAGCCAGATGTATCTTTATGAGTTCGAGGCCAGCCTGGTTTACAGAAGCGAGATCCAGGACAGGAACCAAAACTACATGGAGAAACCCTGTCTTGAAAAAAAAAAAATTCACTAAAAAACAAAACTTCAATACAAGGCTGTAATAAGGTAGACTTGTCATAAAACCAGATACACAGACCAGTAGAATAAAACAGGAAGCTCAGAAATAAATTCACACATCTATAGTCAGCTAATTTTTGACGAAAGGACCAAATGAACACAACTAGGAAAGAAGAGTCTCTTTAATAAATGTGCTGGAGAAACCAGATTCTACATGCAAAGGAATGAAACCGGAGCCTTGAAGGAGACACAGAAGTCTTCTCCCATTGGTAAAAGACCTGTGTGTAAAACCAGGTATGTAAAGCTAGAAAAAAAAAATCATGAAGATAAATCTCCAGAGCATCGCATTGCTAATGGACTTTGGCTCATGCCACAAAAAAAAAAAAAAAAAAAAAAAAAAAAAAAAAAAAATTAAGTAACTTTAGCAATAGCAAACTACACAACTCTGCACAACAGAGAAAATAAAATGAAATGGCATTCCATGGACTCAGAAAAAAAATCCTTGAAAATCATGTGTCAGATAAGAAATTATATCCAACACTTAGAAAGATATTTTACTGTTTTTATAACATAACCTCACAGTTGAAAAATGAAGAGCCATTCTTTCCATAATGAACAAAACATCTGTATAGACAATTCTGCAAAGAACACATGAAAATGGCTAACTGTGTGTTGTATCTCAATAGCATACCACCTGGCTTCTGTGCCAGTACTTTTTAAAAAATAATACATATCAATAATAATAATAATAATTTCAATTTTTCAATTTTTACTTCAATAAGACTTATCAAATTTTATTTTCATAAGTCATTATAGAAATGTTTTTTTGATAATATCATCAATAAAATTTTTAGACATACCATTTAATTTTTTACCAATATTATAAGTAAGAAGTAGTCTCACATTTAATCTTAATTATTTCCATAATGATGTGTGAAGTTGAAGACATTTTTATATATTTAATGGTGAGTGCTCTTTCATCTTCTGTATCATTAGTTCGTTTTCCTATCAAGTTTTCTGGAGCCAATCATTCCATCTTTAAACATTCTATATACTACAGCAATATCTCCCTTCATCTGTAACATATGTAGTACATGGCCATCTATCCTTTCTCTTTTCACTTTATGATATTTCTACATTTAAATTATTTTGATATAGTAAAGTTGCCCATCTTTTATAGTCTCTGGATTTTTAATCTTTTTTTACATGTATATATCTACTTAGTGGATAGGTACATGAGTAAAGAGTGTGTGTGTGTGTGTGTGTGTGTGTGTGTGTGTGTGTGTATGGTGGTCAGAGATTAACTTGTGGGATTTGGTTTTTTCCTTTCACCATTTCTGGGGATCAAACTCAGGTCTCCAGGCTTGTCAACAAGTGCCTTTACCCACTGAGCCACCCCACCAGACACATTGTTAGTTTCTGGGTTTTCAATAACAATCTTCCCTTGTAACCCAAATTATAGAACAATTAACTTACTTTTCTTTCTACTACTTAGATGTTGTAGATGTCATGTTTTATGTTTTTTAAAAAAAACTTGCTTATACTTGGAATTTATACCTATGTGTATTATATGAGTTTTTTTTTTAATCTCTAAATGGGTGAAAGGTTTAGTTTCAACATTATCCATTAAAAACTACATCTTTGACCTAGTAATAATTTTTTTCAGACAGGGTCTCACTTCATAGCTCTAGATAGCCCAGAACTCACTGAGTAGACCAGGCTGTCTCAAACTCAAAGATCTAACTACCTATGCCTTCTGAGTATTGTTATTAAAGATGTGTGCTACTACACCCAGCCCTCTAATAATTACATTATATATTTCATTTCCATATGCTTTTGAATCTTGTTCTGAACTCATTTTAACCACACATTGGCATGGATTGTAATCCCAGATTCCAAAACACCTTAGCCAGATGGGCAGCCAAGACAGAATTTCTGGGAGCCCATGAGTCATTTAGCCTGGAATATGAAGGTCATCACCAGAAACAAGGGAGAGACACTGCCCCAACGGTATAGAAAGGAGGGGCTGAATCTGGAATGTTGTCTACTGAACTCCACATACACACCATAGCACAACAGGCACTACACACACACACACACACACACACACACACACACACCCACACACCATTAACATACACTAAATAAATACTGCTTTTAAAGAAAGAAAAAAAGAGTGTCAAGAGTAAATCCCCCATGACCTAATTCCTTTCCACTAGCCACTCCCCCTCCTCAACATTCCTACCACTTTCCAATGGCACCAGGGCCTGGTGACTAAGCCTTGAACATGAGACTTTAAGGGACACTATAGATCCAAATTATAGTACTATCCATGTACCAATATTACACATGAACGTCTGTGTTTCCCATGCCTCCTGTGTATTCCAGAACGCTGCCTTTGTGGGTCTGTAGTTTCCCAGTTTTCTCTTTAAATCTCTCAGCTGTGCAGGAGCTCATCCCCTGGCAGCAGCTCTGTTTCCTGACAGGCAACATTAATTCATTTTCACATTCACGCTGACATCACTTCCCTTTCTGTCTAACGACAACAACAATAATGGTGAAAGCCTATTTGGAAAACAGCTTGACAGAACAGCTGTTTTATCCACATGATGTGTCGAAAGCTTTCTCTAATTTGGGGAAAGAAATGCCCACAGCCACAAGAACACCGCAGTCCAGGTATCAAGGAAACACTACACTGTGCTGCCTTCTTATTCTACCAACACGAATAATATATAAACTATTTATATCAGTTTTATATAATTCTAACTCAATTACTAAACTTTACTAAACTCACCATTTATTTCCAACCCTGTCTGTCCAAGGTGACCTGCAGTGGCTTTCCCACTCATTAGTCCATCAATTGCCAACTGTTTCACATTCCCAAAGTCCATTAAGGAATAGCTGAAGTCTTACCTTTGTGTGGAGTTACTAGCTGTTGTGTAATCCATTCTGTCACCAAATTTAGATCTGAGACTTTAATGCTCACTAAGAACATTTTTAGCATCATCTTCTTCCCCTGCTACAGACAAGTATAAGTTGTGATGACTCACCAGAATTCAGGTTGCCATGGAAACTATCAGAGTGATACTATTACTTGTAAGAAATGGCCTGGGTAGCAAGCAATCAGGTCTCTGCATCTAATTCATGGAGAGATCCTGTTTTCCTCTTTCACTGTTACAACAGAGAGTATAGAGGATTGTACAGTGTTAACTCCACATCTGTTGTCTTCTCTTTCCCTAAGAACAGAACCTCAACAATGACCCAGCCCCTTCCATAAGAAGTTGGGTGCTCAAAGAAACAGTAGAAACCAGTAGAGAGCCTGCCTGGTACACACAAGACTCGGGTCCTCTTTAGTCTAAGTCAGTCAGAAAATAGTATCTCTTGGCCAGGCAGGTGGACATAGAAAGGCAGTGGTGGCACAGGTACCTTGAGGGCCACCCTCAAGTAAATGATAGAACAGTCTTAAAGTTGAACCAGCTCGATGTCCAGCAAAACATAGGTCCTCGTGGCATCAGAAAGCCATTGTGATAAACCAATACCTGAAGCAAACATATGAGGTAATACATTTGCTTATTGGGTAATGGCGTTGAGTCAAGACATCCTAATTCTGACACTCAAAGCATTCTCACTAAACATTGACTACAGAATGGAAGATCCAGCCAAAAGGTAACACAATGGCTTAACCTTTCTGACAAGCCTTGACTCTGTTCAACAGACATTTGATCCAGTGAAGGGGTAGCACTGTAGTGGAGTGGTAGTTTACCAGCCATTTGGTTTACTGGGGGAGAAGAAATCCTGACCCACAAATCATAGATAGACAAATTCTGTTGGGTGATGTAAGCCAACACAGTGTGAGCCAATGAGCTCTATGACTCACTTAACTTACCTGTTTTACTAACATACATCGGAGTTCTACCATTGCTCATGTCAAAAAGTCTAAGCAAAAACATGGAATCTATTGGCTACACTTAAATTCAGTTTCTAATGGTGTCAGGATTCTGCCTTGACTTTTCAGCCCTCTCCATTCTATCTTTCACTCAGTTGTGAGCATCATCAGTCAGGCTTTATGCCCAGCAGATCAACAACTCCCAACCAATCCCATTTCAAATGTCTCTTTTTTTGCTTTTGTTTTTGAGACAGGATCTGACTATGTAGCTTTGGCTGTAATGAAACTCACTATGTAGACCAGGCTGGCCTCAAAATCACAGAGATCTGCCTGTCTTTTCTTCCTAAATTCTGGGATTAAAGGAGTGCACCACCACACCTGGCCAATTTTAAATACTTCTTAATGTCAAATACAAAGAACATGCCCTCTATATCAGCATCTATATAAACCTCTGAAAGAGACCAGATGTCTTTGACCATAGTCCTCTTCAGTGTAAGAGTGATCTATAGTCTGGATGGTGTCCCCTAAATGTGACAATACTTGGAACCATGGCCTGCCAGGTGATCCTGGTTACATGGTAGCAGAAGGAAGGTTGAAGCCTAAGCCCATGAAGCTGAAGGTCTTATAACAAGGGAAAGAGAGGTCAGGACTCTTTCTCCATATGAGCATACCAAAGAAATGTCCTGTGGACACATGGACAGATGGGAGCAACCTACAAGACAGGTGGAGCCTTAGAATGAAACCTAATTTTGCTGAAATTTTGACCTTGCACTTCCTGATCCCAGTAACCATGAGAAAGGAAAGCTATGCTGCTTATGTGACCCAGTCTTTGGTATTCTGTTATGACTGCCTGACATGAGTGGCAAGAAAAGGAAGCCATTGATTTTGAATGTCAGAAGTTAGAGAGGTGGCTCCGGAGTTAAGAGCAGGTACTGCTCTTCTTGAAGACCTCCTGAGTTTGTTTCCTAGCACTCACAACAGCCAACTCACAACCACCAGTAACTCCAATTCCAAGGGACCCAGTGCCCTCTCTGGCCTCTGCAGGCATTGCATTCATGTGCACAGTCCACACAGAAACACACACATACACAAAATTAATAATAAAATCCTTTTTTAAAGGAAACAAAAGTTAGAATTGATGTGTACTACAGATTTTTTTAAACAGAGAACCTACATTTCCATCACAAACAGCTTAAGGGCTATATGTCTTGTTTTCATCTCTGTTCATGTAAAAAATACCCTAACAGAAGCAACTTAAGGGAGAAAGAGCCAATTCTGGCTCACGGTTGCTGAGGGGATACAGTCAACCATGATGGATAAATAAATCATGGTAGCAGAAGCATGAGACCAGCCTGCCATATTTCATCAGCGACTCAGAAGCAGAAAGAAAACAGGGAGTGGGGCTGAGCTATCAAAACTCAAGGCCTATCTCCAGTGACATACTTCTTCCAGCAAGGCTCGAATCTCCAAAGGTCCCCTATAAACTTCCAGTACAGTAGCTGGGGACCAAATGTTCAAATACCCGAGCCTGTGGGGTCATTTCATAATCTACCCACAGCACTATGTGTCTGAGTGAGTGCAGTTAAAGAGAGTGTTAGTATCCAGGCCTTTCAATCCATGTCCCGCCTCCTCCAGCTTTTTCTTTTCTACCCTAGATATTTTAGAAGTCATCCGTTCTAGATGATACAGGAAGCCAGAACAGCCAGGCATCCTGATTAAAGAAGAGATTCCCAATCCAGAAGAGACTGGGTTGTGAACAAGAAAACACTTTTATTTTAGAAACTGAGATTTTTGGATTGGTCTCCACTTGCAGCTGAGTCTAACCTTCAGAGTCTGCCAACATGGAACTCAACTACCAAACAAAAGCAGTATGCTGAGTGTGAAAGTTAAAGAATTTTAAAGTGTTCAGAATAGTAGCTATTTGATAACACTCACACAAGTCATTGAACATGGAGAGGTTGAACCAGTGCCTACAAAGGACCTTCACCCCCATCTTTGGTACAGGAAGGTACTCTGCAGACTACCAAAGGAGAAAAGTAAACACCAACCCACCCACAACATCTTTGATCTAAAATCTGTCATATCTGCAAGATAAGCTAGGGCAATAGTGGCACAAAGTTTGTGGGAGTAACCAACCAATGTCTGATTTGACTTAAGGTCCACTCCATGAGGTGGAACCCAGACCCAACACTGCTTGGGTGACTGAGAAACAGAGACCAGATAGCCCAGAGACATGGGGCAAAACCAAATACTACTGTTCTAAAAAAAAAAAAAGTAACAAAATAATGATAATATGACTCCTACTGATACTCTGCTATCCTCATAGATCTGTGTGTTATTCAGTCATCATCAGAGAAGTTTCATCCTGCAGTTATGGGAAGAAATGAAGAGACCCACAGTCAGACATTATGCAGAAAGACCTTAGAACACACAGCTAGAAATGGGAGGTCTCCATCAAATCCCTACCCCCGGAGCTCAGGAAGGAAATGGAAAGAGTGTAAGAGCCAGATGGACAGCAAGCACAGGACCTGCATGGCTCTGCACCAGGTCCTCTCTCTACATACATATATATGTATATAGATAAAATAGCTCTCAATTTAGTAACTTTGTGGTACTCCTGAGTGTGTGAATGAGTGGGTCTCCAATTCTAGAGCTTTCTTTCGGGGTTCTTTTCCTTCTGTTGGTTTGTCTTGTCTAATTTCTATGTGATGGGTTTTGTTATATATTACTACACTTTGTTAAAAAATAAAAATAAACCCATCTTTAAAAAACTGATAGAAGAAAATCATAATTGTAAAGAAGAAGCATTAGGGAAGGAAAACAGAGAAAATATGTAGTGGGTAGCCATGCCAGCATTGGCCTGGAAGTTCCAACCCCCATTGAGGCTTCGGTAACAGTCACGCCTATAAGGCGGGGCCAAGAGAGGACACTGAAGACCCAGGATCCAAATGAGAAGAATCTCTTGGTGCCCGGACTCTGGATGCTGGAGGTAGACTGAGCAGAGTTCTCCAGAGAACACCGCCAGACTGAGCCATACCTTTGCCAGACCCTATAATCTACCTATTCCTTTATTTGTAAGTTACACCACAAAATAAACCTCCCTTTTAACTACGTGGAGTGGCCTTAATAATTTCACCAATAAAAATACTTATATTAAGAATGTGTACGCATGTGCTTGTATGTGCTGCTAGTGATTGACATCAGGACTTGACATGTGTTGGGCAAGTGATGTACCAGTGAGCTGCATCATAGCCCTATGTTAAGGTAAAATATATTCTTTTTATTGATTTTAAAATCTTTATCAAAAGAGAGAGAATGGCTACATAAAGTGCATGTGGTAAAACATTCACCATTGTTACTCTTCTTATTTCTATGTTTGAAATTTTTTAATAATATATTTTATTAAAAAATCCATGGGCCATGAATGAGACAGAAAAAAAATCTCACAATAAATACACAGCAGAAAATCATATGGCCAAAGTGGATTTTAACAGGTCAATGATCTAAGCAAGCATAAATATACCATTCATGTTAAAATACTTTCAGGTTAAAAAATATTAAATGAAATAGAACTATCCACTACCTACAAAGACAACTGAAACAATGCATCAATGCCCAGAGTAGCAGCAGGAAAAGATGCCAGCAAAGAAGTAACTAAAGCAAAAGGCCATCTATATTTGAGGAAATAGATGAAACTGAAAGTACTGACTGCCTACTCAAGATCCACCTTCCTTCCACCCTTCATAAAAGAACCCTGGTTTTGCATGCATGTGGTGTGCATGCATTCCTGTAAACAAAACACTCAGACAGAAAACAAAATAAACATCTAAACACCAAGACCAGAGCTCTGATTTTGCTCTGTTAGTAGAGGTGCCATGGAAGTTAGATGATGGCTGACTACCTTCCTACCATGGAGATTAGTATCAAGCATCTCTGACTCACTGAGACATGGGCACTGCACAACCTTCTGGCCAGTGAGGCTGACAAGAGGCTGTTGCAGCAACAATGGAAAACGTTTTGTTGTTGTTGTTGTTTTTCAAGTTTAGACACACTAAAAAAATATATATATATGAGTCCTTTTCCCCTCTGAACTCTTGAGTGCCTCAATGTGCTGTCTATGGTGGGCACTGAAAATTGATAACCAGAGAGCAAAACAGATAACTGGGATAGCAGAGCCCACACAGCCAGGGAACCCGGTTCCCTTATGCCATCATCAAGCTAATAAATAACCCAAAGGGTGCCCTCCTCTGAGTTAATCCAGGATCCCTGCAAAGGAGTCAGGGAGCAAGAATACATGGAACTTCCTTAAGGAGACAGAGAAAGTGGGAGTGAGTCAAGAGAGGCTGAAAAGCCAGCTGACTGGAGAAAAGAGGCTAGACAGACAGGGCCAAGGCTGTCTGGACCAATGAGCTAACCACAGCAGTCAAAAGAGTTCAAAGTCTCCCAGGAACAGGCTTGTCCTAGGCTCCTGGCTGTGCACAGATACTGTCTGGGTGCAGACTACAGAAAGCATGAGCTATGGGGAAATGCATAGAGAATTTTCTGAGGAAAGCAGCTGTGGCTGTTAGGAGATCAAGCTCTCCGAGGATTAGAGATCCACAAGGTACATTCTCACGGCCTTCACTGCATCGTTTTGACAGCCTTCCTCCTCTTCTCTTTGACTTTATTATATAGATGATCAGAGCCACGTTGATTTAAGCCAAAAGGTACCCTGACTTATCTTAATCATCAGACATCATACAATAATAAAGCCAATCACAAAGAGAATATAGCAATTGATTTTTGTGTTTGTCTGATGGATTAGCTATGGAATATATTAGTAATGTTGACAGAAGTGAGGGCATGAATAAATGCACATTTATAGTATAATTTTCTAGTAACTCTCTCATTGATTTATAATTTAACCAAAAATCACATTAATAATGACACAGGGGAATTAAGCATCATCATTAGTAAATTTTAATCATTCAAAAGAACTCACTTCAATACACATAAAAGACAACACAGGGCTGGGGATTCAACTCAGTTTGTAGGGTGCTTTTCTGCCATGCAGAAAGTTCTAGATTCAGTCCCCAATTGCTTAGGGCATGGTGCTGCATCCTTATAACATCAGCACTCATGACTTGAAAGCCAGAGAATCAGAAGTTCAAGATCATCTTTGGCTACATAGCAAGTTCAAGGCCAACCTGGGGTACATGAGATCCTAGATTTTAAAAAGTGGAGGGGTGAGGGGAGAGACTTAAAAAGACATACATAATAGCAAAAGTCAATGAAAATGAAATAAGCAGTGTGTACTTTAGGCAAGTATGTAAAGGAAAAGTGTGTCCTAAACATTCTTGGTAGAATGTATTTACCTATGTTTGGCCTTTTTGAAGACAGCATTGACAAATTCAATCAAAAGATGAAAAACAAATCAAACATGACTTTTGGTAAAATAGCATGTGCATAAATCTATAAAGTGAGATAGAAATGTTTATGCTGAAATGCCACAACCTCCCATCATCCCACTCTGGGCTGCAGCACTCCTGGATCCCCAGAGCAATGCTATAACCCATCCTGACTTCACTTGTGTTAGCCATCTGGTTGTAACCTCCACTATTTGAGATAATATACGTACTCAATTCTTTATTGATCAGTTTTATTAAGTTGTATATTAACACCACAGTTTATAAAACTGAAAATATTTAATATGTTTCCAAAGCACCTTACTAGGCTATACATAGATGGTATAGGCAAATTTGATATGTAAATATATTTTATATATAGTATGTGTTCTATTATTTTTTAGGGTTTTTTGTTGTGTGTATATTAGTGTTTTTGCTTACATGTACGTATGTGCACCACATGCATGTCTGGTAGCCTCAGAGGGTAGTTGTTGTCTCCCAGAAGTAGAGTTACAGACAGTTGTGAGCTACCATAAGTGCTGGGAACCAAACCCAGGTCTCCTGAAAGAGCAGCCAGTTCTCTTCAACACTAGCCATCTCTCCACCCCCAGTGCTGGCCTGTCATTAGATAGACACTGACTTACATATTCTATTTAAAATTTGATTATCACTTCATCAATTTACACCACAGCCCTTGAGCCTCACTTTGAAGATGAAGTTTTACTTCCTCCTCCCTTCTGAACCTTCTATTGCCTCACCATCATTAAGGCCTTTGTATTTTCACATTATCAAAAAAAAATACCTGTTTCCAGGTCTAATCATTCGTTACTCTTGAAGACTTATTTCTGACTGGGCTCAGACTTAGAATTAGAAACTCTCAGTCAGGACTGCCCACGTCTCCTGGCGGTCTGTTCCTGGCGTTTTCTCTTTGGCTTTCTTCATCCTCTTGGCTAAAAGTTTAGTATGTTCTACAGCCTCCTCCCTATTTTCCTTAGTGCATTTCTTCAGAGCAATACCTTCATGTTGTGTTAAAGGACATGAAAAGAGTTAAAAAAAAAAAAAATTGAATTTTGGGTGCTTTGGTCCTGGGCTTCTTACTGTCTTTAAGGGCTGTCGGACAACATATTGGCAGACATCATCTTCTTTAGAGAGTGTGAAAAGTTTCCTAATTCTGCTAGCTGTTTTGGAACCACTGAGGCACAGGAGAGTCCTGCAGTCCAGGGATATCCTTCTCTAATTTTTTTTAATAATAACCAAGTTGAGAATGCTCAGATTGGCATCCACAATGCATCCTGAACAGACTTTCGCTTCTTCTCTCCAGTTTTCCTTGGTCTATAATAAAAATACCCACTATGAAACAGAAGCTACACTCTGCCACAGGTCAAGAGACACCTCACTCCATGGGAAACCCTTGTCTGTCATAGCCACCATTGACTCGGACCTCCTAACTGGGCTACTCTTCACCCAGAGCTGCTTCTTCTGCAGCCATGTGTGCCTCCTAGAAAGTGCAAAGATTGCCATCATCATGCCCTCCAGTGAGTTTCTGACAGCTGCTGGCTGCGAAGGAGATATTCAGCTTCATCTGACATGACATACTGCCTAGAAGGCACCATGAAAAGGGGTGACATACTTTTCTAACTTGTATTTTTAAATTGTAAAAAAAAAAAAAAAAAAAAAAAAAAAAAAAAAAAAAAGTCATTGCATGAATTTTCTCCCCAAGGGACACTAGGCAGTATCTATCCCTCTTTTCAAGGTTCTAGTGATAAGCCAAAGTTCCATTCCACCAAAGTTTGCCCTGGGGAACCAGTAAGTATGTAGAGCTTACTTACAGAGATGGGTAGCCCCAAAGCACTCATACTGAAAAGTCTTCACCCAGCATGGATGATGGACCACATAGATGGGGATTCCTTCCCCTTGTTTATTGCAGCCTATATAATCTAGCCCCAAGACCCCAAGGGCATGTACAATTAGATCAGAATTGCATCAAATCTCCAGGACAAGTGGCTGGATACTTAGGTGAGATTCCAATAACCCTTCTTCGCATATGCTTCTTCTCTGAGCATCAACAGTCAACTAGTCCAGCTGTGGTGGCCTTTTGGCAGCAGGCACAACAGAACCCATGAAGATGGTGGCTGTTGGACTCAGAGGATCATGCTGTACAACACAGGCCTTCATACTTTTCCCATAAACTTCTAGGGAGTTGCCTGTAGAAGCAGAGGGGCAAATGAGCTAGGACACAGGAGGGACAGGCTGTGGGCTCACACTGCCTCATCTCTAGCAGAGCTAAATCTCCTCTCTGGCTCAGTTTCTCCATCTATAATGAAAAACTTTCCCTACCTGCTTCTCTGGAACCTTTCATCAACATAAGGAAACATGAAAATACACAGTGGAAATTCTTTTTTATTCAAGTGCCAAAAAGGAAAGCACACCCACAGTCTAAAACATAATTTTGAGCTAAAGAATATGCCAACAGTGCCCTTTATTCATACCTCTGGAGTTCAGTGTGTTTCTGCTCCAGTGGTAGGCAGAGAATGCATATTTATTCAATTCTTTTAGTTAGAAAAATTAAAATGCAAATATATGCAAATTATGGACATTATAAATGAGAACAAGACAGAAAAGTAAAACCTTGATTACTTGTTGGCTAGAGGGATATTAGCAGAATCCTGAAATGAAACCCCAAACTCCATGCCTGGAGAACCATGGCCAAAACAAGCCCCCACTCTCGCCCCTGCACTTCTGAAGTCACCACCTGGATTCTCTACCACCGGTTAGCACCTCAGTTCTCCCAGTTATGTCAACACTGCATATGTATAGGAGGAACAGAATCTCAATTCACAAATGCTTAAATTCAGCCACATTTTCTATGTACTGTCATCAGGGTCCCCACCCCTCTCAGTTCCCAAGACTTTGTCATCTCTGTTGAGTTGATGAGAACTGGGGAGAGATGTCGGTTGGGTAGATTTAGGCTCTAGAACTCCACAGTGAACAACTCCATTCATGTCCTGGGCCAGAAGTTGGAAATGTCTGTGAACCTGTCCTACAGGGGCCAAGGATGTCAGAAAGGAGCTCTGGCCTTTTCCCTGTCTTCGCCTAAGGAGCACCCCTGCCTGGAAGCTGTATGGGGAGGTGTGGCTGAACTGAATTCCAGACACTCATCTCTCCTAGTGAACAGCTATGGAACTGGGTCTCTGGAAATGAGTGATATTTATTCCCTAACCTCAGCTTTCAGGGGGGAAAACATCAGGTGGTGAGAGGCCACTGAGAATGGACATTTCCCTTACAGTTGACTTTGTTCCCAACCCCAGCTTCATTTCCTGGTGACTCTGGAAAAGAAAATATCAGCTTGACCACTCTTTATGCCTCCTAGCCCAAAGAATGAAGTCCTGTGGACCTGGGTGGAGATACGACCCTCTGATCTATTCCAAAGACTAGAAACATACACCGCTGTATCTTCCCTTAGGACTTAATCCATCAAGGGGCTGGAGAGATGTCTCAGCAGTTAAGAGCACTCTTTGCTCTTGCAGAGGACTAGCATTTGGGTCTCAGCACCCACAGAGCATCTCACAACCATCCCTAACTCAAGTTCCAGAGGATTCTGTGCCGTTTTTCAAACTCTGCCGGCAAACATATGGGTAAAACACTCAAACACATAAAATAAATAAACCTAAAAAATAATGTTTAAGGTAATCCAACTCTGCCTATCAAACATCTAGTGGGGAGTCCATCCCACAGGAAATCTGATTCACTTGAAGACATGCTAAGGAATAATTCTCCCCTCAATGAAATGATGTACTTGCCCTTTCTAGAAGCCTCTCCTCCATGCAATGACTTACTTAGCCTCTGCTGTTGTGCCTCCCACTTACCTGAGTTTCCAGAAACTTTAACTTTTCCTTTTTGTACTAAAGCCTGAGTATGCTTTCCACAACACTCTGTACTTTCTCTTTCCTTCTCCAAAGTACGTATTACCTACCACTAATTCTGCCACTTAGCTATCTATCTACCATGCAGCTGCCTGTCCGTCACGTGTTTGCTTGCAGACCTCCATTGTTGCACCTGCCATCCTTTTTGGACTCTAACCTTGACTGTGTGGCTATCTTTCTTTCCTCTTCTTTATTTCCCTCTTGGCTGCTGACAAGATACACAATTTGTCTTCCCTGCTGTTTGTCTCACAAACTCTAGCAAAATTGTCATCGAGCATCTTCCCAAGTTCCTTTCTAAATTCTTTTATTAACAAAACTAGATCCTGAAAGAGGGAACACTAGCTTCTCTGGTAACAGATTGAATCCAAACAAGACACACAGAGTGTAGTGTAGAAGCTAGGCTGTTGCCACTGGGACAACCCCTGGCAAGACTGCAATGTCCATGAGTCGGTAAAGGGTGAGGAGATAAACCACCCCAAAGAGGATTCCAGGGAACAGCATCTGCTTTACTGCACGTGAGCAACTATTTACACAGTGGAAGCCTATAGACTATGGTTGGTTAGCACATCACCTCAGACTGGATAGTAAGTGCTCGTACAACCAGGGTCTCTGTGTGGAAGAAGCGCATTAAAGGAGACATGGAGAATGCAGCCTCACTCACAGGCGAGCTATTGGCTACTCCTGCTACTTGAGAGTTCTGAGTTCAGGAGCATGGTGTGCCCTGCTTCTTATTTAGAAGTGGACAAAGATAAGCAGAGTTTTCTCCAGAATATGAAGCTCTCTCAAGGATGAGTATGTGAACCAGTCTTCACAATTTTCATAGATGTACTCTAAAAAGTAGCTTGTAAAAAGACAGTTATCCTAGACCCACGTTGCATCTACCTCTAGCAGACCATGTAGTCTCAGAAACACTCTTTAAAGCTTAGACAATGTCCAGAGAGACACCATGCCAAACTACACATTTAGTAAGCTCCATACTATTTCTTGAAGTTTTGGCAACAGATGGGTTTCCTGCAGGGTGTTTAGCTGTCCAGATGATTGACAGGCTTATTGAATAAACCTTTAGAGGAGGGGACAATGGTATTTCTTGGCTCTTCTTCAGAATGTTTCCTATTAAATAGCAATCTTATCTTTCTAGCAGTTCATAAAGTCATGTCTCCATCCAAAGCCATAGATATATCTCAGATTCAATTCTTTTTTTAACACAGTGAGGGGTATGAGAACACCAATAGGCTGCCTTCTGAAACACAGTCTCTCAGCCTCGCCCATGTTGTGTCCTCCCAGGCTCTGTCCTTCTGCTTTGCTCATTCAAGTCATCAAGCTCTTATCTAGTTAGGGAAGCAGACCAGAAAAGACACATAGATTCTACTTGTAACTTCTGCTCCTATCAGACTAATCCAACAGCAGGTAACACCATAAACTCTGGACAAAGTATGGAAAATAACTATGTGGACATATTAGCAAATAACTTGGATCAAGAAATTCTGGCAGGGAATCAACATTTAGAAAAAAGAAACAATATGTATTTCTAAGATTTTTTTTTTTATCCCAGGCAGTGATCACAAATAGGGCATCTAAATGAATATAAAATTCTGAAGAGCTGTTAGCCAAAGGGATGAAATACTTCGCTGTACTGCAATTTTATGTCAACTTGACACAAGCTAGAATATCTAGAGGGAGGGAACCTCAATTGAAAAATCGCCTCCATAAGATCCAGCTTTTTCACCCTCAAATGTGGCTTGCTTTGGGGAAAAAAAAATGTAAAGAACTAAGCTAGGGCTAAAAGGGACTGGGAAGAGGCTTCATTTACTATCACAGGAAAAAAAAAAAAACAGAATTTAGATTCAAGTTAATGAAACAAAATTCAATATTATTCAGAGAATTGTTGCAGAATAGTCAAGAATGCCGTCCAAAAAGTACTAGACATTTGAAGAGACTTTACTCAAGAGGATAGAAGATCAATGAAAACTGAGCTAAGATGGCCCCAAAGCTAGAAATACCAGGAGAAATTATTAAAGCAGCCCCCGACCAGCTCAGATGGAGACTCCTGGGGAATCTGTAAGGAAACAATGCACATGTGATGTCCTCAAGTTTTGTAATAGATGTAGGATCACAAAGGCATGTGCTCTGCCTGAGCTTACTGAACACACATGCAGAGCAGGAACGTCTCATTAAGCATTAATTTTATGATTTTTTTTTAAAAGATAAACAAAATTGAATGTCAGTTAAGGATATCCCTACTATGTGTTGGAGAGCAAAATGTAATATTGTCAGTCTTGAAAACCATCATAAAATAAGAAACAAAGCTTGATAAGTCTGTGTCAATAAAGTAAATGTAGCAAAATAGTCATTGTATAGTCTAGAAAACTGATATACAACTCTCTTTTTTCTTGCACACTTTAAAGTTTCATAACATTGAAAATAAAACATCTCTTATAAGGTAAGAACCATCATTGTGATTCCAATGCCCTTATTTTGATTAAAATAACACTCTCTAGAGGTCCCAGCTCCTACAACTCCCCCTCCAGAAAAAAAAAATTTGAATTTCAAATTCTACCTTAGATTTCATTTTTTTTTTATTCCCATTGAAGGATACCTTCCCTGGAAAGTAGGTGATTTTTGAAAATAAGAAAGTGTGCAGAGAATAAAATGCAGTCATAGAGAATGCAGTAAATTTCACACATAATTATTCCAAAGCACATGTGCGGCATTTATGTTTCCAGAGAAGTTTCCTAGGGTTTACTCTCTCTTCATTCAGTACTATCAAGTCTTGAAGACAGGCAGGAGGAAACTATTTTGGTCACTTAGTGACCTGTGTGGCATAATTTATGATTGCTAAGTTCAACAGTTAGAACCTAGCATGATGTGGAAGAAAAAGCCTTGAGCAATAATTGGCACACAAAATCCTATATCATCAGTTTGCTGAAGTTACTAAAACTATAGCAACTATTCCCAGAAAACAAAAATTGTCCACAGCTATTGCATAAAAGGAGAGGACAGTTTATATATTTTACTTGTAATTTTTCTTGAATTCATGAACATTTTATAAGATCTTAGTAAGGAGTAAATAAAATCTGACCCTCAATGTCAAAATCACATGAGTGTGTAGTAAGTAATCTCTGGGATCTATGCTTCTGCCACAACAGAAATAAGATGAAAGGTTAGACCCCATCTTGCCTCATCTGTGTCAGAACAGCCAAATTAGGTCTGCAGACTTGATCACACTTAGGATCAACTCTTCCTCGAGCTACATCACTCCAGGACTTCAGTAACTTGAGGTAGTGGGCAAGACCTCAGGAGTTATTACTTGACCCTGTAGAGGTCCCAATTCTTTGAAACTTTTGACTCATTAGAATAATGGAACAGAAGGTATCACTTAATGGAGAGGCGGCCCACTAAGTGGCAACTCTGGAAGGTTGTTCTAAATGTGGGCAACAATGTGGGGGGCAGCTTGAGAATACTGGGAACAGACCTTATGGGGCATTTGGAGTGGTCGTGAGAAACTGTTGGTTTGAATACACAAAGCCCTGGAGTATAATCAGAAAAGCAGGTACTTCAGCCACCTTCAAGAAGCAAAAAGAAAGAAAGAAAGAAAGAAAGAAAGAAAGAAAGAAAGAAAGAAAGAAAGAAAGAAAGAAAAAAGAAAGAAAGAAAGAAAGAAAAAAGAAAGAAAGAAAGAAAGAAAGAAAGAAAGAAAAAGAAACAAGTCGTCACTACATGTAATTATATGTCCAAGAGATACAGAGATGAAGGTAGAACTCAGGAGAATAGAGACGACATCAAAGAAAAGCAGAAAATGATTGTGGGAAACAAGAGGCAGAGAATGAAGAAAATTATAGAGACCTACTTCAGAGAAAGATTCATATTGAAATACAACAGAGTAGAAGCCAGGAGAATCGTGGGGAGGGAGAACATTTAAAATAAAAAATAATTCTGTGTATTCAGAAGAGTCTGGCAATGGCCCTATGGAACAGTCTAGAAGTGGGGGAGAAATAAAAAGAGGAGGAGAAAGAGGAGGAGGAGGAGGAATTCCAGGTGTGATGAACAAAGGCTCATTCTGAACATTCCAAACTTTATAACTGGGGAAACAGGAAAATCAGAATATGCTGATGAATGTCAAAAACCTGAAGAAGTGGAAAGAATGTTAACATGCAATATTTAATAATTACTTTATAGTAAGTCTGTGGAGATCAAGCTGGATCACGGGTGTGAGTAGACTACCAAGAATTCATATGCACATGACGTAATTATAGGATAGTTTCGTGATTGTGAGATTGACAATAATATGAATAAAACAGATCCATTATCGTGAAGCTACTGAAAAGTAACTCCAGCACCAGAAACTTAAGAGCAGTCCTTGATGTATTTCCACCACTTAGCACTCAAGTGGAGCTATTAGCTTAGTGCTAGACATGAGCTCATTCAAGAAGTGAAGAAATAAGCAGCCCAGGGGAGAGAGGGCCCACCCATGGATAAGCATCCAAAATCACTCTTATCCCCAAAGGAGTCGATATTCAAGTCTAGGATAACATGCACTCCATGCCTTTTTAAAAAATAAGGCAGTCAGTCACAGATGGCATCTGTGGAATCAAGTTCCAGAAATTACTGGGTTTTCCCAAAGTACACTTTCTTCTTCTTTCTGTGGTTAATAACTCCTTCACATTGTGACACAGTGTGTGGCTAGCCCCCTCACATATACATTTCTCAGCCTCTCTTGCAGCTATGTGTTCGATGGGGCTATATTCTAACAAGATGAGAAGTGATATTTGCATTATATGGGTAGTATCCTTCAAATTATCACTTTTACACTGGCCAGACTGTGGTATGGTAGCTGGAATTATAGTATCTGTATTAGTCCACAAGTAATACAATAGGCATGAACTTTTTTTTCCAGAGCTGAGGACTAAACCACTTGCTAGGCAAGTGCTCTACCACTGAGCTAAATTCCCAACCCCTGAACTTTTTTTTTATTAATTAAATTTATTCATGTATTTTATAACCCAACCACAGTTTCTCTCCCTTCTCTCCTCCCATTCCCTCCCATTGCCTCCCCTCTACCCCTGCCCAATCCTCTCCTCCTCTGTTTCTGTTCAGAAAAGGGCAGGCCTCTCATGAATATCAACAAAGCATGGCATATCAAGTTGCAGTAGGACTAAGCTCCTCCCCTTGTATTAAGGCTGGTCAAGGCAACCCAGTATGAGGAATAGTTCCCCAAGTGCCAGTCAAAGCATTAGGGACAGCCCCTGCTCCCATTCTAGGGGTCCCATAAGTAGACCAAGCTATACAACTGGCTCCCTAGCTGTCAGTCCAGACTCTATGAGTTGCAATGAGCCCAGTTAGTTGCTTCTGTGGGTTCCCTTGTGATGTCCTTGACTCCCTAGCTCATACAATCCTTCCTCCCTCTCCTCAGCAGGATTCCCTAAGCTCAGCCCAAACCTGGAAACAACCTAGATGTCCCTCAATCAAGGAACAGGCAAAAAAAATGTGGTACATTTACACAATGGAGTATTACTCGGCTGTCAAAAACAATGACATTAGGAAATTTGAAGGCAAATGGATGGAACTAGAAAAAAATCATCCTGAGTGAGATTGGAGACTACCCCAATTGTCATCAGAGAGCCTTCATCCACTAACTGATGAAAACAGATGCAGACACCCACAGCCAAGCTGCGTGTGAACTTTTCAAACATGTATAAGAAATGTGAATCCTTAAATTATAAGAAATGTGAATTAACATCATTATTTACACTTGATCTCTATTTCCAGACCCCATCTCAGTCAAGTCAGTTCCTTGACTGATCAGGATTTTCTTCACAAATAGTTTCAGGTGGTCACTTTTCTTCCTCCCAGGTCTCCTGAGGGTATATACAACATCCAGGAGTGAAGAGGATTCATGAATGTGATCTTCATAAAGGTGTTCAGGTATCATCTGAATTGTAAATTGGTAGGCACACCACAGGCTGCTCCCTTCTTTTCTTGAACCAACAAGTTCTCTAGTGTCTTTCCTGTCTCCTCCTTCTCGACACCACTTCAAACTAAAAGGGCAAGATCTTGCCAACTGCTGTGATAGTCTGCCTGACTGTAAAGAATGCCTATTGTACCATATTTAGCAAAATGCAACCCTCTTACAATTTCAGCAATGTAATTCAAAAGCCACAATTTAGTGCAAATAAATTTATATTTATGTCCCAATAGGCATTTCCTCTATGCACCATAAGTTGTAATTCAATTACATGCACATGTTGACCAAATCACTTAGTGCCCTCTGGCTCTTCAAATAACCATGAAAATATCCTTATCCCCAAGATGAGCATGCTTGGTTATGTTTATTTAGGGTGATGGCAAAAAGAGATTTGCATTCAGACTTTGAGGACTTTATCCTGAAGTACACCTGCTTTTCCCACAGTATAGGACCCCAAGCATGGTGAACCTAGTGATGTAAAGAGAAAATAGAAAGGGCCTGTCATCTCTTTGACCTCATAGTCATGATTGGCTCTGCCCCCTCATTCCACCATGTCCTATGCTATCGCCAGTACCTACTCTCTTTCTCAAATCCCAATTCAAGCCTGCTACCTGGCAACCACAACCTCTTATTCTTCGAGAAGACTTCAATCCCTTCTGCCAAACTTTCTAACCACAAACTGCTTTCTCCCTCTCCATTAGCTAATTATCCATTAGCCTTGCTCTTATTTCAACCTTGATGATAGAGCCCATTGTAATTACCCCCTCACAAATACCCTCAGCTCTCTGACTGCTTACTGCCAGTCATTTTTGCCTACAAAAACCTCTGCCTGCTAGAATGCTACCCTCCTCTTCATTTTCATGTCCCTTCCTGAGCAGATAAATGCTGCTGGAGAGTCCACAACTGAACTTGTTCATGTGATGAACATTTCTTGAGCTTCTCCTATTTCTCTAGGCCTGTTCAGGCACCATGCCAATAGTGCCAAAGGGAAAAAAACAGCTGTTCTCTGGAGCCTATGCCCTACAGGACAGGTCTTACTTGAAATGCATGTACTCATGTGCACTCAAGAAAAAATCAACAAGCCCAGGCTCTTTTCTTTGTGGGCTCTTTTCCAATGACTGGATCATCATTTTACCCCCTCTACTTTCTTTCAGAATTTCCATTCCCCCTCCTCTATTCACAGCCTTATGGGATGGTCTTGCCCATTCTTTAAGGGCAGAAAATACTATAAGCTATCAATGTACATGCTTCATGTATTTAAATATACACTCATTCATGCATTAACCCTTCCCTGCTTCATAGAATTCCAATCCCTCCACTTGTGCCCTGCAAAAAATTTCCTCTCACCTTCTCAAGGACATGTCTTCTTCCATTGCTACCTCCCTGGAAGAACATTCTCATCACATGGAGACAGACTCCCTTAAAACCTGTCTTTTGGAGAGCCCTCTTTTTTCCTTGACCTAACCATGCCAATTTTCTTAAAAGAGATGCTCACACAAATGTCAGCTTATCCCCATTTTCTCTGAAACTTATTCTGATAGCTCCAGATATACACTACTCTACCACCCACCAGGCCTCTTATGATGGCCAAAACCTATTTCCATGCTGCTTACACTAACTCCTGGCCCTACCTACTTCTTCTACTTCTTTCCAGCCTTCATCCAGGCTACTTCCCTCCATCCTTAAATACTGCCTAATCTCCTGGGTTCTACGGTCCCCAGGATTTCCTCTTGTCTTGCTAGTTATTCCTCCAAGATTTCCTTTGTGACACTCTCCCTGATTCTCAAGCTTGCTGGTTCTAAGATCTAATATTTACTCTCTCCACAATTTACCAGGAGCTGGAGGTAGCTTTAATACCTAGTACATGTGGCTCAGCGACTTTCAATTTTATTAAATCTCGGCTCAAACTTCTCCTTTTAGCTGCAGAAACATGTATACAACTGCAAGTTCCACCCAAGTACAACACAGGTATGTGTGATATTGTGTCCCTCAATATATTGTGCACCCTAATAAACTTATCGGGGTCAGAGAAGAGAACAACTGATGGACAGACATAGAGGCCAGAAAATGGTGGCGCACACACCTTTAATCCTAGCATTCCAGAGGCAGAGATCCATTTGGATGTCTTTGAGTTCAAAGCCACACAGGAAACAGCCAGGCGTGGTGACACACACCTTTAATCCCAGGAAGTGATGGCAGAAAGTTATATAAAGCGTGAGGAGCCAGTGGTGGTGGTGGTGGTACATGCCTTTAATCCCAGCACTCAGGAGGCAGAGCCAGGGGGATCTCTGTGAGTTCGAGGCCGGCCTGGGCTACCAAGTGAGTTCCAGGAAAGGCACAAAGCTACACAGAGAAACCCTGTCTCAAAAAAAAAAACAAACAAACAAACAAAGTGTGGGGAGCAGGAACTAGAGTCCTTTTAAGCTTTTAGCTTTTAGCAGCAGTTCAGCTGAGATGCATTCAGATGAGAACTCAGAGGCTTTCAGTCTGAGGAAACAAGATCAGATGAGAAGTTGGCAAGGTAAGGTTGGATGTAGCTTGTTCTGTTTCTTTGATCTTTCAGTGTTCACATCTGACTCTGGGTTTGGTTTTATTAATAAGATCTTTTAAGATTTGTCTTACAGGGATGGACATGCCTTAGGTTGGTGCAAAAGTAAACATAGTTTTTCAGCTTCTGAAATTTGCTGTTTGATATTAAAATACCTGTTTAATAAGTGTGGCTATGTCACACATCAATTTAATGCAAATTTCTCACTTTCTGATTTCCACTAATGACTTACTATTTTCTGTTTACTTCATATATATTTTACATTATAAAAATAATGTTAGACAGCCAGGCAGTGGTGGTGCATGTAGTTAGAGTTTTCCCGCCTGGCCCAGTCAGGACAAATCTCTCTTACCCGCCAGTCCCACAGTTGCTCAGACCCAACCAAGAAAGCACACAGAAACTTACATTGTTTAGAAACTGTATGGCCGTGGCAGGCTTCTTGTTATCTGCTTCTTCTATCTTAAATTAACCCATTTCTGTTAGTCTATACTTTGCCACATGGCTTGTGGCTTACCAGTGTCTTTACATGTTGCTTTTCATGGCTGCGGCTGGAGGTGTCTCCCCCAGCCTTCCTGTTCCCAGCATTCTCTTCTCTCTTGTCCCACCTATACTTCCTGCCTGGCCACTGGCCAATCAGAACTTTATTTACACAGAGCGATATCCACAGCAGGTGCATGCCTTTAGTCCCAGCAATCAGGAGGCAGAGGCAGGCAGATTTCTGTGAGTTCCAGGCCAGCCTGGGCTACAGAGTGAGTTCCAGGAAAGACTCCAAAGCTACACAGAGAAACCTTGTCTCAAAAAATAAAAATAATAATAATAATGATAATGTTAGACAAAAGGTAAATTTAAAGTCTTTCATTTGCGTTCCAAATGTGTTATAAGGCAGCTAAGGCAGCTTATGATGTCAATCATGCATTTGGCCTGGAACTTCACTTGAGTATAGAGTGACGTCAACAAGGCATTGAACCTGTACAGTGTCGGTACAAGCAAAAGTTCTACCAAGGAGCCAAGAGAACCTGGAAGATGATGAGTGAGGCTGTCAGCCATCAGAAGCCCACAACCACCAAGTTAGAACAATCCTCACAGCAGATCCTCTTACAGCCACAGGAGACGTTACCTAAGAGCTCAGTGTGGTCCATTCACCTGCCATCCAGCCTTTGGAGCAAAGTGGAAAGGTGAGAAGAACTTGGCCATTGGCAGCTAGTCTGGTCCAACACAGATTTCTGAACCCAAAGGGACACCATTATATCTAAAAAGTACATTCAGCAAGTCAAGGGATGCACTGAAAACTTCAATTCCTGAAGACAACATTGGTCACCAGAAAGGACCTAATTCTTCTCCACTATAGCTTCCAACCATGTGTCACACAATCAAGTCTTTAAAAGTTGAACAAATTATGAAGTTTTGCCTCATGTACCCTATTAACCTAACCTTTTGGCAACAAACTGACTACTGCTTCTTCTAACATCTCAAAAATTTCTCCCAGGAAAAATGGGGTACAGAAAATGCTTTCCAAAAGTTTGTTGTACCCCCAAAGCACAGATTTGACGCTATAGAAATAAACAAACTTAGTTCTCACTGGCAAAAATGTATTGATTGCAGTGGTTCTGATTTTGATTAATAAACATGTGTTTGAGCCTACTTATGACTTAAAGTTCATGGTCTGAAATGGATTCCTTTTGTACAAAGCTAACAGACTGACCAATTCAGTACACTCTTTACCTCTACTGCCAAGGCCCACTTGAACCCCATTTGAACACTGCTCCAGTGTAATCTTTCCAAACTGCCATGGAGACAGTTCCAGACAGTCTCCACACCTTCGCCAGAGTGGTATTATGTGCTTTTTCTATTTAAATTCTTACTTAGCCAAGTCTGGTGAGGCATACCTACCAATAATCCTAAGCACTTGAGCAGTAGAGGAAGGAATATCAGGAGTTCAAGGTAATCCTTGGCTACATAAAGAGTTGGAAGCCAGCCTGAGCTCTATGAGACCCTGTCCTAACTTTTTAAAACAATAGACTGGAAAAAAAAAACTTTCATGTTTTCCCTTTCTGTGACATTAAAATAAATAAATAAATAACTACACTCCCTCCATGGCCGCAGGGCTTGCCTGACCTGGATTTTCCTGGAGATAATTCCCTCCCCTGTCGCTCTCTAACCACAGGGCATTTTGTCTGATTTTCAAGGATTCTGTTCCTTCTTGTAGTGTGTCCCATCCTCCACTTATGGATAGCTCTTTCCACCTTTTTCGGGTATAAAACAGTTGTCCCCCACTTTTCACCACTGCTGTCTGAGACTTCTGTTGGTTTCTTTTATAACACAGCAGGGTCCCCACATCCATGAGTTTCAGATCGATGAAGTAAATGGCTCGCAGATCAAAGCCATCCCCCACCAGTGCGTCTGTAATGAGCACGTACAGGCATTTTTCCTTGTCACGGTCCCCTAAGAACTGCAGTCTAACAACTATTCACACTGTACTAGGTAATACAAGAAACCAAGGGGTGGCTTCAGATCTGCAATCAGATGTGAAGAGTCATACAAACACTACAGCGTTTTCTATAAAGAACTTTTGAACATCTGTTGATTTTGGTATCTATAAGGAATGATGGGGAGATGTCCTAGAAACAACCCCCTTCAGACGCTGAGAGATGACTGTTTTTATTGCAGTTTTCCAATGATTTTTAATAATTTCGTTGTTCCTTTTGTGGGCGTTGCCATGTCTCCCATTCAGATGCTAATCTGTGAATGTGACTACATCTGCTTTGCATCACAGCATTCCCAACATGTATCCAAATACTTGAGCCAAACTCAGAAATACACGGCAGGATGAACACACAGAAGAGTGAGAAAGTGAGTAGAGTGTGGGCTCCTAAAGTGCATATTTCATTTCCACGGCTATTAAAATCCTTGTGTGGCAATGGCCTATTTACTTACGAATACTAGCTGCTACTTTGTGTTCCTTTGGATATAAGACTGTTTTAACCAAGCCTCTGAGATATGCGGCTCTCTGGATTTTTCAATTATTTTTGCTATGCCTAAAGCATCCTTTTTATAAAAAAAAAATAATAATAAAACCACAATTAATAACTGTTATATGAGAGCAAATGAGCTTGGGCCTTCAGAATCTATGTTGGAGTCCCCAAGGTGTTGTGATAAAGCCAACACGCTAAAATAAAACAGACCAGAGCACCCTGCAATCCTGAAAGCAAACCCCAATGAGAAAGAAAAGGAACCATGTTCTGAAGACATGTGTCAGGCCCCGAATTAAACCTGTAGCACACACACACAGCACTTTTATAACTCACAGTATCTCAGTGAGAAGAGGCCCAGTAACAGTCCCATTTTAGAGACGAGATTAGAAAACTGAGGCTTCAAGACTTGATTAACATGATGAGGTTCACCCAGCTGACAAGCACTAAAGCCATCCTCAATCGCCAATCACTGGGCTGGTGAATAGGCACTTTTCAGTTCGGATGACAGGAGATAACCCAAAAGGCCGCTAAGGCCCCAGCCCATTAATCCTGTCCATTAACGAAAGCTGGTTTTCTCCAGTGAGTGGCTGCATTTTTTCCCCCAATTTATCTCAGTCATTGTTATGCAAACCTCATAGTTCTCATTTGCACAAAAGTCCTGGGAAAATCTTTAGCAAGGCTATCTTTAGGTCTTAAAAGCTCTTCTTTCCCTTCCAGGAGGCCCCAAAGTGACAGGCTAATGGGAACTGCACTCTTGCCCTGGAAATGTGTTCACTGGATCATTTTTCAGAACAGGTCTGGTGGAGAAGACGGAGGACCAAGAGATTGGGAGCAGATGTGCCTCTCACCAACTGCATTCCTTAGGCCTGAGCTGCAGTCACAAGGAGGGAGCCTGGAGATTAATAGGCACTAATGAGGCTAGAATTACAATCAGTTTTAAGCAAAATCCTTTCTCCCTCATATTGTCTACAAAGTCTCCATCTTTTTGCTACCTTTGCATCTGAGCAGACACAGTTACATCAGAATAGCAGGCTTTGCTCCACGTCCCCACAAGAGAAAAGAGGTTCAAGAAGCTATTCTGACCATTAGGGGTGAAACTTAATGCAGATGGAGTGGGGCATGGCCAGGTATATCAGCTGATTCATTGCCTTGTTGGTCTTTTCTAGTTTAATTATCAGTAATGATAGCTGCCACTCACAGGTGCTTCTCCACTGAGGATGCTGTGTTTGTCAGTCAGCTTCCCGTCGCATAGAAACATCTGAGAAAAGGTCAATTGTTTTGCCTTACAGTCTTGGTACTTCCGGGCCATGTTCAGCTGGCTCTATGCTCTTGGGTCTGTGGCAAGGCAGTTTCATATGCCAAGAACACTTGACAGAACAAAACCACTCACCTCATGACCAGGAAAAAAAAAGTGGACAAAGAAGATGGTAGATATCCCATAATACCTTTTCAGGGCACACCCTCAATATCTTAAAGCCCCATCTTAGAGGCCCTACCACCTCTCAGCAGTACTCTTTGGGGAGCAAACCTTTACCATGTGGACCTTTGGGGAACACTTAAATCCAAAGGATAACAGGTAGTCTTTTAAGGCTTGGATCTTGCATGTATCCCAAATACCCATGTGCTATGACTTGGGCCCCAGAATGCCACTATTAAGAAGTAGAGCCTTTAAGAGATGGAGCCTAGTTGGAAGTCTTTAGGTAGCTCAGGATATGTCAGAATTGCTCACTTCCTCTTCCCTTTCACTTCCTACCATTAGACGACAACAGACCTCTAGCTGCCCGCCACTATTTCCCACACTCATTCAGAAATAAGGTCACACCTCCCTGTGGCTCTGGTCTCCACCCCCTAGGAATGTAACTAGGACTTGTGCTCAACTGCCCTTCCTTATCCTGCTCCATGCAGCACACAACTCTTCATTCCTTTCCCTTGGGCAGACTGTCTACCCTCTGATTTCTCCAAAGGCTCATAGTGAGGGGTCTGTGACATGACAAGCCCACCTGCCAGTGTGCTGGGAACACAGCATAGCCCACCCACTCTGGAAGAACACAAAAGCAGACTAGCCGCAAGGGCCATTTTCTGTTAGTTCCTCGTCATTTTTCTGTGTCCTGTGGATGGCGTCCAAGGTCGGTGGGAAGCTCGGAATGAAACAAGCCGTCTTTTTCTTGCCGTGTTCAGACTTTCTACAATGCTGCAATTACAGCTGGCCATGCTAACCACGAGCTGGGGTCCTCAGGGAAGAGACCTGAAATATAACGCAGGCTTTTCTGGGTGTCCTGAAGAGGGAGTCAGATGCCTGCTGTGACACCCCGTTCAATGTTTCAAAGAATCCAGAAGACCGAAGAAGTGTGACATTGTAGCTACAATCAACTCCCAAACTAATGCTTGACACCCTAGAACCCATTGACTATCCAAAACTTCCCCCATTATATTTACATTATACGTTTCCTGAGTTCTGAACCTAAAATAGTGGAGGGAGGAGGTTGAAAACCCATTTTAGCTGCTTTGCCAGTAAAAAAATTTTTAAAAAAAAAAATGGCATCATACAGCTAACGGTTATTTTTGGAAAATCCACTCTCCTCTAGAAATGAAAACCAAATCAAACAGCCTTTCTACTTGATCAATTTTAAAATGCAGAAGTAGGGAAGTACGCTTCTTTAAGAGACTCTAGCATAGGACCCCATTAAAAATTCACATTTTAGAAACAAACAGGAGCCGTCTCATGAAGGGCACATTCTTTATCCAAGTGGCCAACCTATGCACTTCGCTTCTCCCTGGGGCCAGAGCCCTGGTGTGCAATGTCTTTTCTCAGTTCCTCAATATGTTCCTTTCTCAGAGTACTGAAATGTCACAGACACAGTCACCTTCTCTCTGACCATAAAACAAAGTAAGCAGCAACATTCTCTTTCCCTGAGATGCCCCACACAACCAAGGCAGAGGACTCTGTCTGTCCATCCCTGGACTTACAGAAGGTGCTGGCTAAGTACTGACTGGTAATAATATCTTGCTGCATGGAAGCCTTGAGTCTGGGGAGGGAGTTTAAACAGGGGTTTAAACAGCTATGAACAGAAAAAAAACCACATATTTTTCTCTATAAAATATAACAGTAAGTGAGCATAAAAAGTTATATGAAATTTTTAAATAACTGCTAATAGTAACTTTGATTTAAAAAAAAAAACTTCTTTTAATAAGAAAAATATTGGACTTTTGCCAGGCGGTGGTGGTGCATATCTTTAATCCCAGCATTCAAGAGGCAGAGGCAGGTGGATCTCTGTGAGTTCAAGGCCAGCCTGGTCCACAGACTAAGTTCCAGGACAGCCAAGGCTGTTTCACAGAGAAACCCTGTCTTGAAAAAAAAAATGGACTTTTTTAAAAAGTTTATATAAATTTAGCATTCCTTGGTGAATTGTACAGTGACTCTTCATTTTAAGCATATTCTACTTTGGCTGTTCTGGAGGGACAAGCCATATCCATAAAGGTTAGTGGCTATTTGCTTTGTAAAAATGGTTATTCCTTCTCCAATGGAGTCTTACTGACTATAAAAACCACATTTAAGAGATGGTCCCATGTCTGGCAATATGGCCAACACATAATAAGCCCAGTGATATTTAAGGGTATTTTTGTTGGGTTTTTTTTTTTTTTGTCTCATAATGCTTTATCCAGGCATCTTTTTACCTTCTAGATCTTTTGCTTATCTTACAGTGTCTGATTTTGTCTTTTTATGAGGTTTATATGTGTGTGAATCTGTGTGCATGTGTCTGTATGCGTTTCTTGTGCATTTTCTTTGGCTATTTTTTTTTCTGTTTGTTTGTTTTGTCCTATTCTGGTTTGTTTTTATTTTATCTTATTTTGTTATTTTTTAGATGCCTGCTTGTTTTCAAGTGAGAGAGAGAAAGAGACGATGTAGACTTGAATAGGAGGTAAAGAGGGGAAATCATAATCAGAGTATATTGTATGAGAAAAATCGATTTTCAAACTAGAGAAAAAGTGGTTATTTCCCCATGTACCTTATCATCATTTTACGAATAACATCCTATGCACTGGGGGTGGGGGTGGTCACAGCTCCTATATAACATTATCTAAGTAAAGAACTATCTAGCTCTTTCCAAGAAATGCATTTTTGGTCTATTCCTATTTGCCTATCTGTTGCTTAACTAATATTATAAATACAATTTTTGTTCACATGAGAATATGACAAAACTGAAGAAAATATCAAAATAGTACTGGTAGCAAAAAGGAGCGGCACCATTAGGATCCTGTCATAGGCCCATAAATTATGACAAAAGCCTTGGCCCAGCACCATTCACTACATTAAGGAAAAGGAACTCAGCAATGACACTAGAAAACACAGGTGTCTGACAGAATAATCTGCTATCATTTCCTCTGGTTTCCCTGCATACAATCAGAACCTAAGTGGTGGAACCCATGCCATGAGGAGAGAGGAAGACGGTGCTGGCCAAAGGATGGTGCCTCTGAGAAGCACTTCAGCTAACATTCAGAAGTCCACAGTAGGGTAGAGGAAGAAGGAGAGAGGTCACACACACTAGATTCTCAGCCTGGAAAACCTGGTGAGATGAACTTACACACAATGCAGTCGGCAACTGAGAGTCCTAGCCATCTTCCACGCCAGCGGTCCATTTAGAGAAAGATAGCTTAACCAAACAGCAAGAGGATGGGTCTGGGATAAAATGCAAAGAGAGAGCGCCCTTCCGGCCTCAGGTAAAAGTCAAGCTGGCTTCAGTAGTGTGCTGAATTGTGTGCTTTATAAGGAAATAAATGAGAGGGGCTGGTTTCTTCTCCATTGGAAGCTGAAGGTATAGAAACCACCACTCTGAAAGAGCCAAATACTGCATTGCTTCCTGGGTGGCTGGGGAGCCCTGTGTCTTTCTACCTTCATGCAAGCCTTCTGTCTTTCCACAGACCTCTTCTGAATGTCCCCTTTGTGATATTACTGTACCAGCAACATCTCCATGTCTGCTTAGAGTGCTAAGTCAAGACACAAGGTGCCAAATGCTGTTGGAGATGAGAGAAAGGATCCTGAGTTTGCAAGCAGTGTCCCCCACCAATGATGGGGGTCTTAAAAACAAAAGCCAGCATCTGAGCTCCCTCTTGAAGGAGGATACAACTTCAACCATCAGAGATAATAAGAAAAGAAAAACTCCCAAAGAAACGGAACTTCAACAAAGGTTGGGGGTAAGAGAAGGTAAAATATGGTTAGAAAGTGGAACAATAAGGTACAGGGAACCATCTAGGCTAATGGTGACCCAAAGCAGAAAAGTAAATAGATCTCACCAGTAGGGACTCTTAGGAAATCAACCCAAGATAAATTTATAGGTAGACATGGAGTATGTTGATTATGAGACTGATATCACCAGAGTTCAACCATAAAAAAAGGAGCACTGGAGAGCAGGGAAAAGAATACAAGAGAATCATCTCATCGTACATCTCTCTCAGGCAGGAGTCATCTGGAGAAGGAACAGAGGCATATGTAAGTGGAGAGGCAGAAAGAGTAAAATCTCCCAGATGATAACCGTGGTAGAGTGAATAGCCAAGCACCCACCTCCATATCCATCCATCTTCTTTCCCATATGCAATTACAGCTAGTTACACTGAAGAGGTGGGTCTATTTATCTACTGGAGCTGGACTTAGTCAACTGAAACAAAGGCAGTATTTGTGGAATCACAGAGGTGTGTGCCTAGGACAGTGATAACTAGTAAGAGGGAGAGAAGGCCCCAGTATCAGAACAACATCCTTTTAGACATTGATACAACCTAAATGGGGTGGCTCAAGTATGTTATGGGACTGGCAAACTACAGCCTGTGAGACCAAGTTAGCTAGATGTCTATTTATATAAATGAAGTTTTGCTGGAAAAGTCTGATTCTGTGCTGCAAGAGTCAAGTAGTTATCACAGAGATTCTGAACCACAAGGTCAAAATATTTCCTATCTGAACCCATACAGAAAAAGGTCAACTGAGCCCCTTCTTCATCCATACACCTTGCCCTGTGAGATAATAATCATTCCTACTTGATCACCTTCTGAATCTGGACTCAACCACCAGAAGGAGGCAGAAGGCAGAAAACATTTGCCTCTTTCTCCTCATCAGAGTGATTCAATTGTTTAGCATATTTTCTTAAAGGAGTGCCAGAACTATTTCCAGCTAGAGAGATGATCCTTCGCTTCAGATTTTGCTCCTTTCCCTCTGTCGGGTTTACAGATACTAATAATCTCCTCATGGCAGGAACATGGTGCTGTACTTCAAGAAGAAATGAATAGCAAACGGAAAGAACAGGAGGCGAGTCCAACAGTGCACCAAACACAATCAGTCTTCTCTCTTCCTTCCCTCTGTGTCCCTGTTCTTTGCGGCACTCACTCCTCTTTCTTTGTGGCTGGTTGAAGAGAACCAGCCTCACATACATAAGTTCAGAGAGGATTTTACTACAACTTTTTCTATTTATTTTTCCAAGATTTCCCCCAGGGTTTTTTGTTTGGTTGGTTGGTTGGTTTGGTTTGGGTTTTTTGGTTTGTTTTTGGTTTTGTTTTGTTTTGATTTTGGGGTTTTTTTGTTTTGTTTTGTTTTTTGTTTTTGTTTGTTTGTTTGTTTGTTTGTTTGTTTTTCGAGACAGGGTTTCTCTGCGTAGCTTTGCACCTTTCCTGGATCTTGCTCTGTAGACCAGGCTGGCCTTGAACTCACAGAGATCCACCTGGCTCTGCCTCCAAAGTGCTGGGATTAAAGGCATGCGCCACCACCGCCTGGCTCCCCCAGGTTTTTAAGACTGGATTCTCAGGGCTGGAGAGATGACTCAGAGGTTAAGAGCACCAACTGCTCTTCCAGAGGTCCTGAGTTCAATGCCCAGCAACCATATGGTGGCTCACAACCATCTGTAATAAGATCTAGCGCCCTCTTCTGTATACATAATAATAATAAAAAAAAAAGACCAGATTCTCATCATGTATCTAAAGCTAGTTCTCAACTCTCCATCCTCTGCCTTGATCTCCCAAGTGCTAGGCTTACAGGCATATGCCATCATGCCTAGGTTTCACTCTCACTTTTCAAAACATAAAAGCTAAGGTAAAAATTCATTGGGGCTGGGGATATGGTTCAGTGGGCAAAGTGCTTGCTGCCCAAGCATGAGACCTGAGTTGTGATCCCCAGCACCCACAAAGAGCCAGCCATACACATGCATATGCACATGCATAGAGAGGAGGGAGGGAGGAGGGGGCAGAGAGAGAAATCATTGACTACAAAGTAAGGCATAAAATATATAATGATAACTATAGTTAGTTAAATTACAAATGAGAAGTGGTAGCGTGTATTTTGTGTTTTATTAACTGTCTTATGGTTATAAAATAAGAACTCCAGACATATTTGGACTGTGTGATTTTGAAAGTCACAAGTTGGAAACCAAAGAAGAAAAGCTTCCCAGACTTATGTAAATGTGGTTTGCACGGCTGGTTACTGGGTCATCACAGGGATACCCAGAATGTAAAGCCACTCTGCTCTGAGGTTTTAAGAGTGACTGGAGGACTAATACCAGTTAGAAAGGCTTTGTCACATTGTGAAGTGTGCAGAGTTGGAAGTCAAGCTCCAGATTGGCACCTACAGGCTATGAGAGCCACCTCAACATCCCCCTCTGAAAACCCCCAAATGGTAACACCTTCGCCCAGGTTACCATGAAGGCTGTTTGTAAGACGAAGAATGGGGAACATCCCAAATGTGCATTGGAGGAAATGAGTAATGTTCAAATGCTAATATATCCAGAGAGCTATTTATAAATGTGTAAGCACACACTATCAGGAATTACCCATGCCAAGTGAAGCCCAATGCTGGAAGACATTTATGCATGACATTTTAATAGACAGCTTTCTTCAGCATGTTCCAGCAAGAAAAAAAAAAAAATGTCTGAAATAGTCTCAGCCCTTAATAAACTGGATTTCTAAAGCTGGCGAAGACAACTTCATATGCAAATCGTCAAAGACATCTGCTAGTTATTTCAACCAAGTTTATGTTGATCACATTTCTCACTGTGGTTTCCTAGCCAGCCTGTTGACTCACACACGCACATCAATAAGCTGACCTCTAGAGGAAGTAATTAGTGAATGATTCTGGGACTGTCCTGTCATTGATGTTCCCAAAGTTTCAAATTAGCCTTTAGAAATCTCCTAAAGTATTGATCGCTTTGTAATGTCACCTTAAAAGAGCAAATAGCTCTATGTTCATTCCAGAGTACCTGGCTGCGAACAGAAGTAATATCATGGCAGGTTTTTAAGCTCTTTGGTAACAAGAGGCCATGCTGGGATGTGGCTGTGCAGATGCCCATGGAGGAGCCTTCTTTTGTCCAAAGGAGGTGTGTCTCAAGTGGACACCTGAAACTGATGCTTATGCCAAATTCTAAGCAGACTATGATTTCTTTTTTTTTTTTTAAATAAAAAACATAAATAAAGACTAACTTATGGATCCATTTACAGCACAATGGGAGGAACCAGAGGATATTATGTCAAGTGAAATAAGCCAAACACAGAAAAACAGTATCACATGCTCTCTTTCTTGTGTAGAAGCTCCCCCAAATGGTCTAAGCATAGACGATTAGAGACTAGGGAGGATCTAGAGGCAGAAGAAAAGAAAGTCGCATAATAGGCACCAAACACAGACAGCTGACAAGAATTCTGGTACAGCATAGTAGAGTGACTACTCACAATAACCTAACCATTGAATTAATAGAGCTGGAGGAGAGAGGCTCGGGGGCTCTGTCATGGCTAATCGTGCCTGTGAACTTGACACAGCTCAGAAAAGGGAATCTCAATCAAGGAACTGCCCCCATCAGATTGCCCTATGGTCATGTCTGTAAGGCATCTCTCATTTGTTGACTGATGTGGGAGGCCCAGCTCATCCCTGGGCAGGTGGGCCTTAGTGTATAAGAAAGGCAGCTGATTAAACCAAGGAAAGCAAGGCAACAAGCAGCATTCTCCCATGGTCTCTACTTCAGTTCTTGCCATAAGTCCATGCCTTGATCTCCTTCTACTGTAAACTGTAAGCCAAATGAACCCTTTCCTCCCCAAAGCTGCTTTAGGTTGGTGTTTTATCACAGCCCTAGAAAACAAACTGAGATAGTCTCTAACATAAACAATAAGGAGAAGAAAATACTAAATTCTTTCATTTAAGTATTGAAATATCACATTGGCCAGGTATGATGGTGCATGCCTTTAGTCCAAGCCCTTGAGAGGCAGAGGCAGGAATTCAAGGCCAACCTGGTGCACAGAAAGAGACTATGCCTCAAATAAATAAATAAATAAAATATCACATTGTACCCCATAAATACATTACTACATATTAATTAAAAACAAAAATCAACAATAATTAAATAAGTATAAAATTTGTTCAAAAGCATATATGGTTTCTTTCTCAAAATAATGCATTATACTTTACCTACCTTTCTTGTGATTATGTGAAAAAATATCAAAGGCAAAGATTTTACAGCTTGATTTTGGCATTTTTGAATAATCACTATCATTGGCCTTACATCTGGAGGTCATTATTAAGTCAAAATAATATTATTTGGATATAAGCATTACTATACACCTACAGTCAATCTATAGCCACTCAAGATAGCTACTGAGACATTAATAGACAGATAGCAAATACAGCACCAATACAAGGATGACTTGCCTCTCAGAATGGAAAAGCATAGTGTGATTCTATAGTGCTATTTGGATGCAGCAAATTTTAAAACTCATCAACTGTTCAGTTCTGCAATTTTCTGTTAATATTTTTGGATGTCAACTGACCATCTGAAATTGCAGAAAGTAAAGCCATAAACAAAACTGAACTGCTATACAGGAAAAGTCAGCCATAAGGTCAACCTAATGAAAGTTGCCAGGACTTAGGATGTCCCTGTACAATCAGTAATTAGTCATGTGACCTTGAGAAGTTCAGCTCATCTGTGAATCAAGACACAGGATTTTAACTCCAACCTTAGACTTGACCAATAACAGCCCTTGCCTTAGGTCCCAGCCTGGATATCCTTGTCCAGTCCCTCCCTTCTTCCCTTTCTAATAAGCCATGGTGACTGACCCAAGAAATCTGCCTGTCACCTGCACAGTCTAGTCATTCTCTGGACCCAGGAGCACTCAAATTTTCCACCCAGGTACCATATTCCTGCTCTCGGGGTCACCATACACCTCTTTCCTGAGTCCACTCCTCTACAGGAGGTGCATAGCCCATCCTGTTTACCATAGGTTTGAAGGGTAGCTAAAAGGCAAGAGTTGGCAAAGAGAAAGGAGGTAGTTGGCGCACATGGTTAAGTGATTCCACACGTGTCTCTGCAAAGGTCTTTGTAATTCAGGACCAAGACAATGTTCTAGTTTGCTTTCTTGTGCTGTGGTAAACATCAGGACCAAAAATGACTTGAGGGAGGAAGGGTTATTTGGCTTACATTTCTGTATCACACTGTATTATTGATGGAAGCCAGGGTAGGAACTCACACAATGACCTCGAGGCAGGATCTAAAACTCAGACATGGAGGAACACTGCTTACTAGATTGCTCTCTCTGGCTTTCTCAACTAGCTTTCTTATACAGGCCAGGCCCACGTGCTGGATGACAGCACCCATAGTTTACTGGACCTTCCTACATCACTTAGTAATTAAGAAAATGCCTCATAGATATGGCCACAGGCCAATCTGATCAAGGCAATTTCTCAGCTGAGTTTCTCTCTTCACAGATAACCCTAGGTCTGTCTCATGTTGAACCTAATTACAACAGGCAACTATAAGATAGTTTTCCTATAGTCTTGTATTGAATTCTTGGTAGCCAAAAAAATCCCAAGTTCAAGTATAGCCTCTTCATTTACTATGAAAATAGTCTTGTTGGAATATCTTATATAGAGATGGTTACCATTTCTACAGATAACAACTGTTAGCATATGGGCTGCTGTGCATATTCTGCCCTAAGCCCTACAAATGTTACAGGTGTACCTGTCCAAAATCATACATCCCTAAAGTCAAATTTATTCTAAAGAAAAGAACACTGATACTGTATGTTCCTCTCTTTAAATCTTTTACTTATTCAAATTTCTCCCTCAGCAAATTGTTTCACATTTGTATGTGTGTACACACATGATGTGTGTGTGTGCATTCATGTGACTGTGGGCTTACATGTCACAGCACTTCTGAGGACCTGCCTCAGGTATCAATACTCATAATCTATCTTGTCTGAAACAGGGTCTCTTTTTGATTTTTACATTGCATATGCCATGCTAGCTGGCCCTCAAGACTGCCAGAAACATTTGTGTCTCTACCTCCCCCATGTAGGAGGAGCAGTAGGATTGTATATGCTTGAGCTACACAGCCAACTTTTATATGGGTTCCAGAGAATCAAAGTCAGCTTCCCTTGCCTGCACCGGAAGAACTTCCACCTGTGAAGTCATCTCACCAGCCCCAAATTGCTCAACTTTCCCAAGGATCAGTTTCTTTGTGTGTAAAAGGAAGTTAGTAGTTAAGACAAGATCACACAATCTACAGAAAAGTCTGACACTTAGTAGATCCTCAACATAGGCAAGTTCCTACAGTAAAAGAAAACTAATTTTTTAAAAGGGTGGAAGCAATCCTGCAAGCATTCTTCTGGTATTTTCCCACATGGAGTTGAACATGTGTGTCCAAACAAAACCATGTCCGCGAGGGTTTACAGCAGCTTCAGTCGCCTTTGTTAGAACCTCAAATGACACATGTCCCTGCAGGATGACCTTCACCAGGTAAGCAGACAGATATGCATGAGCTAGAAAGTCACGAAAAGCCACAAAGGCAGCGACAGCATGTGACACGGCAAAAGCCGCCATTCTGAAGGGTTAAGTTCTGCTTCATCCCAGATGCCTGACATACTGGAGAAGGCGAAATGAGGAATTGGTAAACAAAGAGTGGTTGCCAGAGTTTGGGGAAGGAGAGGAGGATGAATAAGTAGAATACAGATTTTTTTTTTTTTTTTAGGGCAGTGAAAACACTGTATTTAACACCGTGATTATACAGATCCGTGTCATCATGTATTTTTCCATAGGGCATATATCTCCAAAGACCTAGCATGAACTATGGTCTCAGGTAAAAACATAACCATCCTGGCCATTGGGTGTAGCAATATATGCTTTGGTGAAAGATGCAGATGTTGGGGTTTGCTATACATAGATGGGGCTATATAACTATAAAAGAACTCTATTTTCTACTCAGTTATTCTGTGAATTTAAACTGATTTTTTTTTCAAATCAGTTCTTTTTTTCCTTTTAGAGGGTCAAAGAAGATAAATATTGTTACATCTACATTCTGTTCCACCCCGTTCCTCCCTCCACAGCAGAGTGTCTGATGATAGAGAAATTATTTCAAAGATCAGCAATGATGAAGTTATCTGAAATGAGGAACTTGAACTCATCAACAGAGAAAGTTGTTCAATATGAGAGACAGATGTTCTTTCCAGCTGTTTGCAGATAATCTCACCAGCAGTGTCAGACTTAGAGTTCCAGAAATACAAAAATGCTAAAGCAGCAGTAACTTGGAGAACAGTTTGCAGCCAGGATTTTAAGCCTTGGAAGGCATGAAGGGCAGGACATGCTATGTAGAGGGGTTTTCATTAACACTAGCAGAATCAATATTTTTTTCCCAGTAAATCTACTGAGGAGTATTTGAATGCTCTTTCAGATAACACATGGTTTTGCTTTTTCACGTTGTGACTGCAGAAAATGGTTAGTGAGGTCAGATGAAATTGAATTCACACCAAAATCACTGGCCCCTTCAGGAAGTGAAGTGCCGAATGTCCTGCGGAGAGCATGAGGAGCGTGCACAGAGGTGGCTTTTGAGGAGCTGAGGCTGCCAGTGCTCCAGCCTCCAAGTTCCTCCAGGTGGTAATGTTCAAGGAAAAGCACTGGTTTCCCCATGTCTACTGCTGGGGGTGGGGGGAGTGGTAAGAAATGAAATAACGAAATGATCGGGTAAAGCTCCCAGGGGTGAAAGACATTGCTGAGGTGTGAACACTACTATGTGAATCCAGGACACAGGCACAGACTGGAAGGCTCCGTCTCCTTCTTGCCTGCCTGCCTGGTTTTGTTTTTCTTTTTTTGTGTGTGTGTGTTTGTTTGTTTGTTTCAGATAAGACAAGCAACATCAGAATAAACAGAATCTAGACTAGGCAAGCCAAGACACACCTGAGCATCTCTGTTCTATGTAAAGAAGTCGGTTAAAGCAATGAAATTCTTCAAGACAGCTCAGGGAATCCACCTGCTACACCATTGGTCAAGCTTCGGTTAGGCATTGCCTCTAGTTTGGCTCTACAGATGAAATGCAATACTGAAAATCTGCAAGGGGTCCAGAAAAAAAACGAAATGAAAAACATGGGCCCAAGAGGGAACTATGGAAGAAATGAGGCTTATTTAACCTAGAAAAGAAGCGGCTCAAGGGACTCTTAGTAATTTTCTTTAAATAGATAAAGGGCTAATGTAAGAGTGACATGAACATGGTTATTTCTACTGATAACAGCTTAGTGGGTGATATTGTAGCAGAAAAAAATCAGTTAGACATCAGGAGACTTAGGAAGGTGTGGGATCTCCTGAAAACTATGAAACAGCAAGAGTCGGTCTTAATAATAGGAGTTTTAAAAAAAAGACTTCTGTAGACAGTCTTACAGTGTAGGGAGAGATACTGAAATGGGCTTCTACAAGTCTGCTCTCCAAAGAACAAATATTCTTAAGATGAAAATACCACCTCAGAAATACCCTCAACTTTGGAATCTCCATCCCTTAAGTAAATAATGTGAATACAGTAAATAACACCAGCAAGGCAAAGCATTTAAAAGATACCACCACACACCACAGTGGTTTCTTAGGCATATCCTAAAATGGTTCTCAGACAAGGTTTTAATAAGTCAGCAGGGAGATTACAATCAAATTAAACATCAATTTTGATCCCTACAGTTTTATATGAACTGATTCTTGCTATGTATTTCTCTCCCCTCTCTCTCTCTCTCTCTCTCTCTCTCTCTCTCTCTCTCTCTCTTAGCTGAAATGTCTCAGCTAAAATCTGCCCTCAGTGACCACACAAGGTGACATCAGGTACTATTTGCTATGAATCCTTCAGCATCTATAATGCAATATATGTACACTATATATATGTACACATATGGCAGCCCCATCATGTATCAAATCAAGCAGTCATGTTGATCAAAGCTCAACTGTATACATAGTACAGGGTTCAGTCAACAGGCTGGATCTAGTGACCTAAAGCTAATGTCCCTTCTTAGAAGTCAAACCCACCAACTCTTGACTGTGCTTTTTCTTAATACTCAGGGAATCTATACTTTTTTAAAAATGTTTGCATGGAAGGGTATGATTTCTACATATTGCCTAGGTACTTCTTCTTAAATACAAATATACACTGTGATGTCTGGTCTGTGACAACCAGGGAACATAATTTTGCATTGTTAGCTCTCTCTGGGGCAGCAGGAAACCTTGCCAAGAATCTGCCTTGTAAGGTCCTTTGCAGCCATATCATCAACTTTCTTTATTCTTGAGAGTCCATATGAAACAAACACTTGGGACATTTCAAACCTGAAAACAGTCTTAGAGCATGGTCCAGGAGTAATGTAAGCCTTAACCACAAACTCTTCAGTACTTGTCTGTGACAGAGATCTGAATATCACATCAGTGATTCTACACAGTCTAATACTCAGAGCAGTAACTGCAGGGATGGCAGAGAGAAAGTTTTCAAAAGTGCAAATTGTCTACTCTACCTCAGACCCCTGGAATTAGAAACTCAGTTGGAGGGGCCAGGAATCTACATTTATGGAAACCCCTGTGCCCACTTTCCCTCACCCCTTTCCCATCTATGGCCAGGACTATGATGGTCTCTAAGGCTTGAGAGCCACTGAATTAGATTTTGATAGCAAGTCAATGGATCATCCTGTACCAGGAATTCAAATGCTGTGAACTTGGGATGCTGGAGAACAAATTCCCAAAGGGCAGTTGCATTATGGAGGGCAGGGTGCCATTGCTAACCTGCTGTGTGAGGAGAGAATGGGCAATTTCTCCTTGGAGGACTTTAGATTTAAGAAGAAGCAATGTGGTATTCTGGAAAGGAGATGTGTCATCCATCTAATGGAGGCTTCTCACAGCCTACCATTCCATGGGGAAGGATGAGTAATGGCTCTCCTTCCCAAAAGGGCAGGTTTAAAAATGCAGTGGTAGTTAACACTGCTGATGTGAAACAGTATTTAAAAAGAAGGCAGACGGCCGGGCACCTAAGGAAACACCACACCAACTGGCAACTCTGTTTTGGTTTTGCTATGGTTTGGATGCGGGTTAACCTCAAACATTAAATATGCTGGAAATTGCCCGCCCCCTGCGCCGTCTGGTAAAATGAAAGAACTGGTGGGACCTTTAAGGGGTGAGGTCTAGTGGGAGACTGAAGGCCTTGCAATGCAATCAGAACCCCAGTTATTTCTCAAGACAGTGTTGTTTGTTTAAAGCAAGGCCAGGCCATTAGCTCAGCCTTTCTGCATCCCTTTCTGCTTCTCTACCCTAGTATCATTCAGCCAAAGGGGCTCTCGCCAGAATCTGACAGGGTAGGGTCGCCTCATCACAGCCTTCCAGCCTCACGTTCTTGGTTATAGCAATGGAAATAAAAACAGATACAGTTGTGTTTTGTTTGTTCCCTACTAGGGTCACTAAGAAACTCTCCCTCCTGAGTTTACAGGAGCTATCAAGGAGAACGTAGAGCAGTAACAGCCAAGGAAGGAACCATTTCTTGGGTCCCTCCTGCCTCACACCTGCCGCACATGGGTCCAAGGCTCAAAAAGATGCCAGTCCTAATTGAAATGGAACAGGTCTAGGTTGAGACATGTGGTCCATTTTCTTGCCTAAAACCTCCTAATTTTCTGCGGCTATGTTGTATCCAGAAAGTTTAAAAATAAATAAATAAATAAAAAAGAAGCGGGGGTGGGGGGGGGTACAATGAGGATAGTAACTAACAGAGCACAAAACATGGAACCACTCTTGCTAAGACACTTGAGCCGTGCAGGGAGTTAAAGAAAAAGCATGGTCTCCAGAAGGTGCAACAGCCTGATAAAGTGCTTTGGAACGCTCTGCTCAGTTTTCATTTTACAGGTGTGTATATTTCTAATCCTTTGTGTTTAGAAGACGAGACCATCCATCAAATACCATTGTCCCCTCCCTCTTTTTTCCTTAACCTTTCAAGGATGCCTGGCCGGTTTTAACTTAGTCACTGGCTGTTGGTTCAGGTTGCATCAGTGCAAAACATTTGCTTGTTCGTATTCCTAATTTTCTGGACATAAATCGAAGCCAGGGCTTTGAGAATGCCGAGTATGAGTACTGTCACTAAAAGCCACCCTTCCGACTTTTCTACTCAGTAGTCCTTCAGTCTGTCTGACCCCTCGGAAATCCCTCTCAAAACAGTTTGGTTCCTGAACATGGAAGACCTATTGTCTGTATAATTCCCCCGACACTTAGTCATGTTCTTGTTTTCACATCCCTCCTTTCCACAGCTCCCCTACACTCTGTGTATCACTCAGATACAGACTCTAAGCATTCCAACTCTCTAACCATGTTTGAACCCATCAAAAGCAATTGTAAGCTTTACTTACATATATGAATTCCAAACACTATGACAGAATATTCATTTCGTGATAACTTCTAGATTAACTTCTGGTTGTTTGAACCTTTGGCTTCAGCTCCAGTTCACACTGGGCTAGGCATCACAGACACAAACTGAAAGTGTCTATACATAAAGCCTGTTTCGTACCTTAGACATGGTCTATCTAAAACCAGTTTGCTCAAAAAAAAAAAAAAAATGTGAAAGCAATATATAAGGCTATAGAAGATAAACACTGGTGCCTAGAAACTGCTAATAAATGAATACTTGGCTGGGAGGAGAAAACAAGAGAAAAACAATGAGATTCCTGATAGAGCCAGTGCCTGGGGCACCAGAGCATGACATAGTCCAGGTCGAGCTTCATCTATATCCCGAGGTCCTCAACAGCCTCTTCCCTCTAAAAACTCAGTCCTGTGCTTCAGAGGCAGCACACTTAGATGATTGTGCTAGTCTGTTCTCAGCTCCTCCTCTATGTTCTATTTCTAGCTTATAATTGGTTCAAGCTGCAGCTGCAGCACTAAAGGCTAGTCCACTTCCCAGGCTGCTCACGTGACGCTCATTTTCTAATAGATATCGCTTCCTCTCACTTTATGAAATGGGCTTATATCTTAATGTTTCTACACCAAGAGTGTCTATAATTGCACTGATGTGCTCAGATGATGTTCCCCTTTCTACCACCAAGCCTGTTCTCATTCCTGTGTAAGATTTGCAGCTGGCTTGAGGGCTCAATCCAGCTGTTCATCTGGCTCTGGGGATAGAACTATATCTTGTGCTTTTTTTTTTTTTTTTTTTACCAATTGCAATTTAATATTGCCCTAGTTTGCTTTCTGTTAGTGTGCTAAACACCATGACCAAAAGCAATTTGGAGAAGGAAAAGGTTTATTTCACCTTACACTTTATAGTCCATCATTGAGAGAAGCCAGAGCAGGAACCTGGAGGCAGGAACTGAAACAAGGGATACGGAGAAATGCTGAGTATTGGCTTTTTATCCATGATTTGTTCATCTTGTTTTCTTATCCACCCAAGACCACCTACCCAAGGGTGGCCCTGCCCACTGTGGACTTTACCCTCCATATTAACGGTTAATCAGGAAAATGTCCTACAGACTTGACTATAAGCAATGTGATAGAGGTAATCCTTCAATTAAGGTTTTCTTTTCCCAAATGACTCTTGCTGTGTCAAGTTGACAAAACAAAACTAGCCAACACAAACATCATCTACTGCCAAGTCAAGAATATCTTGATTAGTGTCACATGTAATATTATTTCCAGCCTTCCTCCACCCCTGCTACTATTATACCCAAAGAGGATGTGTCATAAAAGACTCTAAATAGGATATTCAGGGAGCAGACAGAATATAGATTTAGGGGTTGATCCAGTTTAATCCCAGCTGTTAAATCCACTCATTCATTCATTTTATATTTAGTTAGTAATTACTGAACATCTGCCATATGACAAGAAGTCACATGGGCACTGGGCTTGCAGTAATGAAGAAGATACACTCTCTGCTTGCCTCTGTGAAATGTAGAGCATAGCAGGGTGTGTGCCTTGGTGGTGGGATTCCAGGAAGCTCACAGGATGCAGAGAGGTACCCTGCATAGCCTGAGAGAGAAGATGTTGGCAGACACACAAGCCAGGCTGATGGCGAAAGGAAGAACATCAATATGAGGATAGAAGAACAGTCTAGGTGTGGAGATTAGGAAGAGAGAAACCTACGGAGGAGAACTCATAGCAGGGTGTGGAAATGCAGGAAGTCTGATGTTGCTGAAAAGTAAGGGTAAGAAAGAGCAGGAAATGTCATAGACACAAAGCCTCACTCATCATCCCAATGTGTCTGAAGTCAACGGTTGTAACAGTGGAAACAGTGTACAGAAGGCCAACTGCAGAACTAGGGTTTTGTATTTACAAAGCTCAATGTCAAGGGTGTGGAGAGAAGAAATTGGACGGATAAGGAAACAGCAGGAAAGAAGTTGGTTGGGAGGCTATTGCTATAATCAAGGTCACAAATGGTAAGAACCCGAACTAAGGCTTTGGCAGAGGAGAGAGTGCATGTGAGAGTTAGGAGCCAAAACCAAGAAACAAGTTGAACATGGGATGGGGGTGGGGGACAAAGAAGAAGGGAAGAATGACCTCCAGGTTTCTGACTCATGCCACTGTGTCATTCCTAGGAAGGGGACTCTTGGAGATGTAGATTTGGGGATGATGATGATGATGGAACTTTAGGAGGGTTAAATTTAAGACACCAATGACACTGGCAACTATAGGAAACAATGAACATGGGGCTAATTTGTCTGGAGCTCAGACATTTCAGTTTAAAAAAATCACTGGCATGCGAGAGACAAGTAAAGGCATGCAGCAGCTGAGATTGCTCAGAGAGGGTATACAGAGAAAAAAAAGGACTGTGAAGAGTAACAAATGTGTTAGTCTATGAATTAGATAACGTGTGGACCCAACCAACTGTAATGTCCCTCCCCAACAAAGTGCACTACAGGTATGCTGGCAACAGCAGGCTTCATCATCATTAACGTTACCATTTATAATAAAAATTATACCTGCATTTTCACAAGGCATTCAGGTAGGTGTCTGACTTTTCAGACAAGATCAGGCATGCTCAGGGTGGTAAAGCCATAGTCTGTGACTATTTTTCATAACACCTCTTAACACAGTCGGATAAAATCTGGACCTCTGTAGAGGGGAGTTGATAGTTACCAGGATGAAGACCTCTCAGCAAAACCACACACCTAAGGAAAAAAACTGGCAAGACCATGAGACTCCAACATAAAAACATGATTTAATGCACAGATTACTATTTCATTGATTCTGTTCTATGTGCAGCCCGTTCATGGAAACAGTAGGTGAATGTATAATGCTGAGCATAGATTTGGAAAAGAAAAAAAAAAGTAACAAATATTAGCCACCTCAGAAGTGGCTACAAGTGGCAGAGAAACTGTATGTATTTGGCTGTTGGGAGAGTTGAAAGCCTTCATTTAGGGGAAGACACAAAGCATAGGTAAGTGAAAGAATAAACATCAGAGCTGGGTATACAGAGCCAACTCAAAGATCTCTCAGTCTTAGCCCGAGTCACATATGAAGTCCACCACAAAGCAGATCGTACTGTCCTCCACCCACATCTGTTCTCTTTCTCTGAAGAACTAACTGCTACTGTCACCCCACCAGATGCAGACTCTGGGCTCCATTCCTCCCTTATCATAACCACCTCATGCCATCCATGTTGCATCATGACAGCACTCCAGCATCACAAGCAGGGTGGTCCCTCGAAAACCTGAACATCCCCTCATGACTCCCCTGCTCTGTGACTGCAGTGGCTCCCCACTAATGCAGGAAAAAAATCCAAATACTGATGGTGTAAAAGACACCCCAGCCAGATCCCTGCTTGCTCGCCATTAGCCCACCAACTCCTCCGTATTCCAAAGATCACGAGACTCTCTGGCACCTCCAGGCATTTCTCAAAGCCCCTGGGGATTCTTTGCCATGTCATCTGCCAGGACTCTGCCTCAGAGACCCCTGTCCCTGAACCTGCCTGATCACCATCCTTTTATGGCATCATAAGTAGAGATGTCCCCACACTGTGCCCTGCACACAGGTAGCACCCATCATATTCTACCACAGTTGAATGTACAAACATATGTCTCCTCCTTCTAGAGTAACCATTTGAAAGGAGAGTCACTTCTTAGCCTTATATCCACCATACTTAGCCAGTGCTTGGCATACAGCTCAATATGTGGTTGTTTCCATTAATACCTCATTCATCACTCATATACTAGTACTTACTACTTTTAACAATGGGATTTTCACTCGATGCTCTATTCATCAGTCTTTTATGAATAGAGTTTGAGTAAGGAAGCTACATAGAACTGTCTTGTTACATTGATAAATATTGATTCTAAACTTAAAAGGTACCTAAATTCCTAGAACCATCCCTTGACCTAGCATAAGCACATCAAAATTAATTCATCTAATGAGAACCATCTAACTGTATTCATGTCTCTAACTTTAGCAAAATCACAATTCACTAAATTCACTGTAAACAGGGGCATTTAAGGGAGTTCTTTCAGACTAAACAAAACAATAAATGGACCAATTTGGGGTGTGGCTTTTTTTTCTTTTTGATTTTTTGAGACATAGCCTAAGCTGATCTCAAACTCCTTACATAGCTGAAGCTAGTCTTGAACCCCTGATCTTCCTATCTCCACCACCCAAGCTGGATTACAGGCATGTACCACCACTCAGCTCTGAAGTGAAGTTTGATGAAGAAAGCTATAAAAATCTACAGGGAGTTATAAAAGGATAGACTATGTAAAAGTAAAATCGGCAAAAGCATAAACTAGCAACTCACAAAAGAAGCAGAGCTGCCACAGAAGTGTGTCAGAAGACAGTCCGTGTTAACAAGACCAAGTACTCTAAAACAATACAACAATGACTAAAACATTTTAATCCAACAATGACTAAAGAAGTACATCTTGTCTGCATTTGGACAAGTGTATAGAAATAATCTCATACTGTCAGTAGCAGTGTGAATTCACATTGTACCTTTGGAGGGAAATTGTATTATATTCTTTAATAGTAAATATCCTTTCACTCTTATTTCTAGGAATTATTCCTCTATAAATAATTGTATAAATACACACAGTACACATGCATAGCATTATATTCACAGCATAGTTAGAATAGCAAAGACGTTTGCCATAATCATACATTCATCATGTGGTACTAAATGACTTTTGGTCCATCTAGGCAAGATCACTCCATTATATGTATATATATATCCATTTAAAAAAAATGAAAAGAGAGCCCCCAACTCCAGTTGATCACCTTGGGAAGCCTCAGACCACCGCACACAGGGAAGCAGGTTAGCTAACTGAAAATATTCACTTCCTCCTCCTCTCCTCCATATCCAGTCCCCCAGTCTCATCCCCAGCTCTGTAGTGGACCACTGACTGCAGCCTCCCCTTCCTTTCTGCCCCCATCTCCAATGGGTCACTCAGATCTTCTTCAATCTCTTCAGTCATCCTGCTATCCCAGCTCCAACCCCATCAGGAATTCTTGGGGACACCACCTGCCAAGCCTGCCAGAGAAGCAGTAGGCCAGCAAAGCAGGCAGGCCAGCTTCAGATGCTCACTCTCCCTCCTCTACTCCAGATCCAATACCCCAGTCTCATCCCCAGCACTCCAGCAGACTGCTTGCTGTGGCTTCCCCTCACTCTCAGTCCTCATTCCCAGGGAGCTAAGCAGATCCTGGTGGGACACCCCGCTGTCCTTCCTTCTTTGAACCTGTCCATCCTCCACCTCTCCTAGACCATCCCAGTTCCTAAGTGCCAGCTTCCAACACCTAGAAACACATTTTATCCAGAACCCCCAGTGGCCACACCTAGCAGGATCCCAGAAGAATCCCCTACAAGGCAACACACAGCCACCACACCCTCCTAAGAACCAGAGAGGGCAATGGAAAGCAAAGAACAGAGTTCTATCATGACAGTTAGGGTGTTTGGCCATCTAATCACCATCCAGTGACTGATGGAAGCAAATGCAGAGATCCATTGCCAAGCCCCAGGCAGAGCTCCAGAAGTTCAATCAACAAGAGAGAGGAGGGAATATATGAGCAAGAGATATTGAGACCATGATTGGAAAAAGCACAGGGACAAATAGACAAACTAGTGGAAACACATGAACTGTGAACCAATAGCTGAGGAGCCCCCATGGAACTGTACCAGGCCCTCTGGATAAGTGAGACCGTTGATTAGATTCAACTATTTAGGAGACCCCCAGGCAGTGGGACCAGGGCCTGTCCTTGGTGCATGAGCTGGCTTTTTGGAACCTGGGGCCTATGCTGAGACATTTTGCTCAGGCTTGGTGTAGGGAGGAGGGAACTGGACCTGCCTCAGCTGAATCTACCAGGCTCGGCTGATTCCCCAGGGGAGACCTTGCCTTGGAGGAGGTGGGAATGAGGGGTGGATTGGGGGGGAGGACTGGAGAGTGGGAGGAGGGAGGACAGGGGAATCTGTGGCTGATATGTAAAATTAAATTACTTATAAAACAAAAATATATATTAAAAAAAGAAACCAAAGAACAAAGCACCCATCTGGAGTATTTCCTCTGAATTTGTCAAATGTTTATAGACTAGACATTGTTGATATATTTATTGCCCTTATATATTGTATATAGTTATTGTACTTATTATATATAGTTTTTCTTATATTAGTTAGAACCTTTTTTTAATTTTAGATCAAAATGGGGGAATATGGTGATATTTTGTTTGTGCTCCAACAAAAATAAGGCTTGCCTGGAGATCAGAGGGCAGAGCTAGCCACTAGTTAACCAGAGGCTAGGCAATGGTGGCTCATGCATTTAATCTAATATCTGACTCTGGATTTTTAATCATTAAGACCAATTAGGATTTGCGCTACACCCACACAAAGACATGAATTACAATCATCCCAAATCCAGATGCCTAGACACCAATGTAAAAATACAATCAGTAGGAGCCAGGACAATATGTCCCCAGCAACCCTACCATAGCAGGCCCTGAAAAATGCAACACAGCTGAAACACAAGACAAAGACCTTAAATCCGCTTTATGAATGTGACAGAGGTCACTGACAAGGAAATGGCTAAATCTGTTCATGAAAACATAAACAAAACAGTTCAGGGCCTGGAAGTAGAAACAGAATCAATAACAAAAACCCAAACTGAGGGAAATCTGGAAATGAAAACTTTTGGAACTCTAATAAGAACCTCAGAGGCAAGCCTCACCAACAAGAGATGGAAGAAAGAATCACAGGCATTGATAGAAGAAATGGATACCTTGGCCAAATAAAAGGTTAAATCTAAAAAAAAAAAAAAATCCCAGCACAAAACACCCAGGAAATCTGAGACACTATGAAAAAAAATCCAAGAAAAATAGGAAGAGAGAGAAGAAACGCAGCTCAAAGAAAATATTTTCAACAAAATTATAGAAGAAAATTTCCCTAACCTGAAGTATCAGATGCCTATCAAAGTACAAGAAGCATAGAGAACACCATATAGCCTGGGCCAGAAAAGAAAGACTCCCTCAGCACATAATAATCAAAACACTAAATACAGAAAACAAAGAAAGAATATTAAAAGCAGCAAGGAAAAAAAAGCCAAGTAACACATAAAGGCAGACCTGTCAGAATAACACCTGAGTTCTCAATGGAGACTCTAAAAGCAAAAGCATCTAGAGAGATATCTACAGAATCTTAAAGAGACCACAGATGCCAGCCCAGATTACTACACCCAGTAAAACTTTCTATCACAATAGATGGAAAAGTAAGACATTCTGTGATAAACCAAATTTAAACAATATCTATCCACAAACCCAGCCCTACAGAATACAGCATTGCTAGAAGGAAAACTCCAACCTAAAGAGGTTAATCATACCTAAGAAGATAACAGGAAATAAATAATCTAAGACAATCAAATAAAAATGGGAAACACACACACACACACACACACACACACACACACACACACACACACAAAATAACAAGGACCAATAAGCACTGCTTTTTATATCTCTCAACATCAGTGGTCTCAATTCCCAATAAGAAGACACAGACTAATAGAATGGATACAAAAGCAGGATCCATCCTTCTTCTGTGTCTAAGAAACACACCTTAATATCAAGGATACACGTCACTTCAGAGTAAACAGATGGAAAAAAAAAAAAACTATTCCAAGCAAAGGTACCTAAGAAACAGGCTTTTTTAGCCATTTTAATATTTGGCAAAATAGACTTCAAACCAAAACTAATCAAGAGAGACAGAAAGGACACTGCATACTCAAAGAAAAATCCACCAAGAGAACATTGCAATTCTTAACATCTATGCAACAAATACAAAGGAACCCAAGTTTATAAAAAAAAAAAAAAACACTATGACAGCTTAAGTCACACATTGACTCTAACACACTGATAGTGGGAGTCTTCTATACCCCACTCTCATCAAAAGGCAGATCATCTAGACAAAAGCTAAACAGAGAAATACTGGAACAGATATTATAAACCAAATAGACCTAAAACATACTTGCAGAACATTTCACCCAAACATGCCTCATGGAACTTTCTTCAAAACTGACCACCTATTTGGACACAAAGCAAGTCTCACCAGATAGAACACAACTGAATGATCACTCTACCTATCTGAGTGCCATGGATTAAAGCTGGATATCAATAACAAAAGGAACAACAGAAAGCTCCTAAAAACTGAACAAGTCACTACTGCATGGGTCAAGACAGAAATTAGGAAACCAATTAAAGATTTTCTAGAGTTGTATAAAAATAAATACACAACATACCTGAACTTATGAAACACAATAAAGGTGGGACTGAGAGACAAATCCATAGTACTAGGTACATAATGAGAGGTCTCATAGTAGTAACTTAACAGTATACAAAAACTTCTAGAACACAAAGAAGAAATCACAACTAAAAGGAATAGATGGCAAAAAATGATCAAACTCAGGGCTGAAATCAATAAAATAGAAACAAACAAAAGAATCAATGAAATGAGTTGATTGAGAAAATGAACCAGATTGACAGGCCCTTATCTAAATTAACTAAAAAGTGGAGAGAGGCTGTCCAAATTAACAAAACTAGAGATGAAAAGATGGACATAACAACAGACACCAAGGAAATCTAAAGAATCATAAAGACGTATTTTAAAAACCTGCACTCTACCAGATTGGAAAATCTAAAGGAAATGGATAATTGTATTGATACATATCACTTATAAAGTTAAATCAAGATCAAATAAGCAATTTAAACAGATCTATAACTCCTAGTGAAATAGAAACAGTAATTAAAAAGTCTCTCAACCCAAAAAAAAAAAAAAAAATCCCAAGACCAGATGGTTTTAACAAAGAATTCTATCAGACTTTCAAAGAAAGTTAATGCCAATATTCCTCAAATTATTCCACAAAATGGAAACAAAAGAAAAATTGCCCAATTTGTTTTGCAGTGCCACAGTACCCTGATTGATACTCCAATCATATAAAGACTCAACTAAGAAAGAATTACGAACCAATTTCCTTTATGAAAAATAGATGTAACAATTGTCAATAAAATTTGCAAATTAAATCTAAGAACACATCAAAATGAGCACCCACCATGATCAAGTAGGCTTCTTTGCATAGATGCAGGGGTGGTTCAACACACATACACAGATAAATATAATCCACCATATAAATGAACTGAAAGACAAAAATCACATGACCATCTCATTAGATGCAGAAAAGGCATTTGACAAAATCTAACACCCCTTCATGACAAAACTCCTGGAGAGATTGAAAATACAAGGGACATACCTAAATAAAGGCAATTTATAGCAAGGTGATAGCAAACATCAACTTAGAAGGAGAGAAACTCAAAACAATTCCACTAAAATCAGAAATAAGACAAGACTTTGCACTCTATCTAGTCCATATTGTACTTGAAGTCTTAGCTAGAACAATAAAGTAGCTGAAGGAGATCAAGGGGATCCAAACTGAAAAGGAAGAAGTTAAAGTATATTTATGTGTAAATGATATAATAGTACACATATATGATCCAAAAAATTCTACTGGAAAATTCTCGCAGCTGATAAACACTTTCAGCAAAGTAGCTGAATACAAAATTAACTCACAAAAAACAGTAGCTTTCCTATACAAATGGCAAATGAATGAAAAAAGAAATCAAGGAAACAACACCGTTCACAAAAGTCTCAATATAAAATAACTAGAAAAGAGTTTCTAAACAGAACACCATTAACACAGGCACTAAGATCAAAAATTAGTAATTGGAACTTCATGAAATTGAAAAGATACCATCTTTTGTACAAAGCAGCAGCCTCCAGAATGGGTAAAAAAGGGTTTTTTCAATTACACATCTGATAAAGGACTAATATCCAATATATATAATTGATATATAAATTAGATATCAAGAAAACAAATAACCCAATTAAAATGGGGTAAAGATATAAACAAAGAATTCTCAAAAGAGGAAACTCAACTGGCTGAGAAACAAAAGAAATGTTCAACATTCTTAGTCATCAGGAAATGCAAATCAAAACTACTTTGAAATTTCATCTTATACCCATCAGAACAGCTAAGATCAATAAAAGCAAATGGCAGCTTATGCTGAGAACAATGTGGAGTAAGGGGAATACTCATTCATCGCTGGTAGGAATGAAAACTTGTATAGCCACTATGAAAATTAGTGGTGGTTCCTCAGGAAGATGGGAATCAATGTACCTCAAGATCTAGCTATATCATTCTTGGGCATATGCCCAAGGGATGCTTCATCTTACAACAGAGACACTTGCCAAACCATATTATTGCCATTCTAGTCAATATAGCCAGAAACTGGAAACAACCTAGTTGTCTCTCAACAGATAAAGATATGGATAAAGAAAATGTGGTACATTGATACAATGGAATACTATTCAGCCATTAAAAATGAAATCATGGGCTGGAGAGATGGCTCAGAGGTTATGAGCACTGACTGCTCTTCCAGAGGTCCCAAGTTCAATTCCCAGCCACCACATGGTGGCTTACAACCATCTGTAATGAGATCTGGTGCCCTCTTCTGGTGTGCAGACATACATACAAACAGAACTCTGTATACATAATTAATAAATAAATAAATCTTTAAAAATTGAAATCATAAAACTCACAGGTAAATAGATATGGCTAGAACTATGAAGAATCATCCTGAGCAAGGTAAACCAGATGCAGAAAGAAAAATATGGTATGTATTTATTTATATGTAGATATTAGCTGTTAAGTCAATGATAACCAACATACAGTCCATAGAACCACAGAGGTTAGGTATAGAGTAAGGGACTAGGTGAGGAGCAGATAAGAGACCCAAGGAAAGGGAATTACAATAGATAGTTATGGATGGATGCAGGGAGGGACTGGAGCTGGAGGATAAAATGCAGACAGTGAGGACACAGGGGGACAAGGGAGGGAATATGGGAAGATACATCTAATGCTACGGGTCATCTGAGGAATGGTATGGAAACCTAACACAGTAGAAGCTTCCTAAAATACATACAAATATGAGGTGAACTAAATGAAATCTCCAAATAACAGGGAAGACAGAGCCCCAGCTGGACATCATTTGTCACCAAATGAAGCTTCCAGTCTTTGAATTGGGTTTCATTTAATTGAGTCGTTGGCCAAAGGAGCCTCATGGGAATCCCAGACTACCCAGGCTGTTGCCAATCTATAGACTATTCTATAGCAAGACCTCATTTGTGAAGACAACAGCTACACAGTTCAGTGAGCATAGAGAAGTTGAGCTTATGGCTACTCAGAGCCTTTACCCCCAAGTGCTAGTGTCTCAGGTACAGGAAGGTACTCTGCATGCTACCAAAGGAGAACTGTAAACACAAGCCCTTGGATCTACAATGATGTTCTGTCTGCAAGATATACTAGTGCAATGGTGGCTCAAAGCTTGCGAGAGTAACTAATAAATGTCTGGTTTGACTTAAGGCCTACTCCATGAGATGGAACCCATACCCCAACACTCCTTGGGAGACCAAAAACCCAAGACTAGATAGCCCAAGGACCTAGGGTGAATCAAAATACTACTGGTCTTTTTTTTTAAGTAGCAATAAAATGACTCCTAATGACATTCTGCTATACTCAGATCAGGGATCAGCCACTGTCAGAGAAGTTTCCTCCTGCAGCCGATGGGAACAAATACAGAAACCCACAGCCAAACAATATGCAGAGAGTGAGAGACCTTGAACACTCAGCTCCAAATGGGCTGTCTCCATCAAATCCCTCCCTTTGGGGCTCCGGGAAAAGGAGGCAGAAAGAGTATCCTTTGTATATGTGTATTATGGCTTCTGGGTTGGTGTTTTTATGGGATTCCCAAGTGCGTGAATGAGGAGATCTCCATGTCTGTATCTGCTTCTTATGTCTCTTCTTGGGCTCTTTTCCTTTCGTTTGTTTTGTCCTATTCCAATTATTAGTTTTTGTTTTATCTTACAATTTTCCCTCAAAAGCCTATTTATTTCTAATGAGAGACAGGAAGGGGTTGGATTTGGATGGGAGGGAGATGGGGAGGAACTGGGAAGAGTAGAAAGAGGGAAAAGGTCATCAGGATATAGTATGTGTGGGGGGGAACTATTTACAGTAAAAGGGAAAAAAGAAAAAGAAAAGAATGACTTGAGGGCTCTCAAGTTGGCCCAGAGGGTAACAGTGCTTGCCATACAAGGCTCACACTTGAGTTCAAACCCCATGACTCACATGGAAGGAGACAATGGACTCTCACAAGCTGTCTTCTGACATTTATACAACACACACACACACACACACACACACACACACACACACACACACAAATGTTTAAAAATTATTCAATGTGTTCTGAGATAGAAACAAGCTCAATACAGTCTGTGTGAAAGAGAAAATTATAGAATAATTATACAAAATAAGTTAACTGAAATAAGAATACTTATAAAATTGTTAACTCCTTTGAGTATTGGGGTACCATCTGTGACATTAATAACTATTTTATTGAAATCAGTTTTTACATGAATGAACCTCAACAGAAAAATAATTATAATCATAGAGTCTCAAGTTCAATGTGAATTTTCTCTTGATATACTAAAAAAACAAGTGCAGATTATTAAAATAAAATATGGGGCTTGGGGGTATAACTCAGTGGCTTAGTACATCCTTAGCAAGCAGGAAATCTGGGTGCAACCCCCAGCCCTGAAAACATACATGAAATATTCATCCCCTCCCCACATAAATCCAACTCTCCTGTGTCACACTAATATTTCTCATATTCAGTTTGAGAATCAGCATGAGTGTGGACAGAGAAAAGCCAGTTCTGTCGTTCTCTCACTGGGAACTACCAAGACCTCTGCTGTGGGGTGCATTGGATAGTGTGAGGAACTCCTCCATCACAGCTGTCTGGGGCATTTGAATGTGTATAATGAGCACACAATGCCTTTGTACTCAAGAATTAATACATATTTATTCTGAGGTTTCCCTGGCTTGGGTTATCTGTCAGAGAAACAAATACACTAGCTAGACCTAAGAGGACGTGCAGGAACTGCCAATTAGTCACCTTTGAAATGAGGCCCAAGCTGTGCTCTGGCCACAGATGATGGCTGTCGACCAAGTGTCAAGCAGGACCACTATGTGATGTTGAGTGAAGGTGCTGCATGCATGGCCAGTTTGTTAATGAAGTCACTGCCACATTGCTATCCTCGGCAAGGGCACTGATTACAGTCCTAGGCTCAGAAGTCTTGGGAGAAAATAAACTCCCACCACAAATGAGGAAAATCTCCTGCTGAAGGCATTTTCTGCTGCCTCTGGAAGATCATAACTGTGAGTGCCCAGGAGGGCAGCATCAGAGACTTTGACAATTTCCAGGCAGAAGAACAGCCCATGAGAGCCAGAAGGATGGAAGGTGAGGTTGCCTGTGTAGCACTTTGACTGACTGCATACTTTGATCCCTCCACAGAGGAATGGCATCATGCACACATGCAAATCCTTTGCCCTCTACACACAGAGAACCTGGTTCTATCTACTGCATGTCTCATCTGAAAGACCAAGTTAGCCAACAATAGCAATGGGTGGAGGAGGAAGACTGTGATAGTTCATCTATCTGCTATGTCCAAGAAGTATAAGTCTACAGTGCAATCCCCAAACGTCAGCATGTAAAAGTAACATTTTTTTAAAAGATTTTCAAGTGTAGCGTGAGTGACTGTGTGTTTGTGCACATGGGTGCAGTGCTTGTGAAGGCCAGAACAGGGAATTGGATCCCCTGGAGCTGGAGTAACACACAGTTATGAACCACTGGAAGTAGGTCCTCAGAACCAAATTCTTGTCCTCTACAAGAAAAGGACCACTCTTAACCACTCTTAACCACTGAGTCATCTCTCCAACCCCTTCTGGGCAAATATTCTTGGTCAAATTTCTACTGCAAAAATTTCCCTTGCATGTAAATGCAGCTAAAAATCAAATAATAGCCCAATTTTATTTTCACTTCAACTAAAATTTCCTTCATGTTATACAACCAGAGACTAATCAGGAGTTAGTAGACCACTGACAAGTGACCTAAGATAGATAAATGATAATGAAAAGCATAAAATCAGAAACCTAGACAACGTCGGCAATTATAGTAACAGGAATGCTAAAATAAATTTAATGATTGTTCATTAAATAGCACGCCATATAGCTATTCTGTAAACTCTCTTTCTATGCAGTAAGAATTAAAGTACCCAAATCTTGAATTGCATCATGGGAGCTGGGGATGGAGCTTAGTTGGTAGAGTGGTTACCAGCATGCATGATGGGAGCTGGGGGTGGAGCTTAGTTGGTAGAATGGTTACCAGCATGCATGATGGGAGCTGGGGGTGGAGCTTAGTTGGTAGGGTGGTTGCCTGCATGCATAAGATCCTGGGGTCCATGCCAGCACTCTATAAACTATGAATGGTGGCTTACACCTGTAATCCCAAGAACTTGGTAAGTGGAGGCAGGAGGCTCAAGTTCATCCTCTGCTATAGAGTGAGTTTGAGACCAACCTGGATGGTTGGTCTCACATAAGACTTTACCAAGAAAGGAGCATCTGGTATTTCTAAAGTCCCAATTTCATGAAATATGCTATTTTTACATGAAACAGGTTTTTTATGCAAACTGTTGTCATCCTACAAAACAATTCCATTAAGTACATTCACCTGGCAAAGACTTGATATAGCAGGCTACATCTCCCGGGCATCTCTGCTGCTAGGTGTCATTATTTTTTGGACAAGAAGGTAAATCCTGAAAGGATCACTCCTATTTGTCTGAATCTTATAGAGATGATGTCTGACTCTAAAACCCTAAACCCAGATCGATGGGCTGACCAATAAATGGGGGTGGGGATAGGGGTGAACAATTTGTGTTTTAACAAGTTATCATGGTGATCCCCAACATAGTGAGGGTGGTGATCTCTAGTCCCCTTCCAATGTCCCTTATAATTCTCCAACCCACAACCTTTCTGTCACCAAGGAGTCAGTGTGGATTCATGGGGCATGGTACCACTGGGTGGGGCACTTTGCATTAACAGTTTGGCTGAGACATGGGTCTCTTACATGATGAGTCCAGAACAGTGGGATGTGACTTACCATCAGCATCCCCTCTGCTTGCGCTCACACTTCTTCCAGGGGAAGGTCTTGGCTGGACTAAGGTTTCAAAAGGCATGTACACTGGCAATAAAATATATGACCCCCTTTTACAAAAATTACCAAATTAATACGTTTTTTTCCAAAATGAAGCAACACAGCATAGACTGATGTTAGAAGTAGCTCTCTGGATTTTGCTACTTCCTCATTTTTTCCCAGCTTTGGAGATACCCTAAGCAACTGTTTAGTCTTCCACAACCATGGACGCATTTGGATCCCTTCACAGAAGTCCAATTTGTTGTTTCTCATGAGCAAGTAATGAACTTGATGCTGTGGGCACCTAGCAGGAATATAAAATCAAATGGGACAACACAGGCAGGGCTTTCCTCCTTTCAGGAGAGGCACCTGTGTACACCCAGGGGATCATCCAGATGGGCCACACTGAAAAGCAGATTCCACAGGGTCAAACAGAAAAAGGTAACAATCTCTGTACACTCCCCCCTTTGCAATAGAAAATAATGAAACGTTTCTCCTCTGTACAAAAAACAAAACAAAACAAAAAACAAAAAACAAAAAAAAAAAATCACTTTATCCTTACAGTATCTATTACAGGTCCTAGACAGACATATATCCTCCTCAACTTCTTGGCTTAGTCATAGCAGCCATGATGCTCACGGTCACAGAAGTCAAAAGCAACTCTTGAAAGCCATTGGACATTGATCTGTAGCCCACTAGCAACTTGTTCCCTCTGCTCATGAAGCCACTACTACCATATGCCCAATGATGTCATAGCAAGGACAAGCCAGTCACAGCAGTGTGTCCAAGATGCCAGCAGGCACTCTCCCATCTGGGGCCCTTTGTCTCTCACACAGGGGATGGAAGCTCTGAAGCACAGGAGATGACAGGCAGGGTTCACAACGATTGGCTGTTTGCCCTGGGGCCCTGGATTCGCCGCTGCTTTAGCTGACTAATTTTACAGAATGGTTAATTCAGGACACTTACTGCCATCTGGGGTTATGTAATAGCAAACTCCCAAATAAACAGCCATTTGAATTTTATACAAAATCATCAAATCCCAATTGCTGGACTGTGAGAGGGGAGGTGGTAGGAGGCTTTGAAATGCCTGTCTCTGGTAGCTGACAGCTTATTATTTTAAGACAAAGTTTGCTCTCCCCAACTCCCTTTTCACTGACTTCATACATAAGCAAATGCATTTAAGGGCTTCTTCCATCTGAACACAGGAATACCTCCCTGTGAGAACACAGTTGCATAGTAAGCCATGATGAACCCATTCACATCAAAGGAAAGTCACCAGGCTGACAAAATCACTCATGCAAAGTGAGCTCAGATGGACAATTTTTTAGGAAAGAAAATACTCCTGTTCTTATGGCTTTAGGTATATAAACGGAGGTATGTCCTTGGAAGGGTAGGCAAGCTGATGTCCATCAAAGGCAGATGTTTCATGGCTGATCAGGTTAGGAAGAAGGGTAGAGAACAAGGCTGGCAGTCCTAGAACAAGGTTGACAGTCCTCGAACAAGCTGCTATTGGGTCCAAAACCACTGGTAGCAGCCATGGGCACCTCCTCACACTTGTGTACAGTTGGAGGATTTCTCATAAGTAATGAATGGCCCCGTTTTCACTGTGTACCTTATGCCATGAGTTAAATGGCCTTCTCCAGAGTTCCTGATCATTTAGCAATGTCCCTATTTCTACCCACTTCCCAGAGTCAGGAACAAAAAGCAAAGAGGATCTGTGAGGAACTTCATTATGTGTAGAGTGGAACTTGTTAGGGGAAACACTTGAAGGCCCTTACCACCCACAAAATCAGCAAGTGCCAAAAGAGTGGTGCAGTTGCCATAATTGAACTAAAGTAGTCATTAGAGGTTAGTCTCTGTTGGAGCAAAAACACAGCTCTCATCTCAATGAAGATAAGAGGTAGTTTATTCTAGAGGCAAATATGAGTGACCTTAGCCAAAGAACACAGATTTTTATCATTTGCATTATCAACACAGAAGTAGTTTGCTGGTGTCTTTATAGTGACAGGACAAAGAAAACCATCAATGGAAGCACTTTAACAGATTGGTAGAAACACCAAGTAGGCAGTTTGAAGAAGCAAGAGGAATTTCAGCTATCATCTCAGATGCTATCTCTGGTGATGTTTAACCCTCTGGTTTGGAGGGGAAAAAAACAACTAAGGTTTTGTTAAGTTGATGCATTCCAAGAGGTTTTTATATGTTAGTCACAGAACATTAGGCCTGACACAGAGGTAGGCAAGGGATGACTATGTTGAAGGCTAAAGATAGCTCCAGATAAGTTATGATTAACTGGACTGTGGGCCTGCAATGTTTCAATCTCTCCTCATCATCTGGAGCTCTGATGAACCAATCAGCCTCTGCAGACACTGCTTCTTTCCAGGAATTCTCATGCACATCTCATGGCCAGAAGCATTGCGGATGACATATTAGACATGGCATCATTCTGACAGTGTTCTCTTTCAAGTGTCTCATTTTTAAAGAGTCACCACTATCAGTATGACTCTGGCTGCTAGTCATTGAAAACTCTGACTAAAACTCTCATCCATGACTTACAAAAATGAGCCATTCAAAAACCCAACACTCCTATTCCTGTGGTACACCTGACTTTGTTCTTCATACCTGGGCTTCATCTTCCAGTCAGTAGCCAGTTGGCCACAAGCAGCGTAGGCTCAATCCAGAGGTAGCAAAGAACACTAGAAGAGAATTATCACCTTTCCTGGTGCCTCTTACTTAGCAATAAGGGTGTCTCACTCAGATGCCTCTCCTCCCACAGCATTCTTCCCCTACATCCTACTAACCAGATGTGGTCAACAACCCCACTTCTAAAGTAGCCACTGGAAAAGAGAAATGGGATTCACATTATTACCAGAGACTGACCAGGAGCCCAGCTGTGTTGTGGAATATTAGTTGGAGATGTGTTACATTTGTTTATGCTGTGGAACATTGGTTTAATGATGCAAAGATGTGTTGCATTCTTTTATGTTGCCTTTGTTTAACTCCGTGAAGCTATGATACTGTGCCTGTCTAAAACACCTAATTGGTCTAACAAAGAGCTGAACGGCCAATAGCTAGGCAGGAGAAAGGACAGGCAGGATTGGTAGGCAGCAAGAACAAATAGGAGAAGAGATCAGGGAGCAAAAGGAGGAGAGGAGAACATCAGGGGCCAGCCACCCAGCTACTCAGCAAGCCATGGAGTAAGAAGCAAAGAAAGGTGTAAAGAATAGAGAAAGATAAAAGCCCAGAGACAAAAGATAGATGGAATAAGTTAAGAAAAGCTGGCTAGAAACAAACCAAGCTAAGACCGGGAATTTAGAAGTAAGAATAAGACTCTGCATATTTATTTGGGAGCTGGGTGGTGGGCTCTTCAAAGAGTAAAGAGGGGAAAAAAAAAACAACATAGTTGAAGCTCAAAGAAGAGATTGGTTCTTTGAACAGTTGGACATAAAAAAAAAAAGTGGGATGTCTGCATGAACAAATGCAGGTTCTGGAAGAAGAAATGGGGAAATGACTGCTGGATTATAGCAGTGCCTGCTATGGATGCTCACCAATCCTAGGGATGGACAAGAGAAACATATTCTGACATGTAGTTAAACCCTTACGTGGGCAGGCACCCCCTTCTCAGGAAAACTTGGAATTAAAGGCATCCACAAGAGTCTGCTCATTAGATATTCCTAAGCAGACAGACCTCTGGACCATGTGAAAGCACAGGCAGTTCCTGTCTCCACCAGGACCCGCATGCCACCTCCTCCAAGGGAGTCAGAGTGAACGTTTTCAGTTTTCTGTTTTCTGAAAAAGCTCCAGTATCTGTGCTTGCTGCTTCTCTGCTCACAAAAGCAAGGAAATGGAGTAAGTCTAGATGGCTATCAACAGATAAATGGAAAATGAAAATGTAGAAACACACAAAGGCCTCTTAGTCAGCTCTTAAGAAAAATAAAATTAAGAAATTTGCAGGGCAATGAATGGATCTGGAAATTCTATTAAGAGAGGAAAGCTAGACTCAAAAAGATAAATACTACATGTTTTCCTCATGCATAAAGCCTAGCTGTTAATTTTTGTGTCTGTGTGTTTATGTGTGTGTGTGTGTGTGTGTGTGTGTGTGTGTGTGTGTGTGTGTATGACCGTAAGTCATGGAACTAAAAAGGGGGTATAATGAGAGAAGAAAAAGAAGTTTTAAGGAAACAGGCAAAGAGTCAGAGCACACCTGCGACATGGAAGTGGTGAAGGAGCTACTGTGGAAAGGGACAGTAGGGGGCTCAGTAGGGAGATGGGGGACTCGAAGAGGAAGGAGGGTCAATAGAAACAAATACTATATGAAAATTCCATGAGGAAACCTATTACTGTATATGCTAATTCTAAAACAACTTTTAAAAAAGCATTAAAAGATTCTCTTTCTCAGTCAGCACAAAAAGCACAAATTAAAATTAATATTTTTTTAAATGGCTGGTAGAAGCCAGGCAGTGTTGGCACACACCTTTAATCCCAGCACTCGGGAGGCAGAGGCAGGCAGATCTCTGTGAGTTCGAAACCAGCTTGGTCTACAAAGTGAGTTCCAAGACAGGAACCAAAACTACACGAAGAAACCCTGTCTCAAAAAAAAAAAAAAAAAAAAAAAAATGGCTGGTAGAACAAGAGTTGTTTAGCTCACAGAAAAGAGGCAAGAAGGACCAGCTATTGCTTTCTAGACTGTAAAATACTGAATTGCCTCATAGAGTCCTAGGCTTGAATTCTGGTACTATGAATAGAAGTTTCATGGAAACAACTTTTGATTAAATATAAAGCTGGGGTTAACTGCTGTTCAAAAGCTGGGAAGATCATAGGACCTAATAGGGGAAGCCACTGCTGTGGTTTTGCTAAATAGACATGATGTGTCTGTCAAACCATCTTCCAAACATTTATGTTTATGTTTCTCAATTATTGCTGCTTTCAGCTCTGGTCAGGGAAATGTCCTTCTGCAGTGAACATTGTTACTGAAGGCTTATAACTGATCAAAGTGTTGAGAATAAGTGACTGCTGAATGCTCCCCTCCACTTAAGATTTTATAGCACACCCTCTAAGGCTCAGTGAACATCATGAAAGAAGGGATAGAAAGAATGCAAGATCCTGAGGAAGTGGTAGGCGGGTATTGTAGAACACTGTCATCTGAGCACGTGACTGTTGGATGCACCCTTGGACTCCCAGCATCTGAAATTACCTACACTGATTGAGCTCTGCCAACTGTCTGTTGTGGTGGCGGGGCAGAGGAAGCTCAAGATGCCACACCTTTTCCAAAGTATTTATAGGCAATAAGCAATTACTAGAGGAGAGAGAGGAATTCAGGTCAATGGTATATCCACTAATAAGGTGTCCATGGTCCTGTAAATAACCATGTTCTTGTAAGCAACCCTAATTAAAATATCTAATTAAACAACCCTAATTAAATTAAGACATGAAAATAGAAGGGGGACTAGCTAAGAAATAAGATTACCAGGTGTAGAAGGGAGACAAAAAAAGGTAATGGGGATATGATCAAAATACATTATATATGAGTATAAAACTGTGATAATAAAACCCATTATCACCTAGATTTAGTATATGCTAATAAAAACCTAGAATCCACCAGTAGTCAAGAGTTCCCTGGGGAAGGGGAGGGTTCCAAAGCCCCTTCCCAATCCATGATTGGTTGTTGACAAGCCCAATCTTGTGCAGACCCAGTTCAGTCAACCTCAGTTGCTGAGATCGTATTTCCAATGGCTGTGTCATGCCTTGAAGACATCATTCACAGCCCTTTTTCTTGAAATCTGGCTCTTAAATTCTTTCAGCTCCTTCTTCCCTGATGTTCTCTAAGCCTAGGAGGGGATGGTGTAAATGTCCTTTTTCAGGCTGAGCACTCAACCATCACTTAATTTCAGTACCTTGAGCAGCCATGAGTCTCTGCATTCACTGCTATTTACTGAAAAGAGAAAATTCTCTGGTAAAAGATGAGAATAATGTTTGTCTACAGGTATAAACACAAATATTTAGAAGGCAGTTTGGCACCATGTCAGTTTAGCTAAACAACAATAGTAATTTCGTCCCTGGGGCCTAAGACCTCATTGGCCATGATTTTTTTTTCCTCCTAGATTTAAAATGCCAGACATTTAGTAATCTGCTCCTATGGAACAGGCTCAAATCCCATCTGAGAGTGATTGGTTAACCCCATAACAGTAGCACTATTCTTGCACCAGTAGATCATAATGGACAAAACCACACCTTGCCTGGCACTTTGACTTTGTCTTTTGTAAGGTTCACAATTTAATAAGACTACCAATGCCTTGCCTCCTCCAGAAGACTGCATAGCACCTGTAATATTATGGAAGATGGCCAGTAGGGGGGGAAGCTCCCATCTCTGTACCAGGTTGATTTCTCTGTATCTTACAACCAAAGTATGTGGTATCTTTAGCAATAGGTTTTTATCCAGTTATCCATGCTAAACTATTGGTTACTGATTGATTCTTTGGGAAGGAAATTGTTTTCAGTTGTATACCCAATAGCGAGCCTACCTAGCTCCAATGGATAGTTCTAAACCCATGGTCACACAAACAATCCTGGTTAATCACAAAATAAAGCATAAAGACATGGATATAGTAAAGGGACCTATAGGGATGAGGGAAGGAATAAGGGTAGGGATAGGAAAAGTGGTATGTAAGAGTAAATAGAGTACACTGTATACATTTATAAAACAGCCAAAAAACGATCTTAAAAAAAAAAACAAAAAACCTTAAGTTGAAGTTATTGACAAGCAGAATTTCCCAGTAATAGCTTTGCGTCCAACATATGACAAAGAGCTCCCTACCACTAATGTGCTTTAAATCCTCTGTCAAGGAAGCCTCCCTAAGGCGACTCACTTAAGGCCTTTGGTACTTTTATCTTTCAATTGAGTCAAGCCTTTTCAATAACAATGTATCATTAATGCCACCAACCATTCTGCCAATATTCCCTTTTCCAAACAGGAGCATAAAATGCCTCTGCAACTATATATGGCAAAAGGTAATTAATATCTTGTTCCTTTAGTTCATAGGTACAAGAAGATTCTATGTGAACTAATAGAAACTGTTGTAAATCTTCTGGAGAGCCTGGGCTTTGGGATGGGTAGAGTGACTGGATTGGTCTTGAGGTTGTCTCTTTGTGAGATGATTACTATAAAAGCAGATGGAGCAGAGACAATTTCATGTAATACCCAAATCTCCCCTCCAGTCCTTTTCCCTGACCATGTAGAAAGACCTCACTTGCCAACAATCCCTTGAAGATGACTAGGACCTCAGGACTAGGTTCTAGCAAATAAAATGTTTGCAGTCAATTGGGCATCTCCAACTCTCTCTTGTGTAACATCTTGCATGATTCTCAATCCCCCATTCCAGCTTCTGCCAGGAAAGCCACAAGTTCATAGGCTCTCCAGGCCTTGTACTTCAAATGGCTACAGGAATGAAGCACCCCTACCTTCCCACTTTTTACTTTTGTTTGATGTATACTGTGTCAGTTTTAGGTCAGCTGACACAAGGTAGAATCATTTAGAAAGAGGGACTTAACTGAGAAAATGCCCCCCATAGATTAGCCGACAGGTGTTATCTGTAGGATGTTTTCATGACTCATGATTGATGTGGGTGGACTTAGCCCACTGTGGTCCTAAGTTGTATCAGAAAGCAGGCTGCCCAATGTCTTTATCAAACCCCTCCCCTGAAGTTCAGGAATCTGTGGAAGAAGGTACAAAATAATTGTAAGAGCCAGAGGTAATAGATGAGTTCAAGGGCAGCATCTTCCAGACACAACAGAGCTGATGCAACAGGAACTCAGAGAATGTGACAGCATGCACAAGGCCTGCTCAAGTTCAAGCCAGACAATAATCACAGCATGGAGAAGGGGAAGTAGGCACACAACCCCACCTCTAATCATGAAGCTATTTACAACTGATACCTTCTGGAAGTGGGAAAATGTATGTTTTCTCCCATAGTGCAACACTGAGTATATCAACCATGCACCAGGGCAGGCCCCATGATCATGAGCCATTGGTCAACACAAAATGGACTCCATTTTTTTTTATGTCTTTTGCTTTGGTTTGGCAGTTTTGTTTTGATGTTTGTTCATTTTTTTGTCTTTTTCTTCAGGGTGTTTGTTTTCATTTGTTTTGTTTTGTTTCTTAGAGAGAAAAAATATTGGGGGGGACAGAGAAATGGGGAGGATCTGGGAAGAGTTAGGTGGAAATAATATGATCAAAAAATATTTTATGAAAAAAAATTTAAGCCAATAAGTATTTAGAAGAAAAAGGAAGGAAGGAAGGAAGGAAGGAAGGAAGGAAGGAAGGAAGGAAGGAAGGAAGGAAGGAAGGAAGGAAGGAAGGAAGGAAGGAAGGAAGGAAGGAAGGAAGGAAGGAAGCAGGCTGAGCAAGTATGAGAGGCAAGCCCGCAAGCAGCACTCGCCATGCCCTCTGTTCCAGCTCCTGCTCCAGGCTCCTGCCTTGAGTGCCTGTGCTGACTTCCTTTGATGATAGACTGGGATGTGGAAATGTACATGAAGTAAGCCCTTCCCTTCTCAAGTTGCTGTTGCCAGAGTGTTTCATCGCTGCAATAGAAAACCTAAGACACATAGCATGCTCGAGAAATTCACCTTTTGATATCTGATGTCAATTAGCATCCCAGCTTGTGCTGAGGAGTCCACACTTAGCACAGCTGGGGACCTCATGAAGTATTCTTTGGGCAGTAGAGGGTAGGAAGAAAGGGAGGGAAGGAGAAAAGGATGGGAATGGGAACAAGTAAGGAAGACGGAAATGGGAAGAGAGAGAGGAGGGTTCAAACAATGCAAATCTGCTCTGAGGTCTCAAAGTTCCTCTTAAAATTAAAAGACCATGTTCACATAGCCAGCATATTTTACCTTACTCACCAAAATCTCTTATTCTTAGCCAAAAATGAATTCCATCAAATATGAAAAAGAGAAAAAAGAAAAAAAAACTTTTCCTCATAAATATGAAAAGTAGGTATTTTATTGAAAATCTAAAAGGCAGTTCAAGCTGATATGTTTAAGCTATTCAGATTTGAAACTCCAAGGTTACAGCTAAAAATTAAAAGACTCATCCATATACTGGGTTCAAAGTTTCAAGTGCTAAACTGCTGTTGTTTTGCAGTGAAGAAGATTAAACTCAAGGCCACTGAGTTGTAAAATATCCAATCCAATCATGAAAGGTAGAAAATCTTATTAACCTAAAAGATGGATGCAACTTGAATCATAGCATCAATTTGTTCTCCTAGAAGGGAGATCATTAAACACTTTCAGACAAACCCTGAAAGTGACGGAAGAGCCATCTACTCTAGCCGAGATTGAAAACAAATTGGGCTAAAGTTTAGTGCACAGTTGTAATTTATGGCGATATAACTGCCACCACCCCACCCCGCCCCTCAGTCATACCTGGGTCCTGTGCAGACGTAGATAACACTATTGGTGTTGCCGCTGGGAATCTCAGACCCATGGACTCCCAGAACTGTACCATGGTTAGCCCACCAGTAAAGCATCTCAGACTTTCAAGCAGACTTCTCATAGCCAAAGACTGATCAAAACAATTGCCATAGGAAATATGAAGTAAGTTAAGCAGAGAGAAAAACCACAAATTAAGAATGGTAGAAAACAGGGAGGGGGCTTTTCCATGGATCCCCAAGCAAACCATTACCAACATTCGTCCAGGTAAACCAGGGAAGGAAACAATAAACTCTTAGAAAGGCCACGCAGTATCAGCTGGATCATAGTCTAACCTGAGTCTGCCATGCTGTAAAACGTTACCACTTTAAGGCTGTTCAACTCCAGACTGTTTGAGCGGGAAATTCTCACACCCTGCCCTGCCCCTGTCTAATGCAAGATGCTTCTTCCATGTGCCTGAAGTGCCATGGTGTCCTCTGGAGCCCGGAAGTGGCCATGGCAGCATTATTAAGTTGATGACATTTCAGAGGAGCCAGGGTAAGATTGATGAGAACAGCTTAGTGTATTTCTTCACTACTTTGCTTTGATGGGAACATGAATCTGAGAGAACCAGGCAGTAAATACCATGTGAGTCCATTTCCAGTGAGCTTCTCGGTAACATCATGGACCTTCACATTTCAAAGTCTGCAAAGTAGACAGACACTGGACATGGTCAAAAAGGGAGGACTGCCAGGTATGGTGCTACACTCCTTTACTCCCAGTACTAGGAGGCAGAGGCAAGCAGAGACTTGTGAGTTCAAGGCCAGCCTGAATATATGGAGAATTTCAGGCCACCATGGCTATATAGTGAGACTTTGTCTCAGAAAAAAAAAAATAAGTAAAATTAATATTTTTTAAAAGAGAGAATCAATAAAATGAAGTGGAAAGTTTCAGGAAAATTCACTGGCAAATGAAGGTTCATGATTGTCTCAATGGAAAAGGAAGTGAAAAGGTTCTCACCTTGTGGGGAGCCATTGCCAAGTTCTAGCTGCTAGTAGTTCCCAGGGAACACCTCACCCATTGGCATCTCTCACCCCACACACTCTCTGTTGATGCTCAGGTAGCTATCCCTACTCCTCTGGTAAGAGTCAGCCCTTGTTAGCAGCAATGAATCACAGGGAGATTCCAACTGCCACTGTCTTTCATAATTGGGAGAGAAAAAAAAAAAAAAAACCTATTGCATCAGGAGGATTTTGACATCGATTGTCACTGGGGAAAAAAAACAAGGCAACACAGTTAAAAAATGCTAACTTCCCTGATGTCACATCAGCAAGAGGCAGGGACAGTATACACTGAGTTCTGAGAAGAAAAGCTCCACCCTCCACACTTCGCTTCCTACAAGAAGGATCTCACCCCTCTGACCTCACTCTGCCTGCCCCTCCTAAGCCTTCCACATTCCACTCCAGACCCTTCTCCAAGATGAAGCCTTGCAGCTTACCCTCCCTAATTAGTGTTTATTTCTGTACACTGCTCATCTCATTATATCTTGTTGACAGCATCTAACCCTGCTACAGCAACCCAGCAGGCGTTCTCTGCTCTGTAATGAGATCTCTGATCTATCTGGGACTACCTTAAGTGTGTCCATTACCCTTAGAGTCGTAAAAACACAAATACTCCTCAGCTTCCTATTCATTATCTTCATTAACAGAGCATTTCAACGTAATTTTTCTAATTCTGGCCTGACTTTTTAATCAAGCCCCTTTCCATGTACCAAACAGTTACTTCTATAGAAACACATTGTGCTTCTGTTTCATTCTAGTACAACCTTCTCTATCATTCCCCTGGACAATCTCACCCAAGCACATTATCACTATTATCTTTAGGTGGAGAGCTTCCAAGACTATAGCATGGATCTTTTCTTCTAAATGCCAGCCCATATTTTCAGCTATGTATCCGACATCCCCCTGAGACACGCCCCTTCCCTCAGAGTCTGCAGGAACTACTCAGACATCCATTAGGTTGAGTAGATTATTAGGGTGTTCTTGGTTGCTGGTACCTATGAAGAAGCTGCAGAGTGGGAAAGAGAGAGACGTTGAATTATGAGGCAGCCACAATAAAGAGTCAGCCCTGAAGGTAGCTAGAACGACCCTCCAAACTGTCCCATTGAAGCAATAGGCTCAAGCTTGGTACCCCTAGGTTCCCATCCCTTGGGTGGAGGTTGCCCCCTAGGAGACATATCCTTAAGGGAGGCAGCAGCCTTTAGCCTAGGGAAATCCCTGAACTTCGACAGTCATCTTCCCCAGAAAGAGGAGAGATGAGTAGTTAATGGCTTTACCTTCTCATGATCAGAGGCCATCGCCCTGCCAGGATGCTGACAACCATCATGAAACCTTGACACAAGGAGGCTGACCTAAGCACAGCCATTGCTGGTATAACATGCATTTTTTTTTTCTTTGAGTTCCTGGTAAAGGAATGCTTTTATGAGAACAAGGACTTCCAAACCCAAAAAGCCTAGTGTTGCAGAAAACAGAAGCACATGTTCTCCCAAAGGACCACTATAAGTGATGATAAGACTGGCCACCTTCGCTTCTACCCTTCAGTATCCAAGGCTCTTGGAATTTCCTCCTAGAGACATGCCCCATATATGATTTAGCATGTGTAGTGCATCCTGGAAGGGGATACCTACCTGGCAAGGTATTGTCTCCAAGCTGGATCCCTATCTGCACTGTTAAAAGGTTTTTCTGCTGCTATCTTTGACCGTAGCTTCCAGGTAGCATGTTTTTCTAGGTTTAGAGGTGTGGCACATGAGTCCCCTGGTCATGCGCCTACTGTGACTTTTGGGTCTGTAAAACAGGTCTTGATGACAAGCACATCAGACCAATACATCTAAAACTGGAATTAACATAATTTCTCCATCTCATATCACTACTCTCCAAACATTGTTTTTCTATTTTATAATATGTATCCTAATGTGCTGCTCAAATGAGACATTCCTAGAAAGACAGTGTCACCACCTCTAGCAGCCCTGAAACTGCATCCTTCCTGGTACATGATTCTGTCACCCCAGAATATGTCACCAATGCTGCCCCAAGATACATAGTCTTCAATACCCATCTAAAAGTAACAAATATATTTTGCAGATCAAGAAATGCAACACATTTAAAAAATAAACAAATGCTTCAAAACAAATGCACTGTCTACAACACTAATGTGGACAAAATACCCAGAATCCCAAGGAAAGATGTACACCATCCTCTGTTGTAGCTGGAAGTTTGCTGTGTCCTGCAGCTGCTCGGTCCCAAATAAACACACAGAGGCTTATATTAATTACAAACTCTTTGGTCTACGGTTTATTATCTGGTTTATTATTAACTAGCTCTTTCATCTTACATTAACCCACTTCTATTAATCTATGTATTGCCATGTAACTCATGGCTTTACCTATGTTCTGTTATATCTTGTTCCTCTGGCAGCTCTAAGCATCTTGGTCGACTCCACCATTCTTCTCCCTGTATCATTCTTGAATTTCCTGCCTGGATATAACCTGTCTTACCAAAGCACCTTCTTTTCTAACCAATGGCAACAACACATATTCACAGCATACAGAAAGACCATCCCACAGCACTCTTTCCTGTGAAATCAGTTGGTAGAGCATTGGTAGGACATGAGCAGTGGATTAGCAGTCTGGAGTTCTGAACTCTAGATTGGGTATTTCATTTTCTACTGATATTTAACAACCTGAGTCTCCAGCTCCTCATTCCCACACCTCCTCTTAGATATCTTAAAGGTACCTGAAGCCTACCCAGTCCTTAACTCCTCTTTGATCTTGTCCCACAATCTAGTCCTTTTCAAAAATGTCCTAACCAGTCAGATGGCGGTGACACACATCTTTAATTCCAGCACTGGGGAGGCAGAGGCAGGTGGATCTCTGTGAGTTTGAGGCTAGCCTGGTCCACAGAGCAGGTTCCAGGACAGGCTCTAAAAGTACATAAAGAAACCCTGTCTCAGAAAAAAAAAAAAAAAAAAAAAAATCCTAACCGTACAAGCAGCACTCCCATGCTTGCAGTTGCTTTGGCCAAGAAATTATCTTTCTTACTTCTTAAGCCCTTACTAAACCCATAACTAAGTCCTACTGTGTTTCCTTTCTAAATAGATCTAAAATCCACCATTGATGTTCATCTCCAATCCTAGCCATTTCCTCTGCCCACCCCATTCTCCTAAGACTCTGGACATTTTAGTCCAAGCCCTGTCTGTCTGTCTGTCTGTCTGCCTGTCTATAGATAGATAGATAGATAGATAGATAGATAGATAGATAGATAGATAGATAGATAGATAGATAGAGAGAGAGAGATAGAGAGAGACAGACAGAGAGAGAGATATATCTGTCTACAATAAATTTAAAAGAAAATTAGTAATGAAAAGCAAAAACTAATGGATACTTACTCAATGTGACCACATTGAGAAGAAGAGAAAATAAAGATATCCAAAGACCACCTCCCCTCCCCAAGTCCATCCTCGGGGTCCGGACATGAAGTTTAGATTTAAATTAGACCAAAGTTGGGTCCTGCACATCACTAACACGTCATTGTCTGGGCTCCTGGTTCCAGGTTCATCCTGTAACTTGTCGCCACTGTGTGAAATCTCTCTATGAGACAAATGGTCCTTCTGGCTGACACTTGGTCCCCAGAATTTTTATTCTTTCAGCATGAGATGCCTGGGGATTCCTTTGGGTCCATTGACTCCACAGTCAGAGAGCTAAAGCAGGAGGGTGAAGACACAAGTACTTCTACTTAGAGTATCTTCAGTCCTGCCAGTGCAGTCACAGAAGGAGGTGGCAGGCTTTCGGGTGTTGATGGTGAAGAGCAGGGCAATGGGTACATGCACAGAGCATATAGTAAGCAGAGGCTGTGAGGTGGGGTGTGGACAGGCAGAGTAATGATAGGCGAGTATGGTGTGGAGGAGAAAGAGGAGCCTTATTTCACATGAGACTGGTACAAGGCAAGAGTTGGCTACGACCTGACCCACATATTACATTTAACAGGGAGTGGCAGAGTGGAGATGTCTTTCTAAAAAGGTTTCTGTGGCTATTTAGGGGAAATAGATAGGGGTAGGGGAAATAGATAGGGGTATGGGGTGTGTGTGAGAGAGAGAGACAGAGAGACAGTTCTGATCCAACCAATTTCAATACATCCAGAGAAGCCTTGGTAATACCAAAGTAGATTGCTTTTTGTTTGTCTTACTATGTAGCCCTGGCTGACTTGGAAGTCATGAGATCTACCTGCCTCTGCCTTCCAAGTGCTGGGATTAACAATGAATACCACTGTATCTGGCTATTAACCTCAAAGTATATAGAACCCTTGTGGCCTTCTATATACTTCATTTACCATAGTAAATGACCTCCTTCCAACACTTCTCAAAGGTACACATTTGCATTTTTCTAGGCAATTGTTGATGGATATTGTTCTCTCAACTGAAATGACTAGTTTCATGAGGGTATCAGTGATGTCCAATGCTGCCACTGTTACAACCCCACTGCTGTGGAACAGCCCTAGACAGGAAGGAGGGAAAGAGAAAAGAAGGAAGGGAGGGAGGGGGAGGAAGAAAGGAAGAAGTTAGGTCATGTAATTTATTTAAAAATACTATTTCCCCATCAATAACATTTTAAAAACCATAATAACTTGTTATTTGGATGATATAAGGATTGAGTGAGATAATACATGCAAAGCCCTTACAAAATGTTTATTAGAGATCTTAAGAGTTGTGTACTTTTCCTGTCCTTTCTTAGAGGTTTTAGTCACAAATCGTGGTGAACATTGTAAGCACTCTACACATGAGAGGATGTTCTTGGCCTCCCTTAGGAGGAGAAATAGTTAATAGAGCTGAAATCTCCAGAGAGGCTATCTACTGATGCTGAGCAGTAGGTGAATGTGGGAAAACCCAGTTCTCTCTGTGTGTGTGTTAGACAGGGATAAATTCTGAGGCATAATTCATACTCTGCTTCCCTTGTGGAATCAAACTGAGTGTGAACATGCTCCTGAAGTGATGTCACACCTGTACCAGGACTGCTTCATTAATAACTCTCTTGCACACAGATTTCTGTCTCAGGGACTGCTTCTGGGCAATGCATCCTAGAACGGATCTCATCTTCCTGGGTACAGGGAAGAAGAAAAGGTGTCTTGCTCAAAGCCCCTAAATAAGAAAGAGTTGTACAAAGCTTGGTAATGTGAGGTCCTTGGTTTTAGGGCCTGGATTTAGGACATGCATCATTCACCACATTTCTTCAGAGACTAAATGGACCTGGAATCCCTTTTGGAGTCATCCTACCTGATATTTGAAAAATATATGTTCTTACTTTCCCAACTTCCTTTTCTGACTTGTAGCTCCTCCATCTGTAAAGCTTTCAAACTAACAAGTCCCACCGGGAGTTCATGGGGAAGGCTACAAGAGCACCTTATCCATAAGATTTGAAGTTAGTGTATTTTCTCTCTACAACATAATCTTCCCTGGATTTGCCAACCAGTATCAAAGGCATTTAAAAAAAAAAAAAAAAAAAAAAAGTCCTGACCAGCAAAGGTGACCATAGCAGAGAGGCCATTGTGCCATGAGAATGAGCCAAGTACATGGCATAAGTGTCTCCACCACCACAGGTACTATCACCATTCTTTATTCTTATTGGCCCATTAAAATTCAGAAGATGTTTGTTGAATACATCCTGTATGCCACCACCACCACTGGCCCCCTTTCTGTGTGTGTGTGTGTGTGTGTGTGTGTGTGTGTGTGTGTGTGTGTTGAGAACTGGCACAGTCTTTGGCTTCATGTAATTACAGATACACACACACAAAAAAAAAAAGCAAATAAAAGAAAAAGAATCAACTATTCTACATGGCAAGAAGAAAAAAACGTGCCTGGTGCTTGGGCATAAAAGAGGTGGACTTCCCTGTGGTTGCTAAGGTAAAGGCCTGTGGTGGGTAGGGTAAAGGAAAGTATCCAGCAAGAGCCATCAGAAGAAAAGTGGAAGGAGAGGCAGTCAGAGGATATAGTGGAAATAACCATGGAAAGATGCTACGTGAAATATTCCTTCACACTGTGTGAATGTATGTCACTGTGGCTGGTTTAATAAAGAAGCTGGCTGGCCTATAGCTAGGCAGGATAAGGTGAGGTGGGAAAACCAGACTAAGAGGATGCTGGGAAGAAGGAGGAGTTGTCAAGAAGTCACCAGGAGATACAGAGGAAGCGTGAGATGAACATGCCATACTGAGAAAAGATACTGAGCCACGTGGCAGAGTGTAGATAAGGAATATGGGTTAATTTAAATTAAAAGAGCTAGTTAGTGACAAGCCTAAGCTATCGGTTGAGCATTTATAATCAACAATAAGTCTCTGTGTAGCTATTTGGAAGCTGGTGGTACGGACAAAAAAACTCTACCTACCATACCACATTATTTAAAAGAATAAAAACACTGGAAATAAAAGGAAAGTGATTAACCTGCATGAGAAAGCCACATGAATGGGCAACAAAGTAGCCCTTGAGCTAATTTGGAACCAGTTCACAGAGGACCAAAGACCATCAAGTGATGTCTCTGTCCCTGCATCCTGTTGGACTAGAGCTTGCCACAATGGAGGAGCATGGCTCACCCTTCCCCAACAGGTCAGCATGAGGTTTGGAATCTGGATCTTTCCTTCTGGGCCCATTAGCCTCTACTGTGGTGTCATCTCAGTCTCTCCTAGTACTAACCAATGAAAAATGAGGGGTGCTGTGCTCTGATAACGAAGTGCTGAATGTGCAGAGCTTGAACAGGGAGGTAAGGGGAGTCATTGTCTCGCCATAGCTAGAAGCTGGGGACCATGTCCCCTCCTTTCCTAGAGTTAATCACATTAGCAGTCTCAAAAGGCATTTCTGCTTTGCAGACAGCTCTAGATTATGCTGTTAAGAAGTGATTTCCAAGCACTTGATTTTTGTTTTTTCCTTAAATGCACTAGTGGCATTCAGAGTAAGGCTAAAAAAGCTGCAGCTTTGCCAATAATAACCCAAGTAAATGTGAAGGACCCTCTTTCCATGGAATGACAGACGTGTACAATGCTAAAGAACAGTCAAGGGGAAGGGCCTTGAGATTGTCCTCAAACATGAAAGACAGTGCAGGAAAGGAAAGGGCCTTGACTCAAGAGCTCCTCGGGCAATGTTATCTCTTCCCCTTAGTCAATTTCAAATCCTCTTGTGTGTTCCAGGGACAAGGACACTAGTGAGTCCAGTAAAGCACAATACAGGAGTTATAGGAACAGGAGCTATGGAGCCTTTATCTCCAGGGGTCAAATTCTCCCTATCTCCAATTAGGGCTTCATGGAAAAGAGCCCTCCTGCTGAATCCTACCAGCAAAGATAGCTGACCCCAGATCACTGTGGGATGAAGGTCCAAGTCAACAAAGTCTGCTGTTCTACAGAAAACTGTACCTTCTCAAGAAGTGGAAGCAGCAAAATGCACAACACAATCTAAAGATGTCACCTTGTCAAACTCTTTAGAAGCTTAAAAGCAAAGTAAAATAAAATAAATGAAGATAGAAGGCTGTTAAGTACCAAAACAAAAGGCTGTAAGGACTTGTAGATTCTTTTCTTGTTTGATTGGTTGTTGTGGGTTTTTTTTTTTTTTGGGGGGGGGGGATTGTTTGTTTGCTTGTTGGTTTTTTGGTGGTAGGTTTTTTTTTGGTTGTTTTTTGGTTTTGGTTTTGTTTCTAGCTGTCCTGGAACTTACTTTGTAGAATAGGCTGGCCTTGAACTCCCTGAGATCTGCTAGGCTCTGCCTCTCAAGTGCATGGCCACCGGTGCCCAGCTTCATTTTAGATTCTTAAAGTTTAACTTTTATTTTGCAACACAGTTGCTCACTTTTCTATCAATAAAACAACAAGCTCATAAAAGGAGGTAGACTCCAAGTACCCTTACCTCCTGGTATGTATGTTTCATGAGGCTTACTCAAAGTGGAACATGGACATTGCAGATCACCCTCAACTGAGATAACCCAGCTTAGGGGTTTGTTTCCTGGGCCCCTCGGCAATCCAGCTCACTCTCTAAAGCAAGGGACAAACCATGTGAGAGAATAGTCATTTTCCAAATCACTACGTCCAGAGAGCCCTGCTAAACAAGCAGATTGGAATTTGCCTTCCCCTGACAGAATGCTCCTGAAGCACAGTGGGCACTGGGGAGAGTACCTACGTAAAAATGTAGTACTGCATCTCCGGGATTAAAGAAAAATCAGGCCATGGAACAAAAATAAATTGCATCCATTCTCTTCCCTGTAACGCTCCAGCTTAACTGCATGCAAGAGAGGGAAATTGGGATGCATGTATGTTTTCTTGTCCTGACAACAGGGAACAGAACAGAAGAGGGGAAGCAATGGTCAGGGAGCAATGAACAGGTAAAAGGTGTCAATTCAAACTTAGAAGGGAGAAGGAGCCCTGCTTACTCTAAGCAAGGCTTCTGAGCTCCAACTAGACCTCATGGGGCTCACCCAAGGGCATTGAAAGCCAGGCTTTGGGTCATCATATTGACAACACATTTCTCAAGTTCTACTCACACACCACATAGTAGGTAAAATATTTTATCTTCACATTGTCATTTAATAACCCTTACAGGACCCTGTTATTAGTCCTACAACACAACTGAGGAAACTGAGCCTCAACAAGGTCAAATAAATTGCCCAAGGTCACACAGCTACAAAGAGCAGAACGTCAAATTCAGGATGGCCAGCCACCAGATGCCATGCCTTTTGTCTCTGTTCTTTGGGCCATGAAGGACTAAGACCATTTCTTCATTATCTTTCCAGTCCAGTCAGCATAGCAGAAGGTCAGTAAACAGCACCAAATTGGAATGATACAACCCAAGCCGCCCAGATTCATGTCAAGTTTACAGCTCCCATGTGGACACACGCTTTCTCTTCTGGAAGAACAGGTAGACCCAGGCCCCAGACTATTTGATGGAAAATAAAAAAAGAATCACCAGGGAGGAGCATTTTCCAGTTATCACATCCACCAGAGGGACACCTTCTGAAAGGCTAAAGCAGAAGTTGTGACACTGTAAAACTGAGGGGACATTTGGTGTCTGTCTATAAAGCCCTCGTGCCAGGGCTGTCTAGATCAAAAAAGGCACCTGAAATAAACATGGCTGTACCCAAAAGGCCAACATTCAGCTGTGATCAGTTATGGCCAGTAGTGTGCCCACCTGGTAAACTCACAGGGTCAGAAGCACAAAGGCGACCTTGAAGGCCAAGAGACACAGCAGAGGTAGCAGAGGGCACAGTCTAGGAAGGATCCAACATGTACATCAGGAGGGAGTAATAGGGCAGACGTCAGATCAGAACTGCTCAAACCAACTCTAACATTTGTACTTGTTTTATTTTCACCCTTTGGGGGCCACGCCACCCAGCTGCCAAATAAATACACTGAGACTTATTCTTAGTTACGAATGCCTGGCCTTAGCCAGACTTGTTTCTACCCAGATTTTCTAACTTAAATTATCCTATTTCTCTTTAACTACATTTTGCCTCTGGGCTTTTTACGTTCTTTATTCTATATATCTTTCTTTCCTTCTTACTCTGTGGCTGGCTGTATGGCTGTGTGGCTGGCCCCTGGAGTCCTCCTCTTCTCCTTTTCTCATTCTCTTCCCTAAATCTCTCTTTCTAGTTATTCTCTCTGGCTGCCAACCCCATCTATTTCTCTCTCCTGCCTAGCTATTGGCCATTTGACTCTTTTTTTTTTTAAGGTTTTTTTTGAGACAGGGTTTCTCTGTGTAGTTTTTGAGCCTGTCCCAGGTCTCATTTTGTAGACCAGGTTGGTCTCAAACTCACAAAGATCCTCCTGCCTCTTCCTCCTGAGTGCTAGGATTAAAGATGTCCACCACTGTCCAGCTTCAGCTCTTCGTTAAACCAATCAGATGTTTTAGACAGGCAAAGTAACACAGCTTTACAGAGCTAAACAAATGCAATATAAAAGGATACAAAACATCTTTGCATCATTAAACAAATATTCCAGAGCATAAAAATGAATTATTTTAACACACCTTAAACTAATATTCCATAGCAAACATTGACTATTCAAATTCTTTTGACTTACAATAGGAATTCCAGGCTAGGTTTTTAAATGGAGATTGGGTCTTTAAAAAATGACAATACTTTTAGCAAAATGAGAACACCTATACAGATGACCCAAGCTTCAGACCAGTGAGAAAAACATGGTGTGAAGGACTTCTTTGAGATGCTTAATCCATATGCCTCACTGCATGAGATCTCCACATTTGCCTAAGCATGGTGTCATCTAATAAGGATTCCTGAACCTCATTCTGCACTTACTGACTCCAGGTCTCCAGGGGTCTCAGCAAGTGCTTTTTGTTTTGTTGAGCAAGTATCACAGAGCCTTTTAGGATCAGATGAGCCTGGAAAACAAAGATACACCACAGGCTTGTCTCACAATGTCCTCTCTAAACAATCTGACAACTTTAAATATATATATTTTCAAATTTGAATGAATATTTAGTGGTTTCAGGCTTTGTTATTTTTTTAAGTTAAAATAAAACATAGTGGAAAAACAACCTTTGAGAGACTAGAGACTAAATACAAACCACTTAGCAATTATTTTCAAAAGCAAGAAGATTTTGAATAAAATGACCAGCACAGCATATACTAAAGGCTTGCTCCCTTGAAGCAAATGTGCTAATAGATGTGCTAATAGATGAGACAAGCTTGGAATTCAAATAGAGGTAAAAGAGAATCCTCACTGGAGACCCAGCTCTATTTTTAGAGAGCACATTCTTTGGAACTTTGCAGCTGAAATTAGGAAGAGTGAGTTTGTCCTCTGAGAGCATCATCTAAAGAGATCTTGATGCCAGCATACCTTGCCAGAGAGACTACCCAGGCCCTGACTAGGTGGAGGGTAGGAGACTCTTCTCTTTGTTTCTATTGGCTGGCTTACAGGAGGCTAGATGAGATAAAGGAGAGTGTGGGCTTTAATTCTGTAACCTTTGAACTCAGCCTGACTTCATCATCTATACCGAGAACCAAAGTAGAATAACCTCTGTAAGTAGTCGGTGCCCATAAGAAGTAAAGTTTGATCTGTAATTGCTATAGTCAGGGGTAGGGTTGGGGAATTATGAGACTAGCCTGAGCTACACAGCAAGCTTGTGGCCAGTCTAAGCTAAGCTGTAAGATATAGTCTTGGTGCAGGGAGGAGCGGATTGAACCTGCCTCAACTGAATCTACCAAGCTCTGCTGACTCCCCAGAGGAGACCTTGCCTTGGAGGAGGTGGGAATGGGGTGGGAGGGTTGGGGGGAAGGCTGGGGGTGGGAAGAGGGAGGACAGGGGAATCCTTGGTTGATATGTAAAACGAATAGAAAATCTCTTAGGAAAAGAAAAAAAAGTGATAAGTAAGTACCTTTAAGGTGGGTGTCATGGCCTTTCCTATGCTTTAACTGAAAGGCTACATATGTAGATTTTTATGTCATGTGTTTCCTGTGACTGGTTTCCCACAGTCTCCATTAGCCAACTCCAATTTCCTTTGTCCCTCCTACACCAGGTCTTTCTCTCCTGGATTCAGCATATAAAAAGATCATACCTTACCAATGACCTTATTCTGCACTACTTATTCACTAAGTAAAGATGTATCAAATACCATCCGGTTACCTAGCCTGTCTGGCATTTTCCTCCAGAGTGCTTTTCCACAACACTATGGTTTCCTCTCTACACTAAATTGCAACATTGCCCTCAGAGGTTGTACTGAATTATTTCCTTACTCAGCATCCGGGTAGTGTGTTCTACCCTGCAGATGGGTGACCTCCTTCCAGGATAAGAGTAAGTTCCTAACCCTCTGACCTAGCTTGCTAGTTACTCCACATCAAGTTACACTGTCTCTGACTTCCCTGAGCTTTAAGACTTGAAACAACTTAGCATATATTTCCATGCTGATTTGTGCCATTCAGGGCCCAGAATCTCCATGGAGGATGGCCTCCCCCACCGCCCCTCTGAGAGTGTCACAGAGGAATGCATGGGGAACTGAATCCTTTCAGAATGATTTCTGTATTTTCCCAGGGAAGCTGGGTTGGTTATGTAGGGCACGGGGCTGTTTCTTTGTTTCACACAGGGCCTTTCTTTGGTTGACCTGGAATTTGCTGTACAGACCAAGCTGACCTCAAACTCAAAGTAAGCAATCCTCTTGCCTAGTCCCCCATTCCCCTGGATTCAAGTCCTGGGATAACAGCACCATATCACCAAACCCCACTGCATGTTTTATTTTGCTTTATTCAAAATTAAAATCCATTCTGATAAAATTCTCTATCTCCTATCTTATCCTTTATCTTCTCCTTGCTCTCAGCAAAAGAGAAAATCAAGTTAACAGTCAGCACCATTCCAGAATTCCATGAAGCACATTGCACTCAGTACTTGGCCAGCTACCAAAAATGAGAAAATTACAAAAGTTGAAAGACCAGTATCTGTCCAGAAACAGACTGAAATTTCTTTACCCATTTGGCTTATTTTACATTTTCATCCAAGCATCAAGGAATATAATCTTTTACTGTGTTTACATCCTTCACCTTCAAAGGCGATTTATAAAAGATTTTTGAGAAAGCAAACCAATATACCTAAGTCTTGGGTGATGGGAGTTCCATTAAGTCTTATTTGTTAACTAGAATTGGCATCATAAATCCTATTTGCATCTGATGTTGAAATTGTCCATCAACTTCTCTATGCAGAAGTCTCTCCATGTTCCAGCAACGTTTTCAATTTCAGTACAAATTATTCTAATGTTCCTTGAACTGCATTGCCTGATGGGAACCAAAGCCGCAAAGCCAGGCTCTTCGGAGACACTGGTCTTCCAGTGTCTGTACCCGTGACCTTGTTCTCAGCCGAGTGGCTGGGAGTCTCTGGTCCAAAGCAGAGGGCAAGGTGTGGGTGGATCTGTGCAAAATCAGCACCATGGCCTGAGAATCAAACCATGAACTGTCCTTGACAGATGGTGAGCATGCACAGCACACTTAACTTTTAGAAAATATTGGTAGGACATTCTTAGCCTATCCTAACCTTCCCCAAAAGGTGGTGATAAGAGAACTTGGCAAATAGCTCAGGTACACAAACCATAAGAAAAAGTCACCACTAGGTTATATATGTTTTTCAACCCACTAGGTATTTTCACTCAGAAATATGAGAGTCAGTCTTTAATTTATGCAGATGGTGGTACAGTCAAGAGCTCGGGTTCTTGCTATTGGGAGCACCTTGTTGCTTTAAAACCTCTTTCTGGTTCTCTTGGTTTAGCAGCTAGGTACAGGAGTGGGGAAAGGGGATCAGAAGGCCACATAGACCATGATGGAAATGAGCACATGGAGACTATGAGAGGGACTCTCTGTAACTTTCTAAATCTAAGCGAGCACTGAGGCAGGAAGCAAGATTGTGTTTATGGCTCTAGCCCAGTCACTATGTTCTTATCAGACCGGGGGGGGGGGGGGGGGGGGTGCAGTGACGCAGCTTTAAAGCTATGAGCTCTGTCCATCATCTGTCTCCAGATCTGATAACTGGACTTCATAAGCCACAACAACAAAGAAAAACAAAAATCAATTCAAGTAATCACTCTGTACCTAGAATCTGAACTTTTACCCTGTTCTCATTGGTTGGGAACAATCCTGGTTAGACTGGCTTTTTTTTTTTTTTTTTTCTAATGACCTTCATCATATTAAGTTTTCCAGAAACCAGAACAGCTCTCTGAGCCAAGAATTAGATGGTTTTTGGTGAAAGGATTCCTCCAGCTCTTAGAATGTCGGAGTCATTCCAAACGTTCTCAGTCCCTTTCTAAAACAGAACGAGCCCAGCTGTCTCCATGAGGGGAGAAGTGGTGGGTTAGAAGAAAGGATCCACTTTGCTATGCTGCTCTTGATCTAATAGCCTCTTCTCTCATTTCTTTTTCCCCACAACTCTCTCTTGACCCGTCGGTTTCCCATTCCTCTGCACAAAGGATGCAGAGTCCCTTAGAACTGAAGGATGTTTGTGAAGAAAAAGAACAAACTGGCCTGTGTGAAAGTGGACAGCCACAAACCTCAGTTCCCTGGGCAGCCAAATTGTGTAACTTCAATCCTACCCTGACTGACACAGAAGAGCACAAGATGAACAGAGCTGAAATCAAGGAGCCATTTTTATCCAAACAAGAGTAATTTCATGAGTGTTCAGAATCAGCCAGCATTCAGTGTGGCTTCTCTGGTCCTCTCTCTGAAGAGCAAATAAAATCTGTCAAGGGAAGTGAGATTGGATCAGCCCTCTCTGGGAGAAAAGAAACTGTTACAGACTTCCAGTAAGGATGCTCAGACATTAGCCCTCAATGTCAGATCAGAGAACTGGAAAGCAATTACCAAACATTTGTATACCGATAAGGGAGAGCCACACAAAGCCGAACCTAAGTAACGCTGCTGCTTCCTGCCGTTTTCATGAGAAAATAACATTAAATAGAAAATCTCACTGCCACCTAAGAAGGAATGCAGTCAGTTATGACAATCCAGTTCCCACCACCAGGCTTTGCTTGGCTTGGCTGTGCTGACTTGGTAGACAGAGCTTCAGTGTCTGCAGAGAAATTAGATCCAGAAGCTAAGGATGACGTTTACTACAAATGTCCAAGTGATGTCTGCCCTCCTTGCTCTCTTTAGAAAAATCTAAGCTCAGGGGTGAAGAGGTCCCTTTCATAGCCTGAGAGTGTCTCACATACAGGACTGGGTTCCACCTCTTCTTAAGAGGGAAAAGAGAGGCTTAGTTACCTGCCTCCACCTCATAGTATTGTTATATTTCACTAGCATATGTAAAACAACCCAGTCTAGTATCTGGCATGTAGCAAATGCTCAATAATATGATCAACAATTATTGTTTTTAATAAATGAATGACAAGGCTTATGCTCAAAATTCTAGATTCTTTTTGAGAAAGGTTATCACTATATAGCCCAGGATGGTATCAAACTCCAATATGGTCTTGAACTGACAATTGTTACTTCTGCCTCAGCCTCCAGGATGCTAGGATTACAGGCATGTTCCACCATGCCCAGAAAGAGTCTAGAAATGTTGACATTTTTTCATGAAAATCAAAGTTTTCTGCTGTAGGATGTCTTTCTGTATGCTGTGAATGTGTGTTGCTATGATTGGTTAGTAAATAAAGCTGCATTGGCCTATGGCAAGGCAGCTTGGAGGCAGGCAGGAAAGGAGAGAGACAGGAAAGACAGAGAAAGGTGGAGTCTGGAGAGATGCCAGCCTGCCGCCCAAGGATCAACATGCCAGCAGACCGGTAAGCCATGGAGCACGTGGCAACATATAGATTAATAGAAATGGGTTAAGCTATAATATCTATCTAGCAAGAAGCCTGACCCATAGGCCATATAGCTTGTAAATAATATTAAGCCTCTGAGTGATTATTTTATAAGCAGCTGTGGGACCTAGGAGCTGGGCGGGACCAGAGAAAACCATCCAACTACAGTTTTCTAAGATTATGTGTCCAAGGACTTTCAGAGTCATCTGACTTTCAGCTCTTATTTTATAGTCCTTTGTCCAAAGTATTGTTTTGGTAACTAGGGCATTTATTAATATTTATTATTAGATACTGTAGGCCATTACAGAGGAGTCATGGGAGAGGAAGGACTTAGAGAATGGAGGATCCCACACTGAGAGTGTTGTGTTCCTTTGCTAGAGAAAGCTCTCATTTTGTGTACCCAAAATCTTAATAGACATCCTATCCATCATACAGCCTCAAAGATGCCAAAATATAATCAACACACTGGACAAGCTCAAGCTAGTGCTATTTTTCTTGCATAGCTCCATATTCAGTCAAAGGCATCGAAATAAATGGAAAATGAAATAAGTATTTTTATAACAGTTTGCCATTACAGCCATAGTAACCCAGTTAAGAAAGGGTAGTCAGAGGCAGAAAACTTGGACACCAGTGCCATAGACCAAGTACTACTAGACTGCAGGGGGGATTCTATGGCAGAGGTTAGAACAGCCAGCCAGGAATGTTCTAGTTTATCAAAAATTTGACATTTGGGTTTTTGATCCAAAGAACAAAGGAAATGTTGCCCTCATAAATCCTCTCCAGCCTTCTCTTACATCAAATCAGCAATTGCTTGCTTGCTTTTCAAACCATGAACTGATGTGAAGTGACATTTTCAGAGAAGTGGTTCAATATGGTCACATTTTATAAGTAAATAGGCAATGTAAAAATACGTATTTTAACTGAGAGAGCTGGCCTTTTTATAAATAAATAACACCACTGACCTATATTGAATGATATGACAGTTTTAAGAATTACTGTTTGAGGGCTGGTTGTGGGGACACGTGCCTGTAATCCTTGTACTTGAGAGTAGAAGCAGGAGGATCAGGAGTTCAAGGTCATCCTCAGTCACATAGTGAGTTAAAGACTACCTTGAAGCACAGAAGACTTTGTCTTAACAAACAAAGTTACCTCCATGTTTTTAGCTTTCTATACCCCTATAATCAAAGCTCCCAATGTTTTGTCTGGCGTTAAGAGGGTCCTGGGGCTGTGATGAAGGTCCCTTCTGTGGAGCATAACTGCCCCACACTGATGGTAAAACACCCTATCTCAGCCTCACTGTGGCTGCCTGTTCTGTCAGTACAGCTCCAACGCAAGACTTAGAGGAGGGAAGTAAGGGAGCCCTTAAGTATGTGCACTTACCAGTTGTTCATCATTGTCTGCTCCTCGTTGACGGTACTAATAAGTTGTAGCACCGCAGAATTAGAGGGGTGAGATTTTTACAAGCAGAATTTCCATACGTAATGACCTAAGGGTTGGTCACGACACAAAAGGAATTCTATCCACTGAACCATCCCCACTTTCCGACAGCTCATACTCGTGTGTGGGCATGAGAGATGACACCATGCGTCTCTGAATGGAAGGTCTGGGAAGAAAGCCAAGAAGGGAGTTCCATCTCTTTTCCTTGTGTCTGATCTCCCTGTTGTGGCTACCTTGTTTCAGTTTAAAGTATACCCATAAATGATTTTAACATATTTCTCAATTTTCTTTCTAAACAAAGCCAGGACATGTATTGTGACTATTAGAATAGAAATAAAATGGGCATTAATAGCAACTATCAAAGAATGTTTACATACATGCACATACAACCATAAAAGTTAAGCATGGTTTTATTGCCACTTTTAAGGTATTCTGCACTTGGGACATTTGTATTCATTAATTTAGACTATGTACATGCTATGCCACTAAGATGGACTCAGAATATTTCTATCCACCACAAACAAAAATGTATCATGTTGTACATGGGTTGATGGCACTTACCACATAGGTTCAGCCAGACCTTCTGAATACTATTTTCCCACATGTACCTATAGATTAAACTTATGAGATACCAGTCCCATTATTGTTATGAGATGCCTCATAAGTATAATGTTTACTTATGGAGACTATTTCTCTTACGATCAAAGATTATATTTGGAATTTTCCCTTTGTATTAATCATCATTAAGTAAGTAATTTCCTAAAGTATATTATTTGTTAAGCAACTATTTGATTGCAGTTTCAAGAGTCCCTTGTATTTAACTTTGACAGCAACCCTTGAGCTAACTGTTTATTTGGAAGATGAGCATCCAAGGCTCAGAAATGTTATGTAATATGCCAAATCATAGTTCTTAAGAGCTCACAGAGCTGAAACTCAAACCTAGATCTCTCTGCCTCCAAAGTCTATACCCATAGGCTCTTCAGTATGCAAAGGTGCCAAGAACAGACTTGCAGGCCCAAGGCTGAGCTGGTTATGAGGCAGCTGGTACCTCTGTGACAACTGAAAATATACTCCTTGCTTTCCACTCAATGTCTCTGAGACTGCTCACCTGCCTGTATCGGTGTCCTGAGTTAACTTTAATCTCTTTGCTTCTGACCTCTGTTGCTACTTGTTATTTGTCAATACTTCTGCTTTGTCCTAAATCCTGGTTTCTTGCTTGGGTTCAATCAACCCTTCCATGGTTGTGTGTTGGTCAATCTCAAAGCCCCATCTAGTGAACAGGGTGTCTGAAGACCTTGGCATGCAAGAAGAACTAATGAACTTACTTTCATGGTAAGAGTGTAAATGCATGTGAGTATGTCTATGTGTTATACATAAATAAATATACATTGCAACTTAAAAAAAAAAAAAAAAACTGATCCAAAGATGACCCTCTATCCAGCCTGAGGCAAGTCTACAAGGAAAAGCTCTGCTTCCATCAAAGACTTCCTGAGGCAGCCCTACAAGATATAAACTGACTTCATCAATCCTCTTGATCATGTTGTTTTTCCCAGGCCTCTCTTGCCACCTACTGGCAAGAAGCAGGAGCAAGAATCTAGGATAAAGGTGCTGGAAAAGAGTTGAGTATTGAAGTATTGAAGTAAGTATTGCTAAATGTTACTGTCCACGGCCCACATGGGCCATGCACTGCAGAAAGGCTCAGAGCAGCCAGAGGAAGAGGCTCTTGCACCTAAGCCACTGTCAGCATGTACATCTCCTTTAAGAAGTAGAAACAACATAGTCATCGCTATGCCTGAGATTGACAGAAGAGCTTCAACTATAAGAAGAATGCACTCTGGAAACCTAATGTACAGCATTAGGTGGCTGTAGTTGGTGATACTGTATGGGTGAACTTAAAATGTGCTAAGACCAGATCCCAAGTCTCTAATACACAATGCTGAGTGGATTAGTTACACATATTGTTGCTGTGATAAACAACAAGACTATTTTAGCTTCTAGTTGGAGGGTACAGCCCATCATGGCAGAGAAGCCACAGCAGGAGTTTGAGGTGAGGGTCACATTGCATCTGCAGTCAGGAAGCAGAGAGCTATGAACGCTAGTGCTCAACTGTAGTGGGTAGCCAATACTCAACTCTTTATGCAGCCCAGACCTGAAGGCCCTGGAATGGTACCACCCACATCAAGAGCAACCACCCAACCTCAATCAACCTGATCTAAATAACAACTCTCAGGCATGCCCAGAGGCTGGTCTCCTGGGAGATTCTAGAGTCTGTCAAATGACAATCAATGTTAACCATCACAGTGGATGTGCCAATTATCTGATGGTGATAATACCTTTTTACATCACATGGGACACTTAATAAATTTTTTTGTTAATCACAATAGTAAAAGCTAGAAGGAAAAATAAGCTTGAGTTTGGAGTTGGCAAGGTGGCTCAGAGTTAAGGACACTAGTTGCTCTTCCAGAGGATCCATATTTGATCCACAGCACACTTGCACAGAGGCTCACAGCTGTCTATAACTCCAGTTCTATGGAATCTGATGCTGTCTATTGGTCTCCATAGGCATCAGGCACTCACATAGTGTGCAGACATACATGCAGGAAAAACATCCATACACATAAACAAAAACTTTAGTGAGCCTGGTGTGGTATAGTGTGTCAATCTAACCTTCAGGAGACTGAGGCAGGAGGATCACACGTTTGAGACCTGCCTGGCCTACACAGTGAGGTCTTGTCAAAAGGGAAAGGAATGGAAGGGGGAAAGCAGAGGAAATGGGGGTAGAGAAGGGAGGAAGAAAAGGGTGAAGGAACTAAAAACCTGGAACACATTAACTTTTTCAGGAAAGGAAAGAAAATACGCGCTATGCAGAAACAAAATCAGGAAATGCACAAAATGTAAACTTCCCAAAGAAACTTCCTAAAGGCACCACAAAGGAATGCCACCATGAACACAAGAAGGGGCAGGGCTGCATCCCAGTGGTAGAGAACTAAATCTTAATTAAAAATTTAAAACCATGTGTTTACAGTGCCACCACTATATCTGTGGACAAAGGCCACAGCACCACATCGTCAACTTCCCACCAGCCTGAAACCTGTGAGCCCATGCAGATGCTGTCCCTAAACCCTACTGATACACAAACTGAAAGGTTTTCTTAAAAATAACAATGCCCTAATTGACATAAACGCAGATTTGATTTCCATGTCTTTTTACTTCCTGTCCTACTTAAGATTTCTATTGCTGCTGCCATAAAACACCAAGACCAAAATGCAAGGTGGGGAGGAAAGAGTTTATTTGGCTTACACTGCATATCACAGTTCATCATCAAAGGAAGTCAGGACAGGAACCTGGAAACAGGAGCTGATGCGAGGCCCTGGAGGAGTGCTGCTTACTGGCTTGCTCTCCATTGCTCAGCCTGCTTTCTTATAGAACCTAGGACTACCAGCCCAGGGATGGCAGCACCCACAATGGACTGGGCCCTCCCCCATCAATCACTAATTAAGAAAATGCACAACAGGTTTGTCTTAACTCTTTTGGAGACATTTTCCTAATTGAGGTTCCCTCCTCTCAAATGAGTATAGCTTGTGACAAGTTGACATAAAATTATCCAGGACAATTGACCCCTTGTCAACTGGACACACAAACACATCATCATGAAGCCACAACCTTTTCTTTCTAATTCATTCCCGAGATCTCCCTTTAAAAACATAAATAACTTTAAAAGTCCCCATCTTTATGAAATAAAACACATTAAAACTCCAATCCCTTTAAAAATCCAAAGTCTCTAAGTTCAAAGTCTTTCAGCTGTGGGCACCTATAAAAGTCAAAATTAAGTAAACACTTTCTTCAAGAGGGAAGAACTGGGACATAGTCACAATCAGAACAAAGCAAAATCAAACTCCAACACTGTAAATAACGCAATGTCCAATTATCTGGGGTTCACTCACAATCTTCTGGGCTCCCCCAAGGGGCTTCAGTCATGTCTCCAGCTCTGTCTTCTGCAGCACACACAGCTTGTCTTCTAGGCTCCAGCTGGCTCCACTCCACTTCTGCTGCTGTTCTCGGTGGCCTTCCCATGGTACTGGCATCTCCAAAATGCTGGGGTCATCTGCTGCAACTGGGCTGCACCTTCACCAATAGCCTCTCCTGGCCTCTCACAGGGCCAAGCCTCAGCTGCTCTCCACCACCCCTTCATGCCTTCAAAACAGTACCACCTGGAAGACACATCACCAAGTTCAGCTGCCAGCACAAGGTTCAACCTTGGCCACCTCTGGAACACAGCTGTGTTTCCAAGAAACAACAATTCACCTCACAGATTTCACCTTTTTTTTTCTTTCTTTTATTTTAAACTTTGAATTGAACATCACTGTTCGCAGTTCTACTTGTCCGTTATTTTTTTCTTTTTTTTTTTAATTCATCTATTTTTTACATCCTGGCTGCAGCCTCCCCCCACCCACCTCCCCTTCCAGTCCCTCTTCCCATTCCCCCATCCCACCCACCCCCAGTCCCCTCCTCTTTCCTCTCCATCCAGGAAAGGGCAGGTCTCAATAAAACATGGCATATCAAGTTGCAGTAAGATTAAACACCTCTCCATGTATTAAGGCTGGGCAAGGTAACCCAGTATGAGGAGTAGGGTCCCAAAAAGCCAGTAAAAGACTCCAAGACAGCTCCTGTTCCCACTGTTAGGAGTCCCATCAGAGGACCTACAGTAACATGTATGCAGAGTGCCTAGGTCGGTCTCATGCCATCTCCCAGGTCACCGGTTCAGTCTCTGCAAGCCCCTATGAGTCCAGGTTGGTTGATTCTGTGAGCCTTCCCAGAGTATCTTTGATCCCTCTGGCTTCTACAATCCTTTCTCCTCCTCCACATGATCCCTGAACTTCACCTAATGTTTGGTTGTGGGTCTGCACTTGCCCCCATCAGTTGCTGGATGAAGCCTCTCTGGTGACAATTGGGCCAGGCACCAATCTGGTCACAGGAGATGTTCAAGCTACTTATCCACTAATTGCTAAGAGTCTAAGCTAGGGTCCTTGCCATAGACTCCTGGGAGATTCCCCTGTGCCAGGCTTCCCGTCCAACCAGTCCCTCTGAGCACTCTGTGCCCCATTAACCCGATGGTCTCTTATTAATCACAACTAACTTCTTAGCTCCAGCTAACCAGCTTCAACCGCCCCAGTATTGCAAAGTGTTGGTCTCTTGTTAATCATGGGTGGCTCTTCAGCCCCTGATGACCAGACTCAAGACTCTGGGATATCAATCATACTAGAGGTCCCAAAGAGGCCACAGACAAGTAAACAAGGAGGTTCAACGTGAACCGTTTTACCTGTCCCAGAACACCAGCAGCCAGGTTTACACACATGTGAACTCAAACAGCTTAGCAACCAATCTCACCATCATGGCTGATTTAACCGATTGTAGAATAAGTATAGAAGGAAGTGGGAGACTGGAGGTAGGGAAGAGAGGGATGGGGGAGCTGTACCTAAAGTTCTGTTGCAGCAGCCTGCGGATAACATTACATTGTTGTGTACATTTCAAAACACCATTTTTAAAAACTTACCTAATAAATTCAAGCAATGTTTGTCAACTTAAAAAAAAAAAAAACACACAAAACCTCCACAAAAGAGTCTTCTTTTATTTATGCTTTCACTTTTCATAGCTTTAATGACCCCGGTCAACTGAAAATATTAGAAAATTCCAGAAATGACTAGCAGCTCACCATTCTGAGTAGCATGTTAAAATTTTACACTTCCTCTTTTCTCACCTTGGACAGGAATTATCCCAGTGACCCGGGTAGCCACACTGGACATGCTCCTCACCCATCGGTCACTTAGGAGCTACCTCACTTGTCAGGCCTGCTGACTCAATCGTAATACTTGTGTTCAAACGACACAGCCCAAGAGTACCCTTGCCAGCACCGCGGTGTGCCAAGAAGACACTGATACATCCTTGTGGTGAGGGAGGAGAAACACGTTTATGGTGTGGAGAGGAGGGTGAAGAGGCAGGAAGGGGAAGGGAAGGGGTGTGGCCTGCTGCCCTGTGTTTTCTAATCTGCCATCCAGAAGTAATTACCCTTCCATCCTGTTCACCTTTCTCTAGCTGAAGCCTGCCAAAACTCCCGCCTGAGAAAAGCACCCGGCGGTAGTGAATATTCTGACTCTGGCACTAAGAGGTGAGAGGGACACACGCCATCACCTCCTTTCTTCTGCTAGCCTCAGAGTCTCTAAGCCTCATGGCATTATCGGGAAGTCCCTCCACTTCCAGATACCAAAAACACACTCTCTAGAAAAAATACTAGATATGATGTAATCTCACTTGGCCTAAACAAATTAACCACAGGGTAGATGTCCTTACGATGATTTTTATTTTATTCTGAGAGAGAAAAAGGGAAAAACAAAAAGCAAAAACATGCTGTCGCATGAGTTTGGAGGTCAAAGGACAGCTTTTGGGACTTTCTTCCTTCCTTCCACCATGGAGTCAGGATCAAACTCAGGCTGTCAGGTTTATACAGCAAGCCCTTTACCCACTGAGCCATCTTGCCATCCCTCGCTATGATAATGTGATACTCATTTGGAAGCACTCACCTCTGAAGTTTCTAACAACATTACCAACTTCCCAACTATCTGAAACTGAGAAAATTCCATTGTTTTCAGGTACACCAGGGAATGTAGTATAATTTATCTTCTGCATTGGGAGAAAGAGCTCATAAATGCTTTGGTTTCATGTTAGGTGCCTTTTCTGGGTCAGTATGATGGCTTATTGTCATTGTCAGCTTGACTGGATTAATAAAAGCCTAGGGAGTTAGTGAGGCACATCTTCAGATAAATGCATGAGGGTATGTCCAGAGAGGATCAGCTGAGGTGGGAAGACCCAGCATGAAGGTCGGTGGTACCATCTCATAGGCTAGCATCTCAGGATGAACTCAAGGGGATAAGGAGCAGGCCTCTGAGGACCAGCATCTCAGGATGAACTCAAGGGGATAAGGAGCAGGCCTCTGAGGTCCGGCATTCTCCATCCTCTGCTTTCTTGACAGCAACAGGGACCAAGTCACATCTGCCACCACCTTCCCCACCATGATGGGCCATCAGCCTCTGAACCGTGACTCAGAATAAATCCTTAACTTCTCTATTGTCCACTATTTGGTTAAGACAATAGAAACGAAACAAATTCAAAGGAAGTTCTCAGTTGTGACTTATGCTGACTCTCCAAGAGAATCTCACCAAGACAAGCTCAGTCTCCCGCAGAAGAGTCCATCAACGTACCCTCGATGTGCTCCCTTCCCTGTCTCTCTCCTCCACTCCCTCCCGTCACTACCCAGAATCACCTCCTCCATCAACTTCTTACATTCAAAGCCCTGATTAAAGTCTGTTAGAAGGACCCTGGGCTAAGATAAAAAGGCTCCATTAGCTCTAGCTCAGACTGAGATAAAAAGATTCTGCTAGGTTCAGCTGATAGAACACTATGTCACCAAAGTGGTGAATATGCAGAACTGGGGGAAACGCACACAATGCAATGTCTAAGACAATTGCTGGTCTGTTCTGATCACAACCCCAAACAAAGAAACAGGAATATGTGGAAAATCATCACTGCCTAATTGGGCTGAGGAAGAAAGTTTTAGAAGAGAGAGAAATCCACATGAAAATGCCATGGGTTCAAACTGAAGTGAGTGACATTTACCCACTGTTCTGACTTTTGTGCACAGCGTGGCTCCATTCTCAGTAGGCACATGATCTGCTGGTACCAAGATAACCCAGCCCTGGGCACTGCCAGGCCTTTCTCAGAGCTGCTCATTTGCTCCCAAAGAGAAGGCTGGGAAACCCCCAGATGATCCTGCTTCTGAGAATGTGCACCTTCTAGGCTGGAAAAGCCAGATTAGGCAGACCTCACGAAGTCCGAGGGAAGGCTTTACTTTAATATGTCTGGATACCCAAACTCGAAAGTTGTTATCTTAAAGGATCCAAGTCTGACATGTGTTTCCAGACGCTGAGGCTATGTGACTGACCTCAACCAGCCATCATCACAGGAAGTGTTCCTTTTTAGTTGGGGAAAACAATTTAGCATATGTCGGAGGTAAAACCATAAGCAGGAAAACTTATTGAACTCACCACGCAGAAACTTAGCACACTTGAGGAGTGGAATATATCCTAAGAAGAAAATCAAACGTTATAAGCTGGGAAAAAGAAACACTTGCACTATACATGGCAAGGGTTAAAGATCAGAGCAAGAGGCAGATGTCGAATAATCTTTATTCATAACCACCGCCAGCATATCTGCCGTGAAAAGGGTTGTCAGCGCCAAGCAGACATTTGAAACTGTGCTGACGGAAGAGGAAGATTTAAATGCTCTACTTGTAACAAGAAGTCAGCATTTATCAATGGCAGTGTAACTACTGGGAGTGTAGAGAAATTCAGGAAGACCCACCTCCGCCCTGCCTTCACCCTCTCCACCCCCAGCCCCCACCCCTGTAGGCATGGTTTCCACACTGAGCAAAGCCAGGGAAGGGAAGCATCAGTGAGGCTGAGCTAGCAAGTGTGAGATGGAAAACAACTTTCAGCCGGTGACTTGGGCCTCCCTAAAGTTAACAACATCCCAGCAAGCTCCAGAAAAAACAGGAGAATCATTCAATAGTAGCCCTACCTCAATAAAGTTAATTTTTTGACGACTCCGGGCAGTAGCGTGCTTCCATTTTTTGACTGGCTTTTTTCCCCCCAGGCTTTGTTGTTTGGGGTTTGGGTAAGCTTAGAAATAATAACAAAATGAAAATCTGAAATAACTATTTTGAAAAAAATAAAAACAACAAAGTCTGTACATTTCACCAAGAGCAAAGGAAGCCTCATACAGAGGTTTCCAACAAATCTCCGCTGAAACTCAGCCTTTAACTTGCTCAGACCTCAAAGGCCTTTGGTTTCTAACACAAATAGAAGCACATATGCTGTTCACTTAGAGCTGTTACTTTCAAGATAGAGCGTTTTGAAGTCCCAAGAAGGAACTGAGATGGAATTGGGCACCCTAAAAGGAGCCGAGAGCTGGGGGAGCCTCCGAGAGCTGGGGGAGCCACTGAGCATTTCTAGCCTCTCCAGTGGTGTCCAGGCAGCTGCTCCCCTGGGCTCCCACACCCACAGGGACCTGTGACCAGCCAGGAAGAACTGGCCTGCATTCTAGAGTAGGTGGCATTGACCCCTGGCCTGGAAGGAAGCCACCTGAGGAGGCTGGCTGAGAACAGACAGTCACAGACAGACGGCAGTTTCCCCCCACTCACTGCCCCAGCCTTCAGACCTGTTGCAGAATTTTACAATTCCACCTCAAAGAAACTTCCCACAAAGTTGTTTCAATACTAAAAAAGAAGAGGAGGAGAAGGAGGAAGAAGAGGAAAAGGGAGGAGGGAGGAAGGAGGAGGAAGAGGTAAAGGAGGATGAGGAAGAGGTGGTGGTGATGGTAGAGGAGAAAAGGGAGGAGGAGAGAGAGGAGGGGAAACAGAAGCATCCCAGCCCCACCCTACTCCCCACACAACAGGTGAATGTCCCCCTTTCTATATCCCACCGCAGCAATAAACATGCACATTTTTCTGAGGGGAAAAAAAGCACTTGTAAAGCCCTAAGTGTTCAGCACCTTGGGAGAAGAAGGGCTTTGGAGAGATCTCTAAGCCTAGATGTCTATCGACTGATAATGAATAAAGACGCTGTAAGAAAACAGGCTAGGCAAGCCATGAGGACCGAGTCAGTAAGCAGCACCCCTCCATCAGCTTCTGCCTCCAGGTTCCTGCCCTGCTTGAGTTCATGTCCTGACTCCCCTCAGTGATGGACTGTTACCTGGAAGTGTCAGCTGAAAGCAACCCTCTCCTCCCCAGGCTCCTTTGTTCATGGTGGTTCATCACAGCAATGGTAATAAATCAGCCTCCCTACCCTCAATGTAATTGTACTCGAACAGATAGAGGCCAAGAAACAAGGACGTAACTCAGAGTTGACTATGTTCGAGAAATGGTAGGAGGAAGGGAAATAGAAAGAAATAAGTAGCTAAAGCTCTTCAGGGGCATAATACAGGAGTAAGAGTCAGAAGTAGAGAGGGATTGAAGAAGAAAATGTAAGGCAAAGGAGAAATGGTAAGGTTATCTGAATGGTCCATGGCTATCACACCTTCCAGAGATTTCCATGAAGCACATGCATGAGTTGGGACTTAGAAAGGGGGACACAGCATTCAGATAGACCTGGGACTCTACACTCCTCCAGAACCAGCTCCCCTTACACTCTGCTCTGGTGTACATGAGAAAGGGCGGTTGACCAAGGACGGTGCTTTAATTAGCTATAGCACAGGCTTTTACATTTGTTACTACAGTCCTTGCGGTTGGTATCCAGTTTGCTTGCTTTTTGTCTTTGGTTTTTTTTTTTATGAATCAAAATCTTTCATAGCTGCCCAGTAACACCGGACATTCAACCCAAGGATATTCCATTCCTGTTGCTGTCCTCAGCACCAGGCACCTATGGGTACCCGTGCCTCGGCTGGTACTGTGAGAAGGTGGGGAGGGGTTTCATTACCAGGCACCTATGGGTACCCGTGTCTCAGCCGGTACCATGAGAAGGGTGGGGAGGGGTTTCATTACCAGAATACCCAAGAGACCCAAACAGATTCTTCAAAATGGGGGGATTTCTAACATTGAGCAATTAGAATTTAGTAAGAAATATATTGTATCTGGTATTTATTGACTCCCACGCCCAGATCCACCCTTTGTTGGGCTCATAAGGAATTTTTTTTTCTTTTACTAACTGGCACAATGACACACTTAGTTATTAGGGTGCGTAGGATGAACACCAGAAGAAAAGGAGGAAGAAGGAGTTTCTTCTGGTGCACTACTCAATCTCCATGGCTTACTGGGCAGCCTGCAGTCCCCAGTAGCTCCCTGTGGGTGCCTTTCCGCCCCAAAGGCAGAACACTTCAGTCTTTACAGTTTCCACTGTGAACTCTCTGCACTACCTGCTTTTCTGAGGGGGCTGGGACTGGACACTCTCCAGGGGGTTTGAATCTCAGTGAAGAGACCCAACAGGGATCCGGATGTGGGTTGGTGGGTATTTCTTTGACAGACTCTTCTTTAGCTGGAGAGATGGCTCAGAGGTTAAGAGCACTGTCTGTGCTTCCAGAAGTCCTGAGTTCAATTCCCAGCAACCACATGGTGGCTCACAACCATCTGTAATGAGATCTGGTGTCTTCTTATGGCATGCAGACATACACGCAGGCAGAACATTGTATACATAATAAGTAAATAAATCTTAAAAAAGAAAATTCTGGAAGAAAAAAAAAAAGAAAAGAAAGTCTCTTCTTCCTTGCTAGTTCCTACCCTTTCTCAGGCCCCAGGTGGTGGCTGTTCTTTGCAAATGCTATTCCTTAAATTTGTCTTTACCTGTTAGTAACCAGGTCCTAGCTACTACTTCCTGGTAATAGTTAACACTTTAACTTTCCAACTGACTGATTTACTTCCTGGTTGGGCCAGGATTGAAAACACTTCCTCTCCCTGATAACAAAACCTTAAAAAGCCTTGGGCCTGGCATGCAGGACAGATTCACACATTTGTTGAATTTAAAAGCCAAGCCCAATTATTCTGACACTGTATATGGAACTTAACACCGGTGACATTTAAGACAAGAGAAATAAAAAGTATATGAAGACTGTGATCCAGGAAAGACAGTAGAATCCTCTTGGCAAGACCCACACAGATAAAATAAGGAACCACTTACTCCCTGAAAGAAACCTCTGTGAGCTTCACTGAAAGACCTGCTGCTCAGAAGTTGCCCCCCACCTCACACTTAAAGCCACAGTCTCAAGCTGTGATCAAAGGGTAAAGAGTTATTTGTGGTCATGAGCTTATCTAACATTAACAATACCATTAGCTCTTTTCAAATTCCACAAGTCTCCAGGACCAATGTTAGAAACTTTATTTTTACTTAGTTTTGACTTTGGGGTGCTCCCAGCTAGGTCATTTTTCAGCACTAGGGGGCAATATCCTCATTCAGAACTTACTCTCCACTGGCACACATAAATATTTCTTAGTCTTATATCCTTCCCAATTAGATTAGCCCAAGTCAAAGGAAGAAATTAAGTGTCATCCAGAACTCCTTTAGGAGCCACAGAGGACGGTTCTCCACTAGTTTCCCTTCCTATTTTCACTTGGGCCGTTAAAACTTTGAAATTTCAATGTGAATGATTCTTTAAAGAAAGCCCAAATTTCCCAGCAGTCTCTGCCATTTCTCACCTATCAACGAGTCATCAGAAAAGAAAAGAAAGGGAACTCCACTTTTTTGTTCAAGAGTGGGTTTCAGGTTTATGGGTACAGTCGGTGTGGGCTCAATTCCCAGCACAGAAAGGGGGAAAGAAAAAGAAAAGCGGAGTGAATTGTGTCCCAACATTATGAACTTCAAAGCGAGGAGCCCCATTCCTGACATTTCTGTCCGTGGCTGATCACAGTATGGTCCTGTAGTACGGGAGGAAGGACTCCTAGTTTGCCTCTGTCGCTGTGATAGTATCCAGGAAAGAAGAGCCGCTTACGAGAGGAAAGCGTTTGCCTGGCTTGCAGGTCACATGAAGAGAAAAGTCAGAGTGGGAACTTAAGGCGTAGGAAGCAAATACCATGGAGGAAGGCTTCTTAACTGGCTTGCTCCCTGGCTGATGCTTGGCTACCTTTCATATACAGCCCAGGCCCAGCAGCCTAGGGATGGTATCACCCACGGTGGGCTGGGCACTCTTATACTAATTAACAATAAAACGTGCCACTGAAATGCCAATCTGATGCAGACAATTCTTCATTTGAGACTCCCTCAAGTCAACAACCAAGATTAGGCATCACAAAGAGAGACCTTGGCTAATTAAGCATCGATGGGGAACAAAGTCCTGGTTTGCCAGTGTTAGGTGACACATAATCTCATTTTATCAGAGTGATCGGGTCAATCCAGGTTGGAGCACGTTATGCTCTTAGTTGGAAAGATCAGAGGAATCCTCAGCTCACCATCAGAATACCCTGCCCCATCACATCTTGTTCTGCTAACTCTGAAACATACATGCTTCACCAGGCAAGGAATAGGAACCAAAAATACAGGGACAGTCCTGTTTTGAAGCTGAGGGAACTGGCCTTGGGAAGGAACTAATCAGATCTATCTCAAAGACCAGAAATGAAGATTCTCAACACATTGCTTCAACCAGTGAAGCTGTAATAAATGCTCAATAGTAATATGAAAAGCTAGACCCCTCCAACAGAATGAAGTGAGTCTCTATTTCCACCTAAGCCCCTTAGCTGATTCCCAGCATACAGATTGAGAATTGGGTTCTAAGTCATGGCAATGGCATTGCCCATTTGTCAACTTGCCAACACCAAGGCTGCTGAATGGCTCTGCATTGCATTTATTTACCACACAGCAGTCATCTGTGTACAGTGAGGTGGAGTCCAAACCTACTCAGCCCAGAAGAAGTGGAGTCATCCTCTCCTGATGCTGTTTCCATGTCCAGCCAGTCTCCTCCTCTAGCAGGAGGAAGGTGCCTTTTACAGTTCACATAAACACACCCAAGGTGAGCTCTGGCAGGAAAAATGCCTTTTGGTGGTGTGTCTTATTTAATCCCTGCATCTGTCTGAGGGAACACCAATGAGTCTCATTCCACAGTTCTGTTTCCTGTGTCACACATATTGTGAGTGGAAAAGGAGGAAACCGTACCCACAGCTCTGTTCAGGGCCATGACCTAGAGATTTGGTACAAACAAGTGAAAAGCTCTGTGGTCGTGTTTCAGTTTCCTTTCCTGTTACTGTGACAAAATGTTCTGACAAGAGCAACTTAAGGGAGAACGGTTTTGTTTGGCTCACAACTCCAAGTTAGAGCCCTTCATAGCTAGGGAGTCATGGTGGCAGAACATCAAGAGAACACATTACATCCACAGTCAAGAGCAGAGAGCAATGAATTAACGCCTTCTGCCCCTCAGCTTCCCCCTCCATTTTATACAGCCCAGGAGCTCCACCCACAATTAAGGCTGACCTTCACACATCAAGAACATAATCCATACAATCCCCCACAGACACTCTCAGAGGCTAACCTCAGATCATCCCACACAGGTGTGCCCAGTTTGCCTGCTGAGTGTTGATAATACACCACACCGACCAATGTCTCAGAGAAGAGTTGCCATGTGACTTATTTCAAAGTCCCCACGTGTACCTTCCTCTCCCCATGCTCCAAAGGAAGTGTATAAAAGGAGACCAAACAAACTGGAAATCTGCACATTAGCTATTTCATTATGTGAAATACCACCCACATAAAAGCACATAAAACAAATTATATTATGTAATAAAGTTCCCACCTAGATCAAGAGATTACCCTCACCCCAGAAGACAGGACATCTCATCTGTAGGGCCTGCCCAGCCACAACCTCCCCATTCTTCCTAGAGGTAACCCTATTCTGACTTTTGTGCCAATGCTGTTTAGAAATATTTATATTCCCACATAGGTTACCTTAAACAGTATAACTATGGTCATTCAATTAATATTTCTTGAGCATTTAATAAGTACTCATAAAACAACAATAATGATAACATAAAGATCTTTCCCTTCATGAGATTTACATCTAGCAAATTTTCATTTTATCCTTTTTTTGGACCTGACTAATGAGCATACAGACATTTAGCACTTTACTTCTTCCATTCAACATAGTGAGACCCATATGTGTTGTTGCATGGAGTTGCAGTTTGTTCCTCTCTATAAATAACTGTTTCAGGCCTTATTTCTTTATTCTTTTCCTGATGGACTCTATGTTATTTCTCAGTCGGGACTATGAACTTTCTCATACAAGTATTCAGAAGCGTGTGAGCATGAACTTTCTGAAATGCACACCTATGAGTAGAATTACTGGGTCATTAGGTATGCACATTTTCAAATTACTAGATTACGGACTATTTTCCCCCAAATGGTTGTAGTAATCCACAGTCCCATGAGCAAAGATGAGTTTCCATTGATCTGTGTCCTTGCAAACTCTTAGCAGCGGCAGACCTCAAAGTTATCAGTGTTGTTTATTTCTCTCTGAACTTGTGTTGGTCTTTGGGATTTTCTTTTGTGATGTACCTATTCATGTCTTTTGCTCCTTACTCTATAGGGCAACTTATGCTTACAGCTTTGATACAAGCTAAACAAAATGTCTATACAAGCCAGAAAAAAAACAACTCCATCTTATCAGCAATACAGTTCTTGACTGACATATTTAATATATAATTTTGTGGCATAATTATCCTTGTATTCTTGGGTCTTATCAATGAGTTGGATGGAAAGAGGTGAAGTCATTCAAGTTTGATGATGCCATGTTGGGAGACTGTTCAGCAATGTTTATTCAGAAACAAAAATGGTCCCAAATATTTCCAAGCAATAAGTACTTGGGTTTTCACTCCCCCACTTAGTAACTGAGAAGGAAGTAGTCTATGAATCCTGGCCACTCTTGCTTATAGAATCTACACTAAAGGAATAAAAGACTTCCAGAGAATTCTTACCACTCTACCCATGGAACAAGGTAATAGTTCTGAGGCTGCTTATTCTTGTATTGTGGTTTTAGAGACATTTGAACCTTACTAGATAATAAGAGCTGCAATCAGAAAACCAGAGAGCATTCCAAAAAGATTAGTGCATGTAAATTCTATATAGTCTTTAACTCTAGTTTATTTACTGCAAATACATTCACACATGTGGAATAATACTGGTTTTCAATCCAAAGGAACTAATTTTAAATCTCTTAAAACCTTTTAGGAAGACAGATGACTAGACATTTTAATGAGAGTCGCCATTTTTAAAACCTGTGATTGACACTGCTGAGTTTAGTCTTCTATTCATCCATTTAAATGTGCTAACAGGGCTCAAAGGAAGCTTCTGAGTACCAATGTGAGAAGTGCTTCTTTGGAACTCCTCCAAGAATGTGCTGAAGTGTATGGGACTGTCATGTGCTGAACTGTGTTTCCCAAAAATACGGCATCCTAACCTCCAGAGAATGTGACATATTTGGGAATTCAAGACTAAAGGTCATTAGGGTAGGCCCTAATCACTGACTGTTGTCTCTATAAAAGGGGATACTTTGAGCACAGGAACACACATGGAATACAATGCACACACCTAAGAAAATGGCCGTGCTGCCACAACTATAGAACACCCAGGGCTGCCACGGGGTGGAAGGTGCAAAGAAGGGTTCTTTCCCTAGAGACTTCAGAGCACAAGGACCTGCTGACACTCTGATTTTAACAGATTTCTGTTCTAAGTTACCTCACTTGTTACTTTATCACAACAGCCCTGGGAAATTAAGATAGGGATTTGAGACTCTGGGAAAACTGAGAAAGGAAGCAATTGCTGGCAGAGTAGGGAGCAGATTGGCATGAGTGCATTCCTACAGTGTCTTTCCTGGACACAAGAGATGACAGTTCTGGGGCCGGGCAACAAAACATGGCAAAAGTTGAAGAGAGGTCCACTCTAGGTGCATGAGCCACATGTACAACAGTGCTGGTGCAACCTAGAAGCATTTTTCCAAGAGCCACTGAGAGAAAGTAGAGGAAGCAGACAAGCAAACCTGACCCTGAGGCCAGATCAGACACTGCTGGGACCCCACTTCAAGACACAGACTTATTATAATTTGCTTATAAATGTTGTATCACAAGCTGATCTGGCCAGGTATTGGCTGAGCACCCATACACTTTAGACATGATGGCAGGCAAGCAGTAGTTTCTTAGTAAGAAAATCCACATCAAAAGGCAGCCCCTGGGTCATTGTTACTAAAAGCAAGATAATGATGTAAGAGCAGCCTTTTTTTATCCAATCTAAGAGAATGGTGTAGCTCTACAATAAAACTGTTAAGAGTCAAGGGGTGTAGTTCCATGTGCACAAGGTGAGTTCCATCTACTACACTGAAACAAACCAAAATAAATAACCTGTTAAATCACCAAGAATGCCCCCCCTTTTTTTACTTCAAGTATATTCTGTATTAATAGAATTCAAAAACACAAAAGGGGAAATAAGTATTTCCCCAACCTAGCAAGATCAGAGAAAATGCTCGTTATAGAAGGTGTAGTGGGTAGCCATTCCAGCTTTGATCTGGAAGTTCCAACCCCCATTGAGGCTTCAGTAATTGTCATGCCTACAAGGCAGGCTGAGAGAGGATGCGCTGGCTCTCTTGGTTCCTGGATCCTGGACACTGGAGGTAGACGGAGCAGAGTTTTCCAGAGAACACTGCCGGACTGCACCATCCCTTTCCCAGACCCTGTAACCTATCCTTCACTTGTAAGTTACCCCACAAAATAAACCTCCCTTTTAACTACGTGGAGTGACCTTAATAATTTCACCAATAAGAAGGTGACTGGGGATAAATTCCATCTGGTGAGAGATAAAAACTCCTGGGCTTCTAAGGAAGCTGCTGCCCTGTGCTCTCGGGCTATAATTCAGCAGAGCGCTCACCTAGTAAGAAGCCCTGGCTTTATCTCAGGCACTGCATGAATCATGTGAGATGACAGGTACCACTTGGGAGGTAGAGACAAGTTAAAGGTCCTCTGTGGCTACATATCAAGTTTGAGATCAGGCTGGAATATTGGAGAACCTGTCCCAAGCTGGGGCCAGGGACACTGGTAACTTTGTGAAATGTATTCCCAGTTTTTGGAAATGGGAAAAGTTAACATTTGTTGTGTTCTCATATGCCTCTCAGCTATTACTTTATATAATCCACAAGAACTCTGCAAGTTCATAGGTATTTTATTTTCCATTTTACAGATGAAAAAAAAATGTTCTGAGAGGTCAGAGCTTCCAGAAGGTTACTCCTTAGTAAAGAGAAGAGCTGTAGTTTGAGCACAAATACATCCATCCAGTTCTTTCCATGTACAGGAGTCTGTAGACAGTGGATTTCAGAGCATGCCAAATGAGAATCCAGCTGGCACCGAGCCAAAATGCAAATGACATTGACATGGGACCTCGCCATTATTCTCTCTGTCTTCTCAGACTTTCAGAAGTGAGTCGGCAGACTGTTGACAACTTGCTGGCACCATTCGATGAGCGGCTGAGGACACTGAAAGGACCCTCTATCAACATTACCTCTTCGACCACTCCTCCTACTTGTAAGATTTTTAACAGCTCTTCTTTCTGAATGAACAGTTGGGAAGAGTGTCTGGCATGCAGAAGCTTCATTTTAAGTTACTCTTTAGACACCCAAAAGAAGGTGGCTGTGTCAGTAGGTTTGGGGAGCTGAGAGGTCAATACTGCAGTCAATGCACTGTGGAATCACTGGCATGTGAGTACCTACCAAAGCCATGTACAAGGAGACCACTTAGTGATTTGAGGGTTCGGGCTCCACAGTATTGGCAGTGTTAGCCAATTAACACCCAGAGTCCTCTATAAAACCTCCAAAGCAAAGCCAGATGGTCTAAGATGACTCAAACTTCTCTCCACGTCATGTGAGAAAAAAAAAATGTAACAATCTACACTATCTAGTCTTCCTCATGTTTATAAGACTTGATCATTAAATAATGTAAGATGAATTGCTAAATGGTCTTATTAATAAAAAAACCTGGAGCCAGATATTGAGGTAAAAACTGAGAGACTGGGGAAGCAGAAAGAAGCCAGGCATGTTCTTACTGCTAGAAATCCTAAGCCAAAGAGAAAGCTACTTCCTGTATAACCCACGCCTATATGCCTTTCTGTCCCTGACATCTCACTTCCTCTCTCCACTCAACTACACCACTTCCTCTTTCCGCCCAGCTCTGTCACTTCCTGTCTGTCTGTACAGACCTCCAGACCTTAATGGTTAACTAGTGTTGGAATTAAAGGCACATGCCACCATGCCTGGCTCTGTTTCCAGTGTGGCCTTGAACTCACAGAGATCTAGATGAATCTCTAGCTCTAGAATCCTAGGATTAAAGGCGTGCGCCACCACTGCCTGACCACCATGTTAACTACAATGGCTGGCTTTTTCCTCCGATCCTCAGACAAGCTTTATTAAGATGCACAAATAAAATGTCACCACAAAACATTTCTTTTACTAGCAGCCCAACTGGTGAGGCAGCTTCACTTCAGGGAACCTAAGAACCTTCACTCTACCTTGTGGTAAAGTTCCCACCTCTTCTGCTAATGCTAATGAGATCCCTCCGATGTCTAACCTCAAGTCAACATCAACCAAATGCCAAGTATGCCTCGTGTTTTTATTTACAAGGAATAATCCATATTGGAAAGACATAGAAATGTCACTGAGGAAACACACACACACACACACACACACACACACACACACACACACACACACACGAGAGAGAGAGAGAGAGAGAGAGAGAGAGAGAGAGAGAGAGAGAAGAAAAGGAATAGTCACAAAAATGGCCCATTTATCTCTATCAACCAAACTCTTTGAACTGTGTTCAAGGTAATTTTGTGTTGTTTTTGATACAGGGTTTCTCTGTGCAGCCCTGGCTGTCCTGAAACTCCCTCTGTAGACCAGGTTGGCCTGGAACTCTGAGAGTTTCCTGTCTCTGCCTCCTGAGCACTGGGATTAAAGGCTTAAAGGCGTGTGCCCCCCTGCCCAGCTGTGTTCAAGAGAATTTTTAAAATCAGTTTATGGCACCTCCAAATAAGACGATATATAAGTGGAAGATGGATGTATGAAAGGAAAGAAAGTTTGGGGTGAGGGAGGAAGAGGAGACACACGCAGGAATGGGAACTTGCAAAGCACAACTCCCCTCTGCCCCCACTTGCCCTCCTTGCCAGGCCAGTGAGAGGGTTGGCGCCACTACCACCTGGTGCAGTCTGTGATGTGACTGGGCTCTCATTTTAACAGCTGGTGAGTTCAGCCAAGTGACCCGGCCAGATGGGAATTTTTGCTGATGTATTTCATAATTGGGTGGTGACAGTGATTGAGGGGATGTTAAGAATTTCCAGATCTTGTGAAAGGTAAAACCTCATGATTTCTTTCTCAGCTCCACAGCATTCCCTTCCTTAAAGTCTTCATTTTTACTTTTGTCAGGGGAAAGGAAAGAAAGTCAACGTATCCTATCCTGGAGACCTTTCCAGTTCCATAAAGAGCCTTTGAAAGCATAAAATAACTTTAGCTCTCAAGCTGCATATCAACTAACTATGTATCGGTTAAACCAGCTTTGAAGGATGTGTCTAAGAATTCTGGAAAGAAGCTATTGTGTGTAGTCAGAAGTCATTTGGCAGGCTTCTTGCTAGCTAGTTCTTATATCATAAATTAACCCATTTCTATTGATCTATACGTTGCCTCATGTTCCACGGCTTTACCAGTCCGCTTGCTCCTTGGGCAGCTGGCTGGCGTCTCTTTTTCTCTGCCTTTCTTCTTCCTGTCTATCTGCTTGTATTTCCTGCCTGCCTCTAAGCTGCCTTGCCATAGGCCAGCTTTATTTATAAACCAATCAGAGCCACACATATTCACAGCATACAGAAAGACATCCCACAGCAATTGTGGTTCTTGGTTGAATTGAAACTAGTGATTTTTAAAAAGGAATGATAGAAATGATCCCAAATGGAACCTAAATGAGACTATGCACACATTTGAAAATTATGAGGGCCTGCCACTCAGGCAGGTGCTAACCATCCACAGGCCAGCCTGGGTCCTCAAGGCTGTCAGGAAGACATCCTTGGGCCTGCCCAATGCCTTGTGACATGTGACTCCTAATGTGATGAGCAAATATGTGTTGGAGAAATGGGAGAGAGAGAAGCAAAGTGGTTCATGTGCTGTGGAAGGAGGCAGACCAGGAGAAATGAGGATGGTGAGGAGTAGAATGATGTAGGATGATGCTTACCACCTGAGGTTATGGTGACGTCCAGGCTACAGCTGCTGCCAAGGACAATGTCTGGGTCCATGGTCCTACCACATCCGGCGTCTATGTGGATATCCACAGTCAATGTTGCCATCAAAGGACACCAGGATGCCCAGTGTCTGGGCTGTGACCTGTGGCCATGAAGGTGTCCAAGGGTCGCCCCCCAGAGCCATGCTGATCTGGTTGACCTGTGCTGCCACCTGGGGCCATGGTGTCATCCAGGCCTCTGCTGCTGCCAAGGGCCATGTCTGGTTCCATGTCCCTACAGCAGCCAGGGTCTATGAAAACGTCCATGGCACATGTTGCCACCAAAGGCCACACAGAAGCCTGGGATCTGGGCTGCAATCTGTGGCCTTGCTGGGGTCTGAGGGCTGTGCTGCCACTAGAGCCACACTGGTCTGGGTGGCCTGGTGTCATCTGGGCCTGGGCTGCTGCCGAGAGTCTTATCTGGGTCCACAGCCCTATCGCGCAATCAGGGTCTAGGTTGACATCCATGGCTCCTGTTGTCACCAAGGGCCATGTGGATACCCAGGTTCAAGTCAGACACCTGAGTCCATGTTAGTGTCCAAGGGCCATGCTGCAGCTGGGGATAGATCTGAGTAGCCTACTTTGCTACGCCATGCCATGGTGATGTCCGGGCCAGGGCTGCAGCTGAGGGCCTGTCTGGGTCTATGGCCCTACCGCAGCCAGGGTCTGTGTTGATGTCTGAAGTTCCTGTTACCCTTGAAGGCCATGTGGATGACTGAGGTCCAGGGCCATGTTAGTGTCCAAGGGCTAAGCTGCTGCTGGGGCCTATGCCGATCTGAGTGGCCTGCACTGCCTCCTGGAGCCGGGATATTGTCTGGGCCCAAGTTGCTGCCGATGGCCAGGTCTGGGTCCATGGTCCAGCTGCAGCTGGGGTCTGTGTTGATGTCTGTGACTTGTGTTACCTCAGGGGGCCATAGGAGTCATTCCTGATGAAATCAGAGGGCCATGCTGAGCTGGCCCCGCCCTCCCCTAGCCCTAAGAAAGCTGGCCCTGCCTCTCAAGGTATACTGTAGAGAGTTGGCCTTGACCCTCATGGGAGAGCTGGCCCCTGCACTCAGGAAAGATGGCCCCATCCCTCAGAACTGACCATGATGGCATGGGCATAGGGGAGCTGGCTCTGCCCCCTTGCCTGAGGGAGGTGGCCCACTAGTCTGGACTGACAAGCTCAGCTACCACCCAGGTCTACAGCCAGGCCTTGGGTTAGCCTACCCTAACATCTACCCCATCTAGGACCTGCTGGAGCTTATAAAGGGACTGGTACTGTGGAATGATACCCAAAGGATCTCCATGACTCCGGGCAGCCATGGGATATCCCAGAGGAGTTTTGGTGAGGATCCAGGGATGACGGTGTACCAGGAACCAGAAGCCTTGAACCAGACCAATGACTCACTGTAATGAACATTTGCTAGTAAGGCTGATTTGACAAAAGGGTCTACCACAGTTTCCAATGCCACCAGGACCAATGAAGAGGTGTTGGAGAGGTGGGAAGGATGGAGGAGTGAAGAGGGTTTTTGGTTATTTTGTTTTGTTTTTGTTTGCTTGCTTGCTTGGTTTTGTTGTTTTTATTTTCTTTGGGGGGTTCTGCAGATGATGTGAGGAAATGGGGGTACTGGGAGGTAAGTGGAATTGGGGTGCACGATGTGAAATTCCCAAAGAATAAATACAAAAAAACAAGATGTTTTAATAAAAGAAGAAAATATTGAGCTGGAGATGATGCCAAATGGCAGTGTGTTTTGCCTGGCTTGCACAAGTTTATGGCTTCAATGCCTAGCACCAAGGGAAAAAAGAACACCTTGAAGTAATTTATAATTTATGGTTAAGGAAGAGTGTAATAGAATAAGCCAACAATAAATAGTCTGCTCTGGTGACTCTGCTACAAACAAATATCCATCTCCAGTAATGACTAGAAAAAGCGCTACTGGGAATAATCCTGCACATTGCAGGCAGTGGAGTTCTTTGCTGGGATCTAAAAACTCCCCGATTTGAGAATTGCTCATCTAGATGGAACATGCTGAGTAGCTGTGTTGTGGAGAAGAGAACGGTTCCTCTGTGGAGGTGTAGAAGGAAAGCTGACAATGTGTATTTGGCTGCAGTTAAAACTTAGCAAATGCAGCTGAAGGGAGAAATAGCCTTGAAGTAGACCTTGTGATGTTTACAAGGAAGGTCAAAGTTAGCACTTCAAGAGGTTTTGAATTGCCGTGTGCTTTAAGCAAAGATTTCATTCTCCCAATGTATCCAATATGGGAGAAATTAGGACGTTCCAAGTTTAGTGCAGGGATTACAGGGCACCTTGCATTTATTTAAAACAAAATAAGGACTTGAATGAAAAAAATAAGGAAGGGTACATGGCTGCTCCCAGGTGTGGTGGAGGAGAAAGTTTATTGTAGTCAAAAGGGAGGGGGCAGGGACATCTGTAGAGTCCACAGTGGACATGACCAGGCTGAGCTGGGCCATAATGTGAGAGGAGGAAGGTGAGGGGGAGGAAGGAGCAGGGGAGAGATGGGAAGAAGGTGTGGCAGCCAGGAGGCCAAAGGTACAACGAGGGTTATGGGGGGAAATAACCAAAATGTCTGGATTATATAGGGAAGAGCCTCTGGGGGAAGGGCAGCCCAGCCACTGGGCTGGAGAACTCAGGATAGAGGGCAGGGTATGCCAGCCGTACTATGCAACAGGTATGGACTGGGAGATACTGGGAGAACCTGGAGGCCTGGTCCAATTTGATGTTAAATAGGCACCTCAGCCATTTGTCCTGGGTTTGAAACTTAACAGGACTCAGCTCAGATCTTCTACTGTGTGTGTTTGCTTAGCTCTGACTCTTCTCCATGAACTACAGTGGGTTATTTGCAAAATATATCCACAATTGGCTAAAAGAGTTATCTGGTAGGATTAATCATTTCAAAAGCTTATTTTGTTAAGAGTCCATTCCAGGCTTTATGCTAAACGCTTTATGTAGATACTATTTTAATTCTGGTAGCAATCTACAAGACATGTATCAGTTGTCCATTTTAAAGGACAGAAGGTTGAGAGTAATCAAAACCAGCTTTCAACAAGCTCTCCAGGTGATCCGAGTGCACTGGGAAACACTGTGCTGCACAACATGATACATCTCATTAACCAGGCCCTCAGTAGGTGTCACAAGCCACTAAGTTCACTCTGGGTCCTTGCCTTTCACACTACATGAGCTTCCTACCACTGTTCTGTAATGACAAAGAAATACACCAGAACCCTCCTGTCCTGATTTCCCAGAAAACAGATTGAGTGGGGATTTCTTTGGTTTTTTGACAAACTGAATTAACCTCAAATTAATTACTAATTCAACTCTCCAATGGGGAGTGGATGAGCAGGCATTATGGAAAACCTCAGTCCTCATCTATGAAAACCAGCTAAAAGTTGAGTAAGAAGACAGAGACAGGTAGATCCAGGATTGCACAAGGTACTGTTTATTAAAATGTTATGTCCTAGGTGGTAGCAAGTAGGTCTCTACACTCCAGGTTTAGAAGGAAGAAATTTATGGTAAACAAGACAATGGTGAATGAAAGCTAGCCATAATATACTTGGCCTTTCCTTTTTAAAAAAATGTTAAACAGTTAAAGACTAGTCTAGAGTCAGCTAGATGGCTCTGAGGGTTAAGGTACTTACTGCCAATCTGGAGATCAGACCAGACTCCCCATAGCTTATCATCTGACTTACACTTACACTTACACACACACACACACACACACACACACACACACACACACATAAAAAAAAGTTTGGCCATCAGTTGTAGGCGGAGTTTTCCATCTAGACCTCCAGTTCTGCCTGCCTGCACTCCCCAAATAATCAATATAGAGCTCAGGCTTATTACTAACTAGCTCTTACAACTAAATTAACCCATTTCTATTAATCTATGTGCTGCCCCAAGGCTCATTTACCTCATCTATGAACTTTTCATCGAGACTCCTGACTCCACCCTCCTTCCCAGCATTCTCTCTGCCCCTAAGACCCTGCCTAGTCATTGGCCATTAGACTTTTTATTAACAATAGGAACAATACATATTTACAGTGTACAAAGATTGCTCCACAGCAACCAGTGGCCAGTCCAACACTGCTTGGCTGACTGACTTTTTTGCCCTGTAGGGTTTGAGATGCATTATTGGAGTCATCAGCAGACAATATGATAATTACAACAAAAACAGCTGTAGTCATATCAAGCCTGATCCTTTAAAAAAAATAATTTAATTTGTTACTTAATATATCCCCAGTATAATCATGCTATTCAAATGTATGAGGTTAAATCCTATTTTTAGAAAGTATTTTTATTTAATGTTTTTTTGAGAATTTCACGATTTCTGTATTTTATAATTTCTATCAACCCCTCTTCTCCCTGTGGCTCCTTTCATGTCTTAACTCCATTTCAAATCATGACACCATCTTTGATTACTGCTGTGATTATTATTGTGAGGCACTACGTCTTCTCTTCTCAGCTACATTGCATGAAAACAGGACACAGATAGCTTGTCTTGTTCTCTTTAGATCTAGTCCACACAATGTCTCAGATATAACAGGAGTTGGCAACTTTCTGTGAAATGAGTAACTGTAAACCAAACTTAACTAAATCCCTTGAAGTTTCTTTTATTAGGTGAAAGAATCCCATTGTCAAGACATTTTCGTAAATAAGCAGATAAATTTCTTTTTAAATGAATGCAAATCAACCGGATACAATGTAATGTCTTAAAGCACTGCTGCTGTGACACCCGTTCTCAACCTGCATCTCACCTTCTCACCTAAGACATGCTCACAGGCTATAACCAGATTATTGGCCCAACAAAAAATGTTTTATTCCACAGGAGATAGCTCTAACTCCTACTATTTTCAGAAAGCAACTGTGAATGTGTAATTATTGTTTAGCTCTATAAGAAGGGTCTTATATCTTTTTCTTGGTTTTTTTTTTTTTGTTTTTTTGTTGTTGTTGTTTTGTTTTGTTTTTGTTTTGTTTTGTTTTGTTTTGTTTTGCTGTGGTGCTGTGGCTCAAACCTGGGCCCACCCCGGGCATTATATTTTACCTTAAAATTTGGAACGGGGTCTTAGTAAATTACTCAGGCTGGAACTCAGTCTGTGTAAGCTCAGACAAGCCTTGAACTTGGGATTTCCTTACCTTACCCACCAGAGCAGCTGTGTAGGACTACAGATCTGTACTACCAGTCCCAATGAAACTCTTGTTAATTATACAAATGTATTAGGACCCACCCACTGATTCTGTTGTTAATTAAAAAAAAAAAAAAGAGTTCCATTAGCAAAAACTCTATGACCCACTACTGACAACAACTAACAGCATCATAACCCAAAATGATGCACATAAATTAAAGGACCACTCACCTGGTCAAATGTAATCTACTGCAGACTGTAGATGAGAAAAGAAATGTTAAGACAATATAAGCAGACAATTGAAATAAATTACCTTCATCACATTAATCTTTTCTACTGATAACATGTGAGGGGTGGAGGCATACATAGCTCAGTGGTTACGAGTGAGCACTGACTGCTCTTCCAAGGGACCTAAGTCAGAGTCCCAGGCTCACGCTGGATGGCTCACACAACCCAGAACTCTAGCTCCAGAGCATCAGATATTTCTGGACTCTATGGGTGCTCACATTCATGCATACATGCACAGTCATTAAAAATAAATCATTTTTTAAATTTAAAAAAACTAACATGTGCCACAAAGCATCTTTTAATAAGTGTTTTGTTTCACTTTCCCACAAAGCACAGTAAAAATTCCTGGAGTGTAGATTTGAATAACTACACTTGACTTTCATTTTATTTATTTTTATTAAAAATGAAATTCCACCAAGCAATTTCTGTACATTGATAGTGTTTGAAACAGCTTCCTTTTTTGATTCCTGTTAAAGCTTTATATTTTCAAATGTCTACAGAATATGTGCTTACATGAGTACTGAGTATCACACCAACCTCACACACGTGACTTTAGCAGCTTTATTGCACAATGATCCAGGTAACACTGCCCATTCTCTTTTTTTCCTAGGTTATAAAGTGCTAGATATAGGTGAGAGGAAAGACGGCCACTAAACACAGGTTCTCTAGATCTACCTACACAAGTGGGAAGTGTGTGTCAGTGGTGGGTCTGATGCAGTGTGTTTGGCCTAAAAGACTTCCATTAAAAGTAATTTTTAAAAAATAAGATAAACAGCTTCCAAAAAATTTTGTTTGCTCCACTAAAATGTTAACATTCCCTAAGTGATCAGTGTAAGTCTTAGTGTCAAGAAAGACATTTTAACTTTTAAAAAGGCAGTTCAAATAAAAATCACCTGCTTAAAAGATGATTTTGGTACCTAGAAGATAATCTTGAAGAAACCAACATCCAATTTAGAAAAGGTGTCATTCTTCAAACCAAATATACACATCCTTTTCATCTAGTTACTATATTTCTAAATAATTTTATACTTTACTGATTCACACTACAAATGTTTATGACCATGCAGTGAGCCATGGACAATGCCACCCAACTAGACCGTAGTAACATGTAATATGTCTGGTATTTTAATGCTGTTAAGACGGACAGTGAACTTTTCAAATTTGTAAACACAAGCCAAAGAAACCTGATGTGTAACATCTGTGCCCAAAACACAAAACTAACAAGACTGGCAGTCACTATCAGTCTATCCTCACTAGTAGTTCTGAAAAATAACTCTTTGCTATAAATACAAGTATTTTCTGAAGTAAGAAAATGTAAAGATAAAATTTTCTGGAAAAAAAATTATATTGCAGTGAAAAGTTGCATGGGTTCAGGAACCTTGGGTTTCCTACAAGAGACCATGCTTGCTACATATGCCAAATAAGGAGCATTACAGCCCAGGCAACTCTTAGAGATGTCCTTATCAATAAATACAGTTTGTGGTCTACAAGAAAAAAGAGCAGTATTGATTTGCCAGACAATATACACTCAGTCATTACACACTTTAAGATACATAATTTTCTACTTAAATATACTACCATTGTATGGTCTTTGTCATTATACCTGTCTATAACATTATTTTCCTATTGACAACAAATTCAAGACGCATGGCTTAGGGCTAATTTCTATCAACAGGCATTTAAAAATATCTTCTCTT